>NC_092340.1:231410000-231752500 GCF_046630445.1 Rutidosis leptorrhynchoides
AATAAAGTATTTAAAAGTATAATGCTTTATATGAACGTATTTGTTTCAATATGATTATCGATGAAATTAAAAAAAAAATATTAAATGATTGAATTATCAGAAACATTGAATTATGATTACAAGTCTCTGTTGAGAGGTCCACTATGATTTGAGAAATCTATTCCTCTTAACGATATTCGGAATAATTTGTAAAGCTATTTATAAATAAAAATAAAAAGTGTCATTTACGAAAGTTAGACAAAAGCTAGCGGAGAATTGGTTTCCATAATATTCTATTAATCTATTTTCAAACGTACAAAAACGTTTTCAGTTTAAAAAGAACTTTATTATTAAAACGTATATAACTTTTATAAATATCTAGAATCACTTTTGACAACTCATTACTTAACCAGTATAATAAATATAACGATATTTATATTTTATTTCATTATATATATATAACAATTTAAATTAATATTATATATATTTATACGCGTATTATACATACATAGTTTTTATACTTTTACTATACTTTAACTTTACCTTTACTTTACTTTTACTTTACTTTAACTTTAATAATTCACTTTAATAATTCATACTTTAATAATTTACTTTAATAATTCATACTTTAATAATTCACTTTAATAATTCATATTTTAATAATTCACTTTAATAATTCATATTTTAATAATTCACTTTAATAATTCATACTTTAATAATTCACTTTAATAATTCACTTTAATAATTCATACTTTAATAATTCACTTTAATAATTCATACTTTAATAATTCACTTTAATAATTCATACTTTAATAATTCACTTTAATAATTCATACTTTAATAATTCACTTTAATAATTCATACTTTAATAATTTACTTTAATAATTCATACTTTAATAATTCACTTTAATAATTCATACTTTAATAATTCACTTTAATAATTCATACTTTAATAATTCACTTTAATAATTCATACTTTAATAATTCACTTTAATAATTCATACTTTAATAATTCACTTTAATAATTCAAAAATCTATTATAAATAGAATTCAATAGGTTTCATTATTTCATAGAAACTTGAAAATATATTTCTCTAAACTCTCTCAATCGATTTATATATATATATATATATATATATATATATATATATATATATATATATATATATATATATATATATATATATATATATATATATATATATATATATATATATATATATATATTTGCTCTGTATTATTTCAAGATATTATTAGTATACATAAAATATTACGACGGAGCGCTGTCCGAGTGATTTCAAAATAGTTTTTTTGAATGAGTCGAAACTAAGGAAATTATGGGTTATAGCTATGGAGGTGATGGGTATGGTTCATGGGTATGCTCGTGAGGTCAATCTAGTGTTTATCATCTCCGTTGCGTCTACGTACTTTCCTGCAATATTGAATCTCAATATTGATACGTTCGTGAATCCGAGGCCAACCTTGCACTTGTTAAATGACGTTATATGTATTTTTACTACAAAATACAGTATGGTGAGTTTCATTTGCTCCCTTTTATATATATTTTTGGGACTGAGAATACATGCGCTGTTTTTATAAATGTTTTACGAAATAGGCACAAGTACTAAAACTAATTCTACGTGGGTTTAAACCAGAAATATACCCTTAGCTTGGTAACATTAAACTACTTGTCTATGTACGGTAGGCGCGAATCCTAAAGATAGATCTATTGGGCCTGACAAACCCCATCCTGACTATGGGATGCTTTAGTACTTTGAGGTTATTTTAAACACACCTGATCTGGTGTACTTCAGAGGGTAAAACATGAACGTTAAGGCTTGTTACCGGGTACCTACAACTTATAGAATACTTTTATACACTTGCGAGTGTACATATATTTATAAACGGAAATCTTGTGGTCTATTAATATATGGAAATGATTGTTATGATAAACCTATGAACTCACCAACCTTTTGGTTGACACTTTAAAGCATGTTTATTCTCAGGTATTAAAGAAATCTTCCGCTGTGCATTAGCTCATTTTAAGGATATTACTTGGAGTCATTCATGGAATATTTTGAAAGACGTTGCATTCGAGTCATTGAGTTCATCAAGACTTTTATTAAGTCAATTATAGTTGGATGTATTATGAAATGGTGTGCATACTGTCAATTTTCGTTGTAAAGAAAGTATGTCTTTTAAAAACGAATGCAATGTTTGTAAAATGTATCATATAGAGGTCAAATACCTCATGATGTAATCAACTATTGTGAATCGTTTATAATGTATATGAACGGGTCCTTTCAATGACCTCTCTGTGTAATCGAGTTAGCCAAAAATCTATGAATAATACGAAGCTCGGCTCTGTCAATATGTGTATAGGAGTGTCCTCCTGCTCGTGTAAAAACATCAAAATGTGACATACGCCTCCAAATGGCGTCAGCGTCAAAGTTACTATCTACCCTTTCACCATAATGAATCAAATTTGTACAATCGGGTAATAGCAACTCACCAGGAGTATATATCTGTAAGGCCCTGGCCATGTCTAGCATGGACATTCTGTACATCCTATCGCCAAGGATAAACCTAAGAAATCTTCTATCATCTATTCTAACTATATTTGTATCAAGTGATACAGTACTCATCAACTCAACACACCATTCCTTATATACAGGTCTACGAATGGTGAAAAGACGTTCCCAATCTGTAAAAGAAGAACTGCCATACCTTTGAACTAAAAGCTGTCTAACACGGTCAGCTAGATGGACCGTTTCCAAAGGGGCCCAATCGATTACCCTTGGCACCTCCACATTTTTTGTTACCAATTTGAATTTGTTCCTTTGATATGTCTCGTAATCTCTCCATCTCCTATCAAATCTCAGATTAGGATGCAGAGTGTGCTCAGGAATCGTTGGGAATTCTACTGGCGGCCTCATTGGGAATACTATGAATTCATCAACAAACTGTACCGGATCATAATAAGGTATGTGCTGATCAGGCTGTTGTTGTGGTTCTTGTTGTGGTTCTTGTTCGTGTTGCATTTCTGGTTCTGGTTCTGGTGCTGGTCGTCTAGATGATGATGCTCCTGAACCCCCAGTATCGGCTTTCTGCAAAACACATTAAACACAAAATTTGTGCATCCAAATATGCATTAGTGTTAGCAAAATAACAACTTAAAACAATCACTATAACATGTTAAATCAAAATTAAACTTATACACATTTTCACAATTTTTCACAATTCTACACTTTTCAAATAAGCACATATGAAAATGTATACAAAATTCATAAGCATTTAACTCAAATAACATGTCAAAATAGTCATTACTAATAATTAAACAAGTCTCAAATGGCAAATATATCAAATTAATCAAGTTCATGAATTTTGAACTTAAAAAGTCCACTTTAATCTCTAAAAATCATGTTTAGGATCAATGTTTGGATCATTTAACTATCTAAACATGTTACACTACTCAATTTAGCAATAATTCATGACAAAAATCGGCCATAACCTGTTTATATCAAAAAGCCCCAAATTGCTCAAGAACACAAACCCTAGATTTCTAAAAATTTTGAAGTTTTTGGCTTCAAATCATGTTAAATAGCATCAATCTAGGTTATACATGCATAAAATACTAACAATTTAACACTAATTACACTAGAAATTAACAAAATTGCATTAGGTAAAAAATTGGTAATTATCACAAAAACTAGGAATTTATAGAGTTTAGGGGTGTAATTTTTACCATTTTGCTGAAGAATGAGAATCTAAGGATGATTAGAGCAAGAAAAATGACGAATTACGGTGGAAAATTGGCGAAATTTGGTGAAGATTTGAGAGAGTTTCGTGAATGTATGTGTGTGTTTGTGTTGAGACAGAACCGCTGAGAGTTTTATATCAGGTCTGTTTTCCAGCTCCATGCGATCGCATGGAGTTGGAGTGCAATACCCATGCGATCGCATGGGTATCCGGGAACAGTGTTTCAGCTTTTTTTTTTTTTTATATAAAACCTTAAACTAAATAAAACATATAATTAATAAAATTTTAAAAATTTGTTTCTTTTTAGGATGAGGGCTTTTCGAATCGATGTCCTAGTCCGTACTTCGACAAAATTTTTAAAATTTGTCAAATCAAAGCGCGGTTTTAAAAGTAAAGATTTTTAGATTTTTTTATGTTTTTGGCATACTTTAATTCAATAAGATTAAAAATAATGATAATAAAAGTTCTCGTCCCTCCCTCGGGTAAAGCAATTTCGGTTCAACGACCTAGTCTTCAAGTCACGACGAATTTTAGAAATCATATTTTTAACTTAGCGAAATAAAGTAAATTTTTGTTTTTAAATTCACACCAAACTTAAATTTAAAATATGCATAAAATTAAAAATTCACACCAAACTTAAATAAAAATTCATATTATAAATTCACACCAAACTTAAATTTTATTTTTGTTTTTATACATACAAAATTATATTAAAAAGATTAATTTTTCAAATATTTACAATTTTAAATATATTAATTTAAAAAGTTTACAATATTAATTTAAGATTTATATATTAATTTTAAAAAACATGGTAAAAATAAAATTAAAAATCTTTTTGGTCTTTTATCCCACTTTAATCAATCAAATATTATCAAAAATATGCGCCCCTCTTTTCGGTAAAGTAATTTCGGTTCCATGACCTAATTTAACTCATGACGAATTTTTGAAATATTTTGGGTTGATTGATTAAAGATATTTATACCTTAAGAATAAACGTTAAATTTCGCAGTGATGTAATAAATTTTTGTATGATATCAATAATTTCGTTCGCCAAACCTAATTTTATTCAATACCAATTTAATACTTTATAGCGAACAAATTAGCGTTTATTATCAAAAGGTTAAAAATAAAAATAAAAATAAAAAAAATAAAAACTGTACAGACTTACCTGTGAGATAGTATTCTTAGTTATATGATCTATCCCATTCATAAGATAGTCAGTTTAATTGGTTTTCCATAGCTACATAGGCGTAACCTCGAGCATTCAGTGTTTTTTCTTCTAAACATATGAACGGTCCGTCTTTGCATAAAGTAACAAATTCGGTATTTGAATAGGTTTGATTATTTGAACATTTACCTCCATGTGACCATTTTCCGCATTTGTGACATCTTTCAAGGTGTCGTGCTCTTCTTTTCGCTGCGGATTTTGATTTTCCTTTACCAAATTGTAACTTATTATCTTCGCATCTGGATTCTTTTCTTACTCCGTCCAATCTTTCTCTGATTACTGATACTATTTCACTCGGAAGTATGTCATTATTACATTTAGTGATCAAAGTGTGTAGCATTAGACCATGGTTTAGTTCACAGGCAGTCTTCATTTCTTAAAAAAAATAAAAATTTAGAATGGGGGGAGAAGACTAGTTCTTTAGGGTCTGCTAGGGAAAGACCATTCGGGTTCCATTTTCGAGAACTACACGAAAACAGACAATCTAACTCTAACAGAAATACATATTATCCTTTAAAGACTTGATTCTCCCCACACTTAGTTAGCTGTGGTATCAAAATTGTGATTAACTTCATTGTCGATTTCCATTGGACTATCTATGTAATGTTTAACTCTGTGACCATTAACCTTAAATTCAATCCCATTTGAATTTATTAATTCTATCGTTCCGTATGGGAAAACTCATTTGACTATGAAGGGTCCAGACCATCTTGAATTCAATTTTCCAGGAAATAGCTTGAATCGTGAATTGAAAAGAAGAACTTTGTCTCCTTCTTTGAATTCTTTTGAACTTCTGATTCTTTTATCATGCCATTTCTTCGTTCTTTCTTTATAGATTAACGAATTTTCGTATGCTTCATGTCTTAATTCTTCTAATTCGTTTAGTTGACTTAATCGTAGACGTCCAGCTTCATGTAAATCAAGATTACATGTCTTCAAAGCCCAAAATGCTTTGTGTTCAATTTCTACTGGAAGATGACATGCTTTTTCGTAGACGAGTTTAAAAGGTGTAGTTCCAATTGGAGTTTTGTAGGCTGTTCTAAAAGCCCAGAGCGCATCCTCCAATTTAATGGACCATTCCTTCGGATTTGATCCTACGGTTTTCTCTAGAATAAGTTTTAAAGCTCGGTTGGTATTTTTAACTTGTCCACTTGTTTGTGGATGATATGCGGTGGAGATTTTATGAGTTACTCCATATCTTTTGAGAACTTTCTCAAGTTGATTATTACAGAAATGAGTACCCCGATCACTTATTAAAGCTTTCGGTATTCCAAACCTTGCAAAAAGACGTTTTAAAAAGTTGACTACAACTCGTGCATCGTTAGTTGGGAGAGCTTGTGCTTCCGCCCATTTAGATACATAATCAATGGCTACGAGAATATAGAGATTATTATGAGATTTTGAAAATGGACCCATAAAGTCAATACCCCAAATGTCAAATACTTCACATACTTGGATGACATTTTGTGGCATTTCATCACGTTGACTTATTTTTCCGGCCCTTTGACAAGCATCACAGGATTTACAAAGAAGGTGTGCGTCTTTGTAAATTGTAGTCCAATAGAATCCAGTATCATAAACTTTTCTTGCTGTTAGTTGAGGCCCATAATGCCCTCATGTTGGTCTTGTGTGACAATGGTTTAAAATTTTACTAGCTTCATCTCCGAATACACATCGGCTTATTATTCCCTCGGGACAACTTTTAAACAGATGTGGATCTTCCCAGAAATAGTGTTTTATATCACTGAAGAATTTCTTTCGTTTTTGGTACGATAATCCTTTTTCAAGGAATCCACATACTAAATAGTTTGCATAGTCTGCAAACCATGGAATTTCATCATAATCTATCTTCAATAGATATTCATCAGGAAAGTTGTCTTGTATGGCCGATTCATTTAGAACTTCTAATTCGGGATTTTCAAGACGAGAAAGATGATCAGCGGCGAGATTTTCTGCTCCTCTTTTATCTCGGATTTCAATATCGAACTCTTGTAAGAGTAAGATCCAACGGATTAATCTTGGTTTGGCATCTTGTTTCGAAAATAGGTATCTAAGAGCAGAATGGTCGGTATAGACCACCGTTTTTGCTAGAACGAGATATGAACGAAATTTGTCAAAAGCAAAGACAATAGCAAGGAGTTCTTTTTCAGTAGTTGTGTAATTCATTTGTGCTCCTTGTAACGTCTTACTAGCATAATATATAGGTTGAAATCGTTTTTCAATCCTTTGTCCTAAAACGGCTCCCATTGCAAAATCACTTGCATCGCACATTAGTTCAAACGGTAAATTCCAATTCGGTGTTATCATGATCGGCACATTAGAGAGTTTCTCTTTAAGAATATTAAAAGATTTGATACATTCATCTGAAAAGATGAATGGAGCATCCTTTTCTAGGAGTTTATTCATAGGAGTGGCAATTTTAGAAAAGTTTTTTATGAAATGTCGGTAAAAACCGGCATGCCCTAGAAAACTCCTAACTCCTCTAACATTGGTGGGATGTGGAAGTTTAGCAATTACATCTACTTTAGCTCTATCCACTTCAATTCCTTCTTTTGAAATTTTATGTCCAAGAACGATGCCTTCTTTAACCATGAAATGGCATTTCTCCCAATTAAGAACTAGATTTGATTATTCGCATCTAATAAGCATTCGTTCAAGATTAGCTAGATATGATTCAAATGTATCACCGAAGACTGAAAAGTCATCCATGAAAACTTCCATGCATTCTTCTATCATGTCGTGAAAAATCGCCATCATACACCTTTGAAAGATTGCAGGGGCGTTGCAAAGTCTAAATGGCATCCGTTTGTAAGCAAAAGTACCATAAGGGCACGTGAATGTGGTTTTCTCTTGATCTTCGGGTGCTATTGGAATTTGAAAATATCCGGAAAATACATCAAGAAAACAATAGTAACTATTTTCGGCTAATCTTTCCAACATTTGATCAATGAAAGGTAAGGGAAAGTGATCTTTTCTGGTGGCGTCATTTAATTTTCTATAATCAATACATACACGCCATCCTGTTACAGTCCTAGTAGGAATAAGCTCATTTTTTTCATTTGTAATGACAGTCATGCCACCCTTCTTAGGCACGCATTGAACTGGGCTTACCCATGGACTATCAGAAATTGGATAAATTAAACCTGCATCTAGCAGTTTAATAATTTCTTTTTTAACTACATCTTGCATATTAGGATTTAGTCTTCGTTGGCGTTGCACATACATTTTATGACCTTCTTCCATAAGGATTTTATGTGTGCAATACGAAGGACTTATTCCTTTAATATCATGAATCTTCCATGCAATGGCTGGTTTATGAGCTTTCAACACAGAAATGAGTTGTGATTTCTCATTTTCAGTAAGAGAAGACGATATTATTACAGGTAATTCAGATTCACCATGTAAATAAGCGTATTCCAAATGGTTTGGAAGTGGCTTTAATTCTAATGTCGGAGGTTCTTCTATCGATGATTTATATCGATATCGGTCTTTTTCTTTTAGCATTTGAATTTCTTCTGTTATTGGTTCATATCCATTAGCTATTAGTGTAGCTAACATTTCAGCTTCATTAATTGGTTCAGTTCCTTCTCCTAAAGAACATTCTCATGTTCCTTGTAATTCTGGAAATTCTTCTAACAATTCTGCATGTGATTCTATAGTTTGAATATAATAGCATGTATCATCTGCAGATTGCGGTTGTTGCATTGCTCTATCAACTGAAAAGGTAACACTCTCGTCCTCTATACTTAAGGTCAGTTTCTTACCGAACACGTCTATCATTGCTTTAGCCGTGTTTAAGAATGGTCTTCCTAATATGAGAGAAACTTGAGAATCTTCTTCCATGTCCAGAACAACAAAATCTACTGGAAATACTAAAGTACCAACTTTAACTAGCATGTTCTCCATTATCCCTCTAGGATATTTTATTGATCTATCGGCTAGTTGTATGCTTATTCTTGTTGGTTTCAATTCTCCAAGGTCTAGTTTAGTGTATAGTAAAAACGGAATTAAATTTATACTAGCACCTAAGTCTGCCAATGCTTCTATTGAACTAAGACTACCCAGAAAACATGGAATTGTGAAACTTCCTGGATCAGATAGTTTTTCTGGTATCTTATTCAACAGCACTGCTGAACAATTAGCATTCATAGTAACAGCTGAGAGTTCTTCCGTTTTCTTTCTATTCGAGATTAGATCTTTCAGAAATTTAGCATATCTAGGCATTCCTGAAATCACATCAATGAAAGGAAGATTTACATTTATCTGTTTAAACATATCCAAGAATTTGGATTGCTCGGCTTCAAGTTTCTCTTTCTTCATTTTACTCGGGTAAGGAAGTGGTGGTTGGTATGGTTTAACATAAGGTTTAGCCTTAACTGTGTTATCTTCATTAACCTTTTCAACTACCGGTTCTTTTTCCTTATCTTGATCAGGTTGTGGTTCTTGTGGAGTAGGAATAGCTTCATCAGAAGTTACAGGTATTTCAGGTGGTTTAAGTGTTGTACCACTTCTTGAGGTAATGGCTTTGGCTGTTTCATTCCGGGGGTTTACATTTGTATCACTAGGTAAACTTCCCGGTTTTCTTTCACCTATTAACCTTGCTAGGTTACTTACTTCTTATTCCAAGTTTTGAATAGAAGCTTGTTGATTTCTAAATGCTTGAGCATTTTGTTCATTAGTTTGTTTTTGAGATGTGAAAAACTGCGTTTGAGTTTCAACTAGCTTCGTCATCATATCTTCTAAATTCGGCTTTTTATCATCGGGTTGTGGTTTGTTTTGAAAATTAGGTCTTTGCTGGTTGTAAGTATTGTTAGATACTTGTTGATTGCTAAGACCTTGTTGGTTGTTGTATGGAGTATTTCGATTATAATTCTGGTTTTGATTGTAGATCGGTCTTGGCGGTTGATAATTATTCTGATAATTATTTCCAGGCCTTTGGTTTATGTATGAAATATTCTCTCTTTGTTCCATTGTTAATTCAATACTGAGACAATCTTTTGTCAAATGTGGTCCTCCACACTGCTCACAACTAATTCGTATTGAGTGAATATCCTTAGTCATCTTTTCCATTCGTCTCTCGACAGCATCTATCTTTGCGGAAATGGAATCTAAGTCATCGCTAGAATCGGCTCTAGCTGCTTTAGATGATCTAATGATATCTTTTTCTTGGTGCCACTCATGTGAGTGGGAAGCAGTGTTATCAATAATTTTATAAGCATCAGTTTCGGTTTTCTTCATAATGAAACCACCAGCTGCTATATCGATGTCTTTTCTTGTAGTGATGTCGCATCCTTGGTAGAATATTTGTACTATTTGACAGGTGTCTAAACCATGTTGCGGACATCCTCTTAATAACTTTCCAAATCTTGTCCACGCCTCATATAGAGTTTCATTCGGTTTCTGTGTGAACGTAACAATTTCTCCTTGAAGTCTTACGGCTTTAGATGCCTTAAAGAATTGTTTAAGAAATTTTTCAACTAAAACGTCCCATGTATCAATCGCCCCTTCAGGTAACGATTCCAACCAATCTTTGGCTTCTCCCTTTAAAGTCCAGGGAAATAACAAGAGATATATCTGTTCATCCTCCACTTCTCTTATTTTAAATAGTGTGCAGATCCTATTAAAGGTACGAAGATGTTCATTTGGATCTTCCTTCGGCGCACCACTAAATTGGCATTGATTAGTCACCATATGTAGAATTTGTCCTTTGATTTCATAATCTGGCGCATTAATGTCTGGATGAGTAATTGCGTGACCTTGGCCAGTGCGTTTAGCTCTCATTCGGTCTTCCATACTTAAAGGTTCTAGATTCTCCATAATTGAATTTGTTGAATTGGAATCACTAGAGGATTCTGATTTAATGGTTCGTTCCTTAACAATCTCTGTTTGAATGATTGGAGGTTCCGGAGGAAAATTTAATGGTTCAGGATCTATGAATCGTCCCTGAATATTCTCTGGATTCTCAATTGTGAGGTCGGGTTCAAAAAATGGATTATCGAAAATTTGAACTGGAGTACTTGGTCGACTGGATGACGATTCTAAAGGAAAATCAACGGCGGTAATATTTGCTAAATGTCTTGATCTAGTTACAGGTGGTGAACGTACAAAAGGTGGTGAACGTCTTGCTCGGTGCATTCACTGAATATCCTATTAGTTTTTAAAAGGAAAGAAAAATTATATAAGTTATCCAATTAATAGACTTTTCAGATTTTGCCCACGTTTCGAATAGCCAAAAGATGCAGCAGAGGGGCAGGATTCGTTTGGTCTCAATATAATTGAGGACTATTTGGCTCCAATAACCCGGTCCACGTACAAATCCAACTATTACTACGAACCAGAAAATTTTGATGTCTATCAATTTAACCACTTAAAATAAATTTTCGTAATTTTAAGAAATTTAGATAAGAAGTAGAATAAAAATCTATGTCCTAAAATTAGAATAGCGAGAAATAAGAAAGAAAAAGAGCGCGTCGAAAAAGATCGAAAAAGAGAAGGGTTGAAAAATAAAAGGCGTCGAAAAATAAGAAAGAAAAAAAAAAGTGACTTATAAAACTTAAGTACACTCGACTAACCCAACCTTATTGCTATCACTAACTTAAAATTATAATCACAAATTGAGATTACTAATTGATACATAGGTAAAAGGCGTCGAAAAATATTAAAGCTTACAAGTAAAACTATATCCCAAATGGAAATAACTTAAAAAGGTACTAAAACTTAAAAAGGCGTCACAAAATTCTAAAGCACCTAAATCTTAGTCTAAAGAAAAAGCACTTAAGGGATTTTACGGCAAAGCCTAAAAATCTAGAAGTAAAAATAACTATGGCAAAAACTATGTTTAAAACTAAATATGAACGAAAAACACAAATATTACGCTAAAATAATTAAAAAGGGATAAAATATAAAATTATACTAAAAGTTGTAAAAAGTACAATTTTTATAAAAATATTATTTTTATATTATTTATTTTATAAAACTATTAATTTTATAAATTATTAAAACTAATTTAGACTTAAAATACAAATTATAAATAAACTAAACTAAAAAATAAAATAATTATAACCTAATTAGGGTTATTAATTAATAATAATTATTATTATAAACCCTAATTTCGTACAGCTTATGTTTCAGACGAGTCAAATCACTCCATACGATCGCATGGAGTGTATGCTATATATTCATGCGATCGCATGACGTAGAAAATCGGGCCAGATGGGTTGGGCTGCTACAGTGTAGCCCGTAAACTTTTATATATATTTTTTTTCTGTTTTGCTGTTTTGATGTTTTATAAAAAAAACACAATATTTAAATAAAATTTATATTTTTAAATACTAAAAATAAAAATAAAGAAACTTTATAAAACTTATATATTTAACAAACTCTTAAAAATATATAAATTTTTGTTTTTCTTTTTATATTTTTGAATTTTTAAAACGTATTTTTACAAAAACGTATTTTTATAAAAGTAAACTAAAAATAAAAATCTTTTTTTTATATAGCGTTGCGCTTCCGGCTTTTAAGCTAAATTTTTAAGTTCCCCGGCAGCGGCGCCAAAAATACTTGATAGTTAAAGCTAAGGGGTATAAAATACTATTAAATTTTACAAGGAAATACTATTAAATACGATACAATTTTACACAAGATATTTATTTATTTAGAGAATGGATATACTTAAACCTTGCTACAACACTTATAGGCAGTGTACCTAATCGTACAGTAGTGTAGTTTTTAGTAAGTCCGGTTCGTTCCACAGGGAAAATCTTTTAATCAAAGCTTAACGCTATATTAGTTTAATTTATAAAAATACAAATATATATATAAGTAATATTATTATTATAAAGGGGGATTTTTACCGTTTAATGACCGGTTTGTCGATTTTAAAACTTTAGTCGCAGTTAAAACCAAATGTAAAATATTAAAAATAAATACAAGACTTAATTTAAAGCGTAAAGTAAATAACGATAATGAAATTGCGATAAATAAAAGTGCGATAAAATAAACTTGCGATAATTAAAAAGTACGATAATTAAAAGTGCAATTAAATACAATAACAATAAATAAAAATGCGATAATTAGAAGTGCAATTAAATATAAAATAAAGGAAATTAAATATGAAATAAAAGAATTATGCTTATTTAAACTTCCGTAATCATGATGTTTGACGTGTTGATTTTAGTTTTATGCCCATGGGTTAATTGTCCTTTGTCCTGGATTATTTAATATGTCCGTCTGGTTTTTGTCCATAACAGTTCATCAGTCATAAATATAAAGTGCGAGTGTCCTCGTCAAATTATCCTTATACCCGAAGTCAAATATTCCAACTAATTGGGGACTTAAACTGTAACAAGGTTTTATTACTTTGTTTAATAATTACACCAGGATGTCGACTGAGTGTAACCCAAGGTTTTAATACTTTGTTAACAATTATGCCAAGTGTCCTTGTACATAATTTCACCTCTGTTTTAATAATTCTAGAGGCTATTAATCCATTCCCGTGTCCGGTTAAATGAACGATTATTTGTACATATAAATATCCCGCCCATCGTGTCCGATTGAGTGTATATGGTTATTTATAGGGACGTCCAATTGTAAATCTTTATATTAACATTAACAAACTATCATTTAGTTAAACAAATATAAAGACCATTAATAGCCCAAAGTCTAATTTCCACAAGTGTCGTTCTTTTGTCCAAACCCCAATTATGGTACAAAGCCCAATTACCCAATTTTAATATTTTTAGCCCAACATCATGATTACTTCGGATTAAATAAGCATAATAATAACTTAGCTACGAGACATTAAATTAAAAAATTTGAACATAATTTACAATGATTAAAAATAGCGTAGCGTTACACGGACAGAATTTCGACTTACACCCTTACAACATTCGCTAACATACCCTTATTATTAGGATTTAAAATTAAAATTAAAATTAAAATTAAAATTATATATACATATACTACGTTGAGTGAAGAAGAAAAAGATGTGTTTTGTGTTACACCAAAGCTCGATTTTTATAGGCATGTGATCTGGAAAAGAGGCTCATGCAATCGCATGGATTTATGCCTTCCAGGCCATGCGATCGCATGGCCAGCTGGGGAGAGCCACTTTTGGTTGTTTTCTTCTGCCGACGTTTATTTATAATAATATAATATATATATTAATTTTAAGAATTAATTATATATTATATTATATTCATGTGCATAGTTGACTTGTAATTTTTAGTCCGTTGCGTCGAGCGTTGAGAGTTGACTCTGGTCCCGGTTCCGGATTTTCGAACGTCCTTGCGTACAATTTAATATCTTGTACTTTGCGTTTTGAATCTTGTACTCTTGTAATTTTGAGACGTTTCTTATCAATAATTGGAACGTCATTGATTGTATTTTGTACTTTTGACCTTTTTGGTCGTTTGCGTCTTCAATTCGTCGAATCTGTCTTTTGTCTTCACCTTTTATTATTTAAACGAATATCACTTGTAAATAGGACAATTGCAACTAAAAGCTTGTCTTTCTTGAGGAATAATGCTATGAAATATATGTTCGTTTTTAGCATTATCACGTGTTCTAAGGTCAAAGCTGAGCATCAGAAACCATCAGGTCTACTTCAACAACCCGAAATCCCGGAATAGAAATGGGAAAACATTACCATGGATTTCATCACTAAATTGCCAAGGACTGCAAGTGGTTTTGATACTATTTGGGTAATAGTTGACCGTCTCACCAAATCAGCACACTTCCTGCCAATAAGAGAAGATGACAAGATGGAGAAGTTAGCATGACTGTATTTGAAGGAAGTCGTCTCCAGACATGGAATACCAATCTCTATTATCTCTGATAGGGATGGCAGATTTATTTCAAGATTCTGGCAGACATTACAGCAAGCATTAGGAACTCGTCTAGACATGAGTACTGCCTATCATCCACAAACTGATGGGCAGAGTGAAAGGACGATACAAACGCTTGAAGACATGCTACGAGCATGTGTTATTAATTTCAGAAACAGTTGGGATCGACATCTACCGTTAACAAAATTTTCCTACAACAATAGCTACCATTCAAGCATTAAGATGGCTCCGTTTGAAGCACTTTATGGTAGAAAGTGCCGGTCTCCGATTTGTTGGAGTGAAGTGGGGGATAGACAGATTACGGGTCCGGAGATAATATAAGAAACTACTGAGAAGATCATCCAAATTCAACAACGGTTGAAAACCGCTCAAAGTCGACAAAAGAGCTACGCCAACTTTAAAGAAAAGATATAGAATTTGAAATTGGAGAGATGGTCATGCTTAAGGTTGCACCTTGGAATGGTGTTGTTCGATTTGGTAAACGAGGGAAATTAAATCCAAGGTATATTGGACCATTCAAGATTATTGATCGTGTCGGACCAGTAGCTTACCGACTTGAGTTACCTCAACAACTCGCGGCTGTACATAACACTTTCCACGTCTCGAATTTGAAGAAATGTTTTGCTAAAGAAGATCTCACTATTCCGTTGGACAAAATCCAAATCAATGAAAAACTTCAATTCATTAAAGAACCCGTTGAAATAATGGATCGTGAGGTTAAGAGACTTAAACAAAACAAGATACCGATTGTTAAAGTTCAATGGAATGCTCGTAGAGGACCCGAGTTCACCTGGGAATGAGAAGATCAGATGAAGAAGAAGTACCCGCACTTATTTCCATAAGATGAGCCAACACCTCCAATCGCTTAAAATTTCGGGACGAAATTTATTTAACGGGTAGGTACTGTAGTGACCCGAACTTTTCTGAACCTTTCTATGATTATATGTTTAATGAAAACTATATTTACATGATTAAATGTTTCCAACATGTTAAGCAATCAAACTAGTTAAGACTTGGTTAATTGAAACAAAAATTTTGTAAACGTCTGATTACCCAGTTTGACCAATGATTCACGAACGCTATAAGTTGTATATGACATGATGATACATAAATGAATAAATATATATGTTTAACATGATATAATGATCACCAAGTATCTCATTAAAAATAGTAACAATAAGTTATATACTTAAAAAGAGACTATTGACGTATGAAACTCGAAACGATACATATAACGATTATCGTTATAACCACGTCTTACTAAATATATATGAAGCATATTAATACATTGTTATATTATATATAACATGATAATATGATAATTAAATATATCATTAAGTGTATTAACAATGAACTACATAAGTAAAAACAAGACTACTAACTTAAGGATTTCGAAACGAGACAAATATGTAACGATTATCGTTGTAACGACATTTAAATGTATATATCATATTAAGATATATTAATATATCATAATATCATGATAATATAATAATTTAAAATCTCATTTGATATTATAAACTTTGGGTTAACAACATTTAACAAGATCGTTAACCTAAAGGTCTCAAAACAACACTTACATGTAACGACTAACGATGACTTAACGACTCAGTTAAAATGTATATACATGTAGTGTTTTAATATGTATTCATACATTTTTGAAATACTTCAATACACTTATCAAAATACTTCTACTTAACAAAAATGCTTACAATTACATCCTCGTTCAGTTTCATCAACAATTCTACTCGTATGCACCCGTATTCGTACTCGTACAATACACAGCTTTTAGATGTATGTACTATTGGTATATACACTCCAATGATCAGCTCTTAGTAGCCCATGTGAGTCACCTAACACATGTGGGAACCATCATTTGGCAACTAGCATGAAATATCTCATAAAATTACAAAAATATGAGTAATCATTCATGACTTATTTACATGAAAACAAAATTACATATCCTTTATATCTAATCCATACACCAACGACCAAAAACACCTACAAACACTTTCATTCTTCAATTTTCTTCATCTAATTAATCTCTCTCATGTTCTAACTTCAAGTTTTAAGTGTTCTTCATAAATTCTACAAGTTCTAGTTACATAAGATCAAGAATACTTTCAAGTTTGCTAGCTCACTTCCAATCTTGCAAGGTGATCATCCAACCTCAAGAAATATTTCTTTATTACAGTAGGTTATAATTCTAATACAAGGTAATAATCATATTCAAACTTTGGTTCAATTTCTATAACTATAACAATCTTATTTTAAGTGATGATCTTACTTGAACTTGTTTTCGTGTCATGATTCTGCTTCAAGAACTTCGAGCCATCCAAGGATCCGTTGAAGCTAGATCCATTATTCTCTTTTTCAGTAGGTTTATCCAAGGAACTTAAGGTAGTAATGATTTTCATAACATCATTCGATTCATACATAAAAAGCTATCATATTCGAAGTGGTAAACTAGTAATCACTAGAACATAGTTTAGTTAATTCTAAACTTGTTCGCAAATAAAGTTAATCCTTCTAACTACACTTTTAAAATCAACTATACACATGATCTATATCTATATGATATGCTAACTTAATGATTTAAAACCCGAAAATACGATAAACACCATAAAATCATATTTACGCCGTCGTAGTTACAACCGGGGGCTGTTTTGGTTTGGATAATTAAAAACTATGAAAAACTTTGATTTAAAAGCTATACGTCTGGGAAAATGATTTTTCTTATGAACATGAAACCATATCCAAAAATCATGGTTAAACTCAAAGTGAAAGTATGTTTTTCAAAACAGTCATCAAGATGTCGTTCTTTCGACGGAAATGACTACCTCTTTCAAAAATGACTTGTAACTTGTAATTCCGACTATAAACCTATACCTTTTCTGTTTAGTTTCATAAAGTCAAGTTCAATAAGAAACCGTAGCCGCTTAAATCACTCAAAATGGATTAGAAACGAAGAAATGGCGAGCAAAACAAAATTGGTAAAAACTACTCATTTTAGCTACGTGAAAATTGGTAACAAATCTATTCCAACCATAACTTAATCAACTTGTATTGTATATTATGTAATCTTGAGATACCATAGACACGTATACAATGTTTCGACCTATCATGTCGACACATCTATATATATTTCAGAACAACCATAGACACTCTATATGTGAATGTTGGAGTTAGCTATACAGGGTTGAGGTTGATTCCAAAATATATATAGTTTGAGTTGTGATCAATACTGAGATATGTATACACTGGGTCGTGGATTGATTCAAGATAATTTATATATCGATTTATTTTTGTACATCTAACTGTGGACAACTAGTTGTAGGTTACTAACGAGGACAACTGACTTAATGAACTTAAAACATCAAAATGTATTAAAAGTGTTGTAAATATATTTTAAACATACTTTGATATATATGTACATATTTGTTATAGGTTCGTGAATCGACCAGTGGCCAAGTCTTACTTCCCGACGAAGTAAAAATCTGTGAAAGTGAGTTATAGTCCCACTTTTAAAATCTAATATTTTTGGGATGAGAATACATGCAGGTTTTATAAATGATTTACAAAATAGACACAAGTACGTGAAACTACATTCTATGGTTGAATTATCGAAATCGAATATGTCCCTTTTTATTAAGTCTGGTAATCTAAGAATTAGGGAACAGACACCCTAAATGACGCGAATCCTAAAGATAGATCTATTGGGCCTAACAAACCCCATCCAAAGTACCGGATGCTTTAGTACTTCGAAATTTATATCATATCCGAAGGGTGTCCTGGAATGATGGGGATATTCTTAAATATGCATCTTGTTAATGTCAGTTACCAGGTGTTCACCATATGAATGATTTTTATCTCTATGTATGGGATGTATATTGAAATATGAAATCTTGTGGTCTATTGTTACGATTTGATATATATAGGTTAAACCTATAACTCACCAACATTTTTTTGTTGACGTTTTAAGCATGTTTATTCTCAGGTGATTATTAAGAGCTTCCGCTGTCGCATACTTAAATAAGGACAAGATTTGGAGTCCATGCTTGTATGATATTGTGTAAAAACTGCATTCAAGAAACTTATTTCATTGTAACATATTTGTATTGTAAACCATTATGTAATAGTCGTGTGTAAACAGGATATTTTAGATTATCATTATTTGATAATCTACGTAAAGCTTTTTAAACCTTTATTGATGAAATAAAGGTTATGGTTTGTTTTAAAATGAATGTAGTCTTTGAAAAACGTCTCATATAGAGGTCAAAACCTCGCAACGAAATCAATTAATATGGAACGTTTTTAATCAATAAGAACGGGACATTTCATATAGCAGACGCCATGTTGCTTGGATAGAAGTGCGTCTAAACAACCTAGAAAAAGAAAACAAAATCTTAAAGGAAATTATCAAAGAGTCCTTCGACTCTCAAACCGAAAGACTAGAGAAACTTGTGAAGAATAACATGGACAAAGTAATGGAGAAAGTGATGGCTGAGAAAGAGAAGAAATGAAGCGTATCTTGTTCTTTGTTTTCCTATTTTCCATTTTCCTATCTATGTAAAGGTTATGCCTTAAATTATTCCCATTTCCAACTCGTATAATAAAGGCTTATTTAATGCCTCGATGTTAATAATATAAAGTGTTACGTTTATATCACATTCATCTTTATCCCGCTTAAAAATTTTCAACTTATGACCCATCCGATTTATCAAACTTCTATACACCCTTATGTAGTGAAGAATCATGGTTCGTCCAACCGCACCAACTCTTACCATGACGTTACATAACTTCTCATTTGACCACGTCCATTTCATGACTTACATAACTTTCAAAGATATGAAAGTTGACCAAGTCTATAAAGATTGCAACTTAAAACTAGCCAACCATAACTCGACAAGTTAGTAACTGTTTTCATGGATGACATTTCGATCTGCTCCAAGAATGAGAAAGAACATGAGCAACATTTGCAAATTCATTCTTGAACTCTTAAGATAAAGAACAACTCTACGTAAACTTTTTCAAGTGCAAGTTTTGGCTTAAAACCGACATGTTGTCGATCCAGCTAAGATTACTGCTATCCTTAACACACTATATTAGAATTCCTCATTGATCACATATCCTGACCTTATGGAGTAACCTTGGAATGGAGATATGAATTAGTGAAATATAATGACGCTGGCCAACGTGATTATATTCCGGTAATTCATAGAAATATTCCAATATCATGACGTATGGAATAGAAAGTGAATCAAAGAAAACTCTCAAGCTATCTGTTCAAAAACCCAAATGCAAGGGCATGAAAGGAGAAAAATGATCATCTTGATATTAGTAGATACGAAGAACTCATTCTAATCAAACTATATATCTATCTCATACTCATTTAACAAAATTTCATGTACCTTAAAAGTTGTAATCAATTGAATCTTGAAATTTCACATTCATTTATCCTAAATGGATATCTCCTGATCGTTGATACTTAATCATCACTTGTTATATCCAGATCCTCTATGTTATTACACTTTCGGTGTAAATTTTCATATGACTTTCAAAAACCCATGTCATTTGAACCCTCAAACGTCGATATTACAAACACCATGTCCAATATTACATTTTCTATGTCGAGATGATAAATATCTCTTATGCATAATCTTTTGAAGATTGGAACCTCCATACGTGTATCGTGTTGACTATCATAGTCAAGAAACTTATGTACTCGTACATCTACTTATAGTAGACTACTTGGCACCATGCAAGTAATGGTGTCATACTCAAACAATAATCGATCATTGTCAACTCTAAAATCAAAGGTGAAATGCACTATCTCAAGTTGTGGCTTGAGCTAAACTCATCACATCTGAAAAACTGCTGTAACAATTGAAATGATTCCATCATACTTTAACGTATCCTCCTCCCAGACCAATTAAGGTGGAATTCAAACGATCATTATATAGTTGAAAGTCACTGCTTTAGCATTTATTTATACATATCTATGCGACTGCCAGATTATTCATGCCGAGTTCTCGAACTCTCACTATCACTCGAACGATTCAAGTTGCAAATCTTATTGAAGTTCTTTCATACATAAATCTGAGGGATTTACTCATTTGGTAATAATCACATTATCATCCTTCTTACTTCAATATTAACATTTTGAGTCCAAGAACTCATGCCCTGATAAAAGTCAATTGATTAGTTTTCACTACCTCGAAACAATTATTACACAATTATTTCTCCGGAATTTTTCAATCAATTTTTCTCAAACAAATAAACTCTTAAATACAAATATCCTGCTTTCCAAATATTTCTTACGCGTGTCTTTATTTTCAAATTATTCTAGAATTTAGAAAGAAAGTGATTTTTCACTTATGCAATCTATAAAATCTTATACATAAATTTACCTATACATATTTTGACTAGTAGATATCAAATTATACTTTCGCTTCTACAAATTACCACTTTGATTAAATCAAAATTACTTTACAAATTTTACGTAACCCTAGTTTTACTATGAACATCATTTTTGTCACCTCCTCTAAAATTACTTGCACTAATTATATAAACATTTTTGCATTTTTACCAATTTACCTTTGTTTTATCAAAATTAAACATTCTTTTAATCAACTCTCTTTCGTATTGTTCAAATTATTTCATGTAAAATAATACGTGTTGTACGTAACTCATGTTTTACTAATAGCTTCGCTTCATTTATATTGACACATCAAACGTCACAACTTTTCAAAAATTACTTTGGCTTATTATTTTTCGTATTACTCTCCAATGTGTTTGGATCACCTCTATTCTCATTCTCCGTGCAAGAATGAGACTTACCTCTCTACTCTTCCTTGCTATGCTAATCGTTAAGAAGTTTCTACTTCTAGTATTTCACGGCTAAATCACAACACCCTCGTAAACATCAATACTATGATTTTTTGAACAAGGAAGCAGAGGTTTCTTCATCTTATAATCAATTATTCACATTCGCATCCGCGTTTAAACTCATAAGTAAATAATAGGTCGACTCGCCATTTGTACGAAAACACTTTTCTTACTCTGAAGGAGTTACCTTAAACATTTATGAAGATACTCTAAAACATTTTCTCCTTCATGGATTGTAACTAGATGTTATTCTAGTCAAGTTTTAATCTATGGTTCGACATGAAACTGAAATCATAAATCTTAAAGCTACATCCTGAAACTATTTCTAAAGACAAGTTCTCATGTATACTGAACGATGTCTTTCACTCGTATTATCCTGAGGTCAATGAATTCTCAACTAACATCTCATTTGTCTATTAGACATCTTTTGAAAACTAAAGGTATTATGGTTACCTTTTGCAACTTGAAGCTGGTACTATCTTTAACAAACACCAGCCATATATCAAAATACGTAACTGAAATCTTTACGTACTCTACTGTATTTCATCTGCCCTACTATTGCGGCATAAACACTCAAAATCTTAATGAGATCAATAATACATTTGATGCTGATATAGCATCATCTTTCCTTTTAAAGAAAAACTAGTCAAATGACACTCTTGTTATTCCTTGGAAAATCTCCGCATTTAATGCACTTTGTAAACGACCTATTAAGGTTAAGGATCATGAGATCAAACGTGTAAACAAAACAATATACTTATTGTTAACACTCATTGGAATTCACGAAGGGGCTCCGATTGTACCAGGGAACGTGAAAATCAAACTCTATTGTTAAAATCCGTTGGGATTCGCGTAGAAGCCCCTAATATACATAGGAACGCAAAGACCAAATGATACGAAAATACTTCCATCTCTTCTCAACTGCTGAGGCAAACGAAAGATCTACCTAAAACTTCAGGACGAAGTTTCTAATAACGGGGAAGTACTATAACGACCCTCATTTTTCCATTCTATATTTTCTATATTAAATGCCCAACAATATAATTTAACTTAACAATTAAACTTTAAATAACGATTGTTAAGCATTAAGAATTATAAAATATAACAATTAACTTTGTGTAATAAACGACAAGTTAATAAAAGTTAAAAATAGTGAGCTAATAAACTTTTGAGAACAAAATAAATAACCTTAAACCTTATACACTTAAATAATTAAACTTGAATAATTAAGGAACTATTTAAGCTAAATTAAAGAACAAGGACTAAAGTGAAAAATCCCAAAACTCCTCTTGAAAATACCCTAGCCGAAAATAAAAAAAAAATAGTGAATTGCCTAAAATACCCTCCCTAAAATCGGCGCCCATGAACTCCCATTACTTCCTCATCAAGTTTGACTTGTTCCCTAAGTAAAACCTAACCCTAATCACCTCCTCATTAACCTAACTTGTTCCCAAAGTAATTCTCAATTAAACCTCAATTCTAGAATCCTCCTAACTCTCCTATAAATAGAGACCTAGGCAAGAGCTAAACATGCACCAAATCACAATTACAAATCTCTCTCTCAAATCTCTCCTCTCTCTCTAATTTTCGGCTCAAAAACCGAAAATCCCCCACCACCATCGAAAATCTTCAAGGGTTTTCAAGCAATCTTCAAGTTGTTCTTCGCGTTCTTCAAACTTCTTCAAGAATCTTCAAGATGTTCTTCAAATCTTCAAGGTTTTGATCTTCAATCTTCAAGTGTTCTTCTTTTCTTTTGTTAATCATCTTCGAATCTTCAAGGTATAACATAAACCCTAAAAATTATTTGCATAATCTTTGATCTTTGTTTTAATTCTTATTCATGTTACAAACTTGTTAATTCAAAAACATATACAATATATACATGAACACACATAGATCTATATATACATGAAAGAAAAAAAATATATGTATGTATATGTATAGTCGACCGAAAAAAAAAGAAAAAAAAGGGGATAGAAGTATTTGATCTTTAAAACCTAGGTGATTAGATAAAAGATTTGTTTTTGTTTAATTATGGAAACAAAAAAAAAAATATATATACATATACATAAATCAATACATATATATATATACATGTAAAAAAATATTTATAAATATATATACATATACACGAAATATATATATATATATATATATATATATATATATATATATATATATATATATATATATATATATATATATATATATATATATATATATATATATATATATATATATATATATATATATATATATATATATATATATATATATAAAACCCTAATTACACTTAAACTATACTACATTTACTAAAACCCTAAACCTAACCCTAATTATTAAAACCCTAAAACCCTAAAAGTACTTTAATTAATTAAAACCCTAAAACCCTAATACTACTTTAATTAATTAAAACCCTAATCATTACTACACTAAACCCTAAACATAAACATTTATTACAAAACCCTAATCATTAAATACTTTAATTAATTAAACCTAATTAATTAATGAAACCCTAATACTACTATTACTACTATATAATATTTATACACTATTACTATTACTAAAACTTATAATACACTACTTATATTATAATACTAATGTTACAATAGTCATCCACGATAACGTGATGTCACTTGAACGTCAATGCTACTTAAGGCCTAGGGTGATCCTTGGTATCACTTAAGGGACGCTTGTGGATTACGAATGCCAAACTTAGATTTTGGTCAAGAAATCCTGGGCCAACCGGTAACAATAGATCATCTTGGTGACTCGGCGGTAGCATAGATGTTCGGGTACGATCCACAATATGAACCCGACTATAGTAATCATACACTTAGTTATTTTTCACACTTAATAGGTGGTAGACTTATTAAGGACAACTCACTAGTATTCAACACTAACTTACTAAAAATGAAAACTTACTAAAAGTGGAGACTTACTAAAAATGGAAACTTTCTAAAAGTGGAAACTTACTAGGAATGGAAACTTAGTAAAATGAACTATACTTAAAACACTTTCATACTTAAACTTAAATTTGGAAAAAACACTTAACTACTCTTAAATGTCAATTTGTTGATTTTCTGCTCGTCCATCCAAACTTTCTATTCCGAGGAATAACTCTCTCTCTCTCCTACTTACTAAGGTGAACTCATAGCCCCTCTTACTATTGCGCAACTTATTTAACTTTTTGGGGTGAGATACATGCTCCTTTTACTATTTACAATTTAGACACAAGTACCAACTGTTAAACTATGCTATACCCGGCTATGTCCGACTAAGTCCCAACAGTGATATTTTTAATTGCACGTTGAATGCATGCTTAATTATTGGGGGTAGGCCTATCGGGAGTAATGTCCCTGATACATTTGACCAAGTCATTGTATTACTTAATAACGAAATTAAACCGACAAGGACAGACACAACTTGTCATTGGGGCAAACTTGAACGTTTAGTCTAAATATCATGAACTGGCATAACTTTTTGATCCCTGCGAGATCAACTTTATAAACTAAATCTTGTGGTCTAAAACAACGGTCAAACATTTTTGTTAAACCTATGAACTTCACTCAACCTTTTTGGTTGACACTTTAGCATGTTTGTCTCAGGTGCTGACTGATCAAGCTTGAATTACTTACTGCTTATGCGATGCTACTTGGACTTAGGATCAAGAGATATTGTATTTATTATTCTTGCATTTAAAACAATTACTTTATTGTAATTTCCATTATTGTAACGACATTCATTTTCCGCTGCGTACTCAACAAAGTTTGTTTTTATAATTTAGTATTGTTCTCGTATATTATAATATGTTGGTTTGTTTGATATTAATGTCACATTCACCCAGGCCCTAATTGGGGGTGTGATAAACAATGAATTGTCGAATAATGGTGATGGGTCAGATCTTGGCAATGATGGGGATGGTTCAGATAGCGGTATAATTCCGAACATAGTGAGAGTTCTAGTGATGAGGAGGCTAATGAAACCTGTCCAACCATACCGGTTGCTCCTATACTTAGACGCTCGACTAGAGTGCCCAAACCTAATCCTAGGTATTCTCCATCAATAAACTACTTGCTCTATACCGAGAATGGTGAACCCAAAAGTTACTATGAAGCAAGAAAGTCCAAAGAATCTATACAATGGGAGCTTGCTATGAAAGAAGAGATGGGGTCACTTGAAAAGAACAAGACTTGGTCACTAGTGAAATTACCTCATGATAAAAAGGTGTTGCAAAACAAATGGGTGTATAGAATCAAGAATGAGGTGGATGGCAAGAAGAGGTACAAAGCACGGTTAGTGGTTAAAGGGTTTCAACAAAGGAAAGGGGTTGATTACCAAGAGATATTTTCACCGGTGGTGAAGATGACTACTATTTGTTTGGTGCTTTCGTTGGTCGCATCCGAGGACTTACATCTAAAATAACTAGATGTAAAGACCGCATTCTTACACGGGCATCTTGATGAAGAGATCAACATGAGGCAACCCTAGGGCTTTGAGGTAAAAGGTAAAAAGAAGTGGGTTTGTATGTTAAAGAAAAGTTTGTATGGATTGAAACAAGCACCTCAGAAATGGTACTTGAGATTTGATGAGTTTATGAAGAAGGTTGGATTTGTAAAATGTGAAGCGGATCATTGTTGTTACTTGAAGAAATTCAAGTCTTCTTACATAATCTTATTGTTATACGTCAATGACATGTTGCTTGCAGGTTCCGACATGTTCGGGATAGATAAGTTGAAAGGTATGCTTTCAAAAGAGTTCGAGATGAAGGATCTTGGTAGTGCTAAGCAAATACTTGGAATGAGCATTGAGCGTGATTGTGCTAAAGGTGTTCTATACTTGTTGTAACGACTCGACTTTTTCGACTTTTAATTATATTTATTACTTTCACAAAACTGCGTATTTGTGTGTACTTATTTAGATTATATTCTGGGATCATTAATTATGTTAATTACTTTCATTAATATCTACAACGTGTTATTAAGTGCTTAATCACTTAACATGATCCTTGAATGCATTTACGCCCGTTAGTGTCACTTATTGTTTAAAACGAGCTACGTACTTGGTACACGTTAAACTTTTGTCGTTATTGGAATATTACGAATGTGTAAACATAATTGTTATTTATTAATGACAATTACCTAGCTTGATGGTTTATTAATTACGCTTAGTGTTTACTAATGCTCACTAGTTACCTTAATGGACTTTTACCTTAATGGACTTCCATGTCCCAACCTACTCAAGTAATGGACTTATTTAGTGGACTAATTAATGGACTAGTTAGCCCATGAAACATAAGACAAAAATCCATTAGATTAAAAGACAGAGTTTAAGCATGCTAATGTGCCAATACTTACACATTTTAACATTATGTCCCATGCCACCCAACATTAGCCTACACCACCATGTACTACCACCCATGCCAAGCAAATGGTCCCCCCACCCCACCATTCTAAACCGTCAGCCAAGAGTACCACCCCACCACCACTTTATTTTTTTTAAACTCTCATTTAATTCTCATTTCATTTCAAAAACACACACTCTTTTTCTCTCAAGTTTCTCTCTAGCTTTTCTCTCTAAAATACTTGAAGAACTTGTAAGTTTTAAACATTATTCTTCTTCTTTTCTTTTGCACATAACTGAAATCATCATCATCTTTTTATTATTCATGGATTTTGGTTTTTGTAACTTAAATCCTTATGCTATCTGGCAATCTTTAATCATAAGTATGATAAAGAAGCAAGAACAAGGATCAAAGCTTTGTAGCTTTTGGTTCTACATGAAACTTGTAATGATCTAAGGTTCAATTACTTTAAGATCCTCTTTATGTTCAAGTATTGGAACTTTAAAGTTTATTTTATGAAGATTCAAGCTTTTAACTTGATATCTCTTTATGTAAAGAATCCAAGCTTGAACTTGTTTATTTCTAACTTTATGCTTATGAAATTCGATTTATATATGTTCCTTGGTCAAAGATTTACTTGTTAACTTTGATCTCATGAATCTTGTAACCAAAGTCTAACTTTGAATGTTCAAGAACAAGAAAGATTAAGCTTCATAGTTTATAACTTTCACTCATCTAAAGTTGATCTAAGTTATGTAACTTATGGTCATCTAAGTTGTTAAAGCAAGAGTTCATTAATTTGTGTTCATTTTACTTTACAAAATCTAAGTTTCATAACTTATGGTTGTGTAAAAGTTGAAAGTCTAAGTGCTATGACTTAGGGTTTCACCAAGAACATAAGATCTAGACTTTTTAGTCTAAGGTCTTTAATACTTAGCTAAGATCTAAGTTCTATAACTTAAGGTCTTGCTTATTTTAGTTTGATTCAAAGTTTATAACTGAATAAAACTTGTACTTGTGTCAAAACTAAGAATTTGATGTAACTTTGGTTCATCATCTTGCTCAAACTCTTAAATGAGTTGTATTTTATTTCTTAGTCTTGACTTTGTGTGTTGATGGTTAAACCTTGGTTAACGTGATGCTAAAACATCAAGAGTTGTACACTTGAGGCTTATACGCATCAAGGATGAGAACCGTGATTAGCATCAAACACCAAGAAACCCACCGGAGCACTTTTTTACTGTTTTTCAGGGTCTGATCAGACTCCTAGGCTTCTGGAAAAGTTTATTTCCAGATAGTTCGGTTCGAGTAGATGACTTTTCGTTTAAGACTCGCCTAAATCCGATATACGGTTTGGGATTTATATCTTCCCGAAAGTCACTACGCCTTTATAACGACGTGCTGAAAATTCTAACCTACTCGCGATTCAACCGTCACCACGGTCAAACGACATCGAGTTAGGATCTGAAAATTGGATATCGATAAAAGGACTCACATACGGAGCCTTGGCCACAGACTGTGCGTCATTTCAGTTTGTATAGAGGTCGTAGCAGCTGAACGAAGTCAGCCCTTTGCTTCGATCTCTATTCTTGTTGAAAACTTACTTTACTTTTTACGTATGATGATGATGATGATGACACTTAAGACTTAAATTATTTACTTTTAATACCTTTTAGGACGGTTTACTGACTTAGTAACCTTTGACTTAGGTTGAGGACCTTTCGGAACGACTTACTACTTGCTTATTTATCTCGTATCGACTTTTACTGCACATTCACTATGAGTTATAGCTCCCTTTTTACTTGAACTATTTTTGGGACTGAGAATGCATGCGCTTTTTATGTTTTACATACTAGACACGAGTACTTAAACTTTATATATGTGTGAGTGATATAACGGCACAAATTTTCCCCTTAGCTCTGTAACGTTTATCTATTGGTTTATGAACCGATAGACGCAAATCTTAGATATGGATCCACAGGGTTTGACATCCCCACTCGAGCTAGTCGCGCTAGCATTTAATGGGTGTTTAATACTTCGTCTTTTTTAACGCACTCGCCAAGTGTACTTTTAGGGGGTGATATATTATTTTACGTTAAGTTAGTTACCAAGTACCCACGGATAAGCATATACTTTTCATACTGTTTTGAATACGAAATCTCGTGGTCTACATTACATTACTGATTACAAACAAACTATAGCTCACCAACATTCGTGTTGACCTTTTAAGCGTGTATTTCTCAGGTGCTTAGACATTGTTGCTTCTGCTGTTAGACTTGCTGTCTTGGTGTTATAGACTTGCTGTTACAGACTTGCTGTGTTAGACTTTCGCTGCATTACTTAGAGATGTCTCAATCATGAAAATTTTATTTTGCATTCTCAACTTATGTTATTTTGAATAATATCTTTGTAACAATCTTTGTGTCACGTTATCTTTTGTAAAACATTTAAAGTTATCTTTTCATGAATGCAAAACTTGTTTTAAAACAGCATGTAGTATTATACCGTGTAATGGACCTGTTTTTGACGATTCGTACATGATAGTTTTGTACGGGGCGTCACACTTGTCTCAATCCAAGTATATTGAGAAAGTAGTAGAAAAGTTTAATGTTGATAAAGCAAAGGCTCGTACTATGCCTTTAGGTAGCGCGATAAAGTTATCGAAGAATCAATCACCTAAATCGGAAGAAGACAAAGCGGAGATGGAAAAGGTTCCGTATAGATCGGCCATGGGAAGTATTATGTATGCCATGGTTTGTACGAGACCGGATATAGCTCATGCATTGGGAGTTGTAAGCCGTTATATGTCTAATCCGGGGAAGGAGCATTGGGAAGCGGTCAAATGGTTGCTTCGTTATTTGAAAGGTACTTCTAGTATGGGATTGTGTTTTACTAAAATCAATGTTGTACTTAGAGGTTATGCGAATGCAAATTTGGGTGGATTTGGTGATTCGGGTAAGAGTACTACGGGATATGTGTTCATGGTTGGTAAGACGGCAGTTAGTTGGATGTCCAGACTACAAAGGAGTGTTGCTTTGTCGACCACCGAGGCCTAGTACATGACTATTGCGGAAGCTTCTAAAGAGCTTGTTTGGTTGAAGAACTTCTTGTGTGAGTTGAGTAAAAGACAAGACAATTGCGTCTTATATTGTGATAACCAAAGTGCAATCAATCTCGCAAAGAATCCGGTGTTTCATAATCGTACGAAACACATTGATTTGAGGTATCATTTTATTCGAGAACGTATTGAAGATGGCACTTTGACATTGGAGAAAGTCCTTGGTATAAAGAATCTCGCGGATATGTTTACTAAGGTGGTGTCAATGGACAAGTTGAAGCTTTGTATAGCTTCAATGGGTCTTCTCATGAACTAATGAGAAGGAGGTGACCGACTAGGGAGATAGAGAGATGATGATTCGATTCTAACAAGAAGTGTTGAAGACCTTGTATCGAAAGTCTGCTTATCCGGCGTATGTGATAGGAGTGTGCGTGTCCCAAATGGGGTTTGGCGGTAAAGGGTGCTTTGGCGATCTTGGTTAGGTTGATATGATGGGTTCACAAAATGTGAGTCATGGTTTTGGCTATCTTCAAGTGGGAGAATGTTGGATGTGAAGGATATCAAAACAAAGGATTCGGACGAACAGGGGAGGCGCGCCGCGGCCTTGGAAGGCGAGATGCGGCTAGCTTGTAATCAAAGCATCAAATTTGGTAAACCTACTGTCCGAAAATATGCCTTTGATGCGCGGCGCGGCTCGTCTGGGCGCGGCGCGGCTTCGTCTGGCGAGAAATTTTCAAATTTATATTTTTCTTGTTCTCTAAGGTGTTTTGGCCTATATAAAATCCTAATGTAACCCTCAGTTGTATCTACGAATTATATCAATAAAAATCTCTTAGTTGGTCCGTGGATTAAAGTAATCGACATTCGATTACATATAACCACGTTAAATCTCGTGTTCTTTAATTTTCTTGTTTTATTGTCTTTCGTTTGTCGAAGTGAATGATTAATCTCAGTGATTAATCTTATTGTTTGGGTCCTATAATCCTTACATGATTTACATAAAATTTGTATATTTTTGGGGATTACTAAAGCTTAATTTTTTTTTTTTTTTCCTGATACGCGTTATTGTTGGTGCTTTAAAGGTTCTTGAAAGTCATGTACGGATATTTAGAACAAAAAGGTTGACACTATGGATTACTACTGATTATGGTACTCTTGAGAAGAATTAATGCAAAAATGGTAATATTCTTATAATTTTATCAGCTACAAAGTTTACAAATAATCATGTGGCTAGACTCAAGGAGAATAACTTATAAATAACGACAAAGTCGCCTCGCTCTGTAGGAAGTGGGTCAGTTTATGAGTCAACTGTTGAATCCGTGCCTACGGATTTGCTGGTAGCGCATTTAGTATTTGCTTCTTTTTGATTGATTATAAATACTTAATGATGCTAGAAGTACCGATTTTTATTTTTTTAGCTCATTGATAAGAACTAGTTTTCGAACCCTCGCTTTGCGCCGGGGGTTCGATTTTTAATGTATTTTATAGTGTTTAGTTACGGAGCCTGCGAGTGAAAAATCAACATACATGAAAAGTACCCTAAATATTTAGCTTTTTTTAAAAGTGTCCGTTTTGCGTATAGTTAGTGACATTGTGTTCATAAAATTATTTCGAGTTTAAAGATGGTGTCGGAAAAATTTAACTCGTTGCGAGCAAGAATATATGACATGTTGAATGTTTGAGTGGAGTTTATTTAAGATATTTTAGAAAAATTTTGATTTGACACTTTAACCTCCTGTTTTGGGGGCCAATTTTAATTTTTGAACAAACTGTGGGGTTTTTTTTGTGTTACTTGAAAGAAAGCGAAAAAACAAAAACAAAAAAAAATTGTGAAAAGACGAAAATACCCCTGATACTATTCATAAGTTTTGTCAAATAGTTAATATGGTAATTCATTGCACATTGTTTAAGTTAGGTCTTGAATCATGAAGCTTAGAGCACTGAGAGTGGTGACTGAGGTCACTTGACATGTCAGGCCTGACTTGCTGAGTCAGAAAAAGTGGGGAGTGGTGACATATGTCAGTTAGGCATGTCAGTTTATATTTTTAATTTTTTTTTTTATGATTTTAAATATAACATAAATAAATATAATTATAAAAATTAACAAAAAATAAAATAACTTCCATTAAAATAAAATAAAAAACATTACATTTCCTAAAATAAAAAAAAAAACATTACATTTCCTAAAAATTTAAAAAAAAAAAAACAATACGTTATCGCGATTAAAAAGTTACAATTCGTTAACAACTTGGTCATCGCGATTATGCCATAGATGCGAAACTAGAGTATGTCGAAGATACTCATGCTCGTCTTTGTCACGCAGCTCTTTTGTCTTCTCGGCATATACATCACACCTTTCGTACCAAGTTGATCCTTGTAGGTTGTTGACAGGCAAGTAGTAAGATTTATTTTCAGCGATGTTAAAACCATTGTCTTCAATTATCATGTTGTGCAATATGATGCAAGCATACATGATTCTTTTGATTGCGTTTACACTATATGCCCTAGCTGGTTGTCTTAAAATACCCCAACGACCTTGCAAAATTCCAAATGTCCTCTCAACGTCTTTACGAGCTGCAGATTGTTTCTTTGTAAAGTATTTCCTTTTTGCGTCAACAACACTTGAGAATCCCTTAACGAAAGAAGCCCACGAAGGGTAAATCCCATCGGCAAGATAGTAGCCTCGATCAAAATCAACGTCCCCAATTTCGTATGGAACTTGAGGAGTCGTGTCAGTTAGTAAACTATCAAACAATGGAGATGCATTAAGGACATTCAAGTCATTGTTCGAACCGGCCATTCCAAAATATGCATGCCAAATCCAATTGTCATACGATGCAACGGCTTCCAACATGATTGTGGGGTAACCGTGATCGCCTCGGGTGAAATGCCCTTTCCATGCATTTGGACATTTACCCCAAGCCCAATGCATACAATCAATGCTTCCAAGCATTCCAGGAAAGCCGTGAAGTTCTTCATGTTTATGATACAACCGACGTATATCGTCCTCGGTCGGTTCTCTCATATATACATTACCATACAAGTCTATAATACATCTTGTAAAATATTGCAAAGACTCACGTGATGTTCTCTCTGACATTTGTAAATATTCGTCAAATAGATCAGGTGAATCACCGTATGCTAGTTGACGAATGGCAGAAGTGACCTTTAAAATAGTAGATACTCCGAGAACACCACGTGCATCGGGACGTTGTTGAAAATAAGTAAACCACTTTGGTGCATTGGGACGAGTAGAGTAAGAAAGTATACCTTCGATTATTTTTTCAAGAAGACTTTGTGACATTCGATAGCGCCGTTTGAAATATTCAGGGGGATACTTCGGATCTTGAACAAAATAATCTTTCATCAAACGATTGTGCGCTTCTACACGATCACGATAAATGTAGCGACATTTTCGTCTTGAGCTTTGAGCCTCATTTTGTTCCTCGACCTCTCTACGTATTACCACGTTATTTCGATAGGCAAATATACTTTTCATTGCGTTAACCAAACTTTCTTCGTCGGAACTACTCATTTTAAAAAAAAATATTATTATTTTGAGGATAGAATTTGGATTTGATTGTGGGAGTATATATTGAGTAAATTGGATATTTTGTGTTTGAGTTTGTGTTTGTGTTTGTATATGTGTAGTGTATATATAGCATTCAAAAGGAAATAAAAAATAAAAAAAATTGCAACGGTCCAAATTATATCCGTTGGAGTATTTATTTTTTTTATTTTTTTTTTAGTTGGAACCCAAGTTCGTCGCCTGGGCGACTGACCGGGCCGGGACTCAACATCGAACAAGGGGTGGGGAGTGGGGCGACGTGGAACGAGGTCTGGGACGGGGCAAGTGACGCACACCACTCCCCTTGCTCTTATACTCGTGCATAAGTCCAGCCCCAGTAAGTGTTTCATTACAGCCCTGTTGCACGCTCATCGTCGTTTCTACATAGATGAGGAAGTGACTGAACAGTTGTGGGGAAATTGAAAGTTTGAGTGTTTGTGACAACTCCCTGATCGTATGCCAAAACCACTACATCTATGTAGCCCCAGTATTACACAAATTTTTTTAATATATCAATAGTGGTTCTTATGATGTCATGTATATCAACTGGGAAATGCATATTTGTTCACTTCCCTTTTACAAACTACCTTATGATTTGTAGGTAAGGTCTCCGGTAATATATTTGTGAGACGATCCGTCCTAATCCATCTGGACGAATACATTACATTTGGTTACATTACGAGGTACTTGACCTTTATATGATACATTTTATAAACATTACATTCGTTTTTGAAAAGACAATCTTTCATTACATCGAAAGTTGACGGCATGCATACCATTTCATAATATATCCAACTATAATTGACTTAATAATAATAATCTTGATGAACTCAACGACTCGAATGCAACGTCTTTTGAAATATGTCATGAATGACTCTAAGTAATATCTCTAATATGAGCAAATGCACAGCGAAAGATTTCTTTCATACCTGAGAATAAACATGCTTTCAAGTGTCAACCATAAGGTTGGTGAATTCATTAGTTTATCATAATCATTCATTTTCATCATTTTAATAGACCACAAGATTTTTATTTTCATTTCTCATAAATATACGTCCCATGCATAAAGACAAAAATAATTCATATGGATTGAACACCTGCTAACCGACATTAACAAGATGCATATAAGAATATCCCCTATCATTCCGGGACATCCATCGGACATGATAAAACAACATCGAAGTACTAAAGCATCCGGTACTTTGGATGGGTTTGTTAGGCTCAATAGATCTATCTTTAGGATTCACGTCAATTAGTAGATCGGTTTACTAATTCTTAGGCTACCAAGCAAAAGGGGCATATTCGGCTTCGATCATTCAACCATATAATGTAGTTTCGATTACTTGTGTCTATTTCGTAAAACATTTATAAAAGCGCATGTATTCTCAGCCCCAAAAATATATATTGCAAAAGCATTTAAAAAGGGAGCAAATGAAACTCACAATACTGTATTTCGTAGTAATTATGCATATGATGGCATTGAACAAGTGCAAGGTTGGCCTCGGATTCACGAACCTATATTAAGTATATATATTTATATGTTGATCAATATATGTCTAACAATCAAGGTCAAATCATAGTGTACCACAATCCTAATGCTCGAGACTAATATGCAAAAGTCAACAAAAGTCAATTTGACTCAAAAATGATTTCCAAAATTTATACATGATTAGTTTAAATATCGTCGTTTTATAATTTTAATTATTTTTAAAAGATTTTATTAGAGTAAATAATATAATTCATTTATTAATAAATAAAATTTTATATCAAAATATACTTTTATATATCTTAAGTAATAAAATTTATAAAGTTCATTTAATATCATAAAAATATTACGATAGGTTTTATTAAGGTAATTATATTATTTGTATTACATATTTATTTGATAAAATAACATTGATAATAATAATAAGTAAAAGTTGCATAATTTTGTAATAATAATTATTATTATTCTATTAATAAAAATATCAATATTTATATTTACTAAAAAGATAAAACGATAATTCTAATTATGATAACTTTAATATTTACGATACTTTTTAATATTAAAAATAATAACTCTATTTAAAATGATAATAATAATGATATTTTATAATAACAATGACATTTCTATTAAAATGATAATTTTTATTAAAATGATAGTTTTAATACTAAGGATAATTTTAATAATAATAGTAATGATAAAAATAATAAGAACGATAATTTTATCTAAATTAATATCTTACAATACTTTAATTTCATCATGATACTTATTCTCATTATTTCCTAATCAATTTGTTAATAGCTTTTAATCGTCTTTTATATCGCGTTCATATTAATGATAATAATAGTAATCATAATAATTAGGTGTTACTAGTATTAGTTTTAATTATAATAATACTAATGCTAATAAATATTATGATAATATTAATGGTAATACTAATTATAACTTTAACGATAATAACGATAGTAATAATAATAAAAATAACAATTTTTAATGATAATACCTTTTATTGGTAATGATGATAATAATAATAATAATAATAATAATAATAATAATAATAATAATAATAATAATAATAATAATAATAATAATAATAATAATAATAATAATAATTAGATAAAAACTATAACGACGATAATAACGACGATAATAAAAATCATTTTTAATAATAATACAAAAATTCGGTTGACTATAACTTCTAATCCGTTCATCGAAACCATTCGATATCTAAATGAAAAGTTCTTAATTTTTTGCTAGCTTTCCAACGACATGCATATCTTATACCTTATCTCAACCGCATATGTAACTAATTCAGGATTCAACATATCCTATCTAACGACAATATCGAAAATACAAGCATGCATAATCCTATATACTCGAGCACTAGTCAGGGATATACTATTAATATGTAAAAGTTAAATTATGAGTGCTTACGTATCAATATTGAGATTCAATATTGCAGGAAAGGTACGTAGATGCAACGGAGATGATAAATACTAGGTTGACCACACAAACATACCCCCGAACATTACCCATCACCTCCATAGCTATACCCCATAATTTCCTTAGCCCTATCCTACTCGAAAACCAGTTTTGAAATAGCTCGCTCATGACCTCGTCTTAATATTTTATGTAATAATAATAATACTAATACTAATAATAATAAGATTAATAATAATAATATTAATCTTTATAATATATATATATATATATATATATATATATATATATATATATATATATATATATATATATATATATATATATATATATATATATATATATATCGAGAGATAGATTGAGGGATGGAATGGTTCAGCAGAAAAATGTGAGCTTTATACACAAATCCTGAAACAGACACCTCCGCGAGTGTGGAGGTTTTGTGTCCATATGCTCCGCGAGTGCAGAGTTCCCCTGTCCAGCTCATTCCCAATGATTTCAAGGCTGCCGACGGTTTATATATTTATTAAATATATAATATAGTTAATTTATATAATTAATTATATATTATATTATATTTACGTGCATAGTTAACCTATAATTTTAGATCTAATGACTCGTACGTTGTCACTCGACTTATGTCCTAGTTCCGGTTTTTCGAACGCATATTCGTACGCTTAGACAACTAGCTCTTTATGTTACGCGACGTGTACCTATTATAAATAATTAGACTTAATCATCTATAATTTATATTACCCAAAGTATAACTTCTTTATTTGAGTGTTGTGGTCATTTGCTTCTATAAATCAATGTCTCGTTGTTTATTAAAATACGTTTAATAATACCGAAACGTTTTATGTTTAAATTAAAGCATTTGTAATATATATATATATATATATATATATATATATATATATTCTTATTTAAAAATATAATTTTGTATATCTTATATATAATTGAAATATCTATTTAATAATATAACGTTTAGTTTTTCAAAACTAATTATTTTTTAAAGTTCATTTCAAAATCGTTTAAGTAATAGAAAGTATTATGTCGTAACACGTTTACGTTTTCAATATATATATATATATATATATATATATATATATATATATATATATATATATATATATATATATAAAATTTATAATACAAAGCCTTCGTTAAGTTCTTTAAAACTTATGAACAAATTATCTTATAAAACGTTTTAATGATAAAGTTCTTTTTAAACCAAACTGTTTTTGTACGTTGAAACAATATTAAATAAATATGAAATCTTTGTTTTTCCAAAATTAAATATATTTAAGAATCATTTTACTAAAGAGGTTATAATTGTTATATCGTAAAACGTTTTAGAAAAGTAAGATTAAATATACTCTTAATAGGTTTCAAGCTTTTGAATTAACGTTTGTTGGTGACACGTGCTGATAATGCTAAAAACGAACATATATTTCATAGCATTATTTCTCAAGAAAGACAAGCTTTTAGTTGCAATTGTTCTATTTACAAGTGATATTCGTTTAAATAATAAAAGGTGAAGACAAAAGACAGATTCGACGAATTGAAGACGCAAACGACCAAAAAGCTCAAAAGTACAAAAGACAATCAAAAAGGTTCCAATTATTGATAAGAAACGTCTCGAAATTACAAGAGTACAAGATTCAAAACGCAAAGTACAAGATATTAAATTGTACGCAAGGACGTTCAAAAATCCAGAACCGGGACCAGAGTCAACTCTTAACGCTCGACGCAACGGACTAAAAATTACAAGTTAACTATGTATATAAATATAATATAATATATAATTAATTATATTAATTATATATATATTATATTTATAAATAAAAACCGTCGGCAGAGAAAGACTCCAAGGGACTGAGCTGTAATTTCATTCTCCGCGACTCGCGGAGTTTGAAGGCAAAAATGCCGCGAGTCGCGGAGCCCCAAAATGAAAAACTGCCTATAAAGCCAACCGAATTCTGATCGTAAAAATAATCTTTTTCTTCTTCTTATCATACGTAAATTATATATATATATATATATATATATATATATATATATATATATATATATATATATATATATATATATATATATATATATATATATATATATATATTTATAATTTATATTTTAATTTTAATTATAATTCTAATAATAAGGGTATGTTAGCGAATGTTGTAAGGGTGTAAGTCGAAATTCTGTCCGTGTAACGCTACGCTATTTTTAATCATTGTAAGTTATGTTCAACCTTTTTACATTAATGTCTCGTAGCTAAGTTATTATTATGCTTATTTAAAACGAAGTAATCATGATGTTGGGCTAATTACTAAAATTGGGTAATTGGGCTTTGTACCATAATTGGGGTTTGGACAAAAGAACGACACTTGTGGAAATTAGACTATGGGCTATTAATGGGCTTTATATTTGTTTAACTAAATGATAGTTTGTTAATGTTAATATAAAGATTTACAATTGGGCGTCCCTATAAATTACCATATACACTCGATCGGACACGATGGGCGGGGTATTTATATGTACGAATAATCGTTCATTTAACCGGACACGGGAATGGATTAATAGCCACTAGAATAATTAAAACAGGGGTGAAATTACATTCAAGGGTAATTGGTGTAATTGCTAACAAAGTAGTAAAACCTTGGTTTACACGCAGTCGATAACCTGGTGTATTCATTAAACAAAGTATTAAAACCTTGTTACAATTCGAATCCCCAATTAGTTGGAATATTTAACTTCGGGTATAAGAATAATTTGATGAGGACACTCGCACTTTATATTTACGACTGATGGACTGTTATGGACAAAAACCAGACGGACATATTAAATAATCCAGGACAAAGGACAATTAACCCATGGGCATAAAATTAAAATCAACACGTCAAACATCATGATTACTGAAGTTTAAATAAGCATAATTCTTTTATTTCATATTTAATTTCCTTTATTTTATATTTAATTGCACTTCTAATTATCGCACTTTTATTTATTGTTATTTAATCACACTTTTAATTATCGTACTTTTTAATTATCGCAAGTTTATTTTATCGCACTTTTATTATTCGCAATTTCATTATCGTTATTTAATTTACGCTTTAATTTAAGTCTTGTATTCATTTTTAATATTTTACATTTAGTTTTAACTGCGACTAAAGTTTTAAAATCGACAAACCGGTCATTAAACGGTAAAAACCCCCCTTTATAATAATAATATTACTTATATATATGTTTGTATTTTTATAAAAGTAAATTAATATAGCGTTGAGCTTTGTTTAAAAAAGATTCCCTGTGGAACGAACCGGACTTACTAAAAACTACACTACTGTACGATTAGGTACACTGCCTATAAGTGTTGTAGCAAGGTTTACGTATATCCATTCTATAAATAAATAAATATCTTGTGTAAAATTTTATCGTATTTAATAGTTTTTCCTAGTAAAATATAAAATATTTCGTATCCCTTAGCTTTGACATCAAGTATTTTTGGCGCCGCTGCCGGGGAACTTTCTAAACGCCGGAAGCGCAACGCTAATATAAAAAAAAAAGATTTTTAGTTAACTTTTATTAAAATTCGTTTTTGTAAAAATACGTTTTAATTATTCAAAAATATAAAAAGAAAAACAAAAATATAAGTATTTTTAAGATTTTGTTAAATATTTAAGTTTTATAAGTTTCTTTATTTTTATTTTAGTTTATAAAAATATAAGTTTTATTTAAATATCTTTTATTTATATAAAAACAGAAAACAGAAAAAAAAAAATAAATAAAGAAAAACGCGTCGAATTTTTTAACCTGTCAGTTGAATTTCTGAACCCCGCGACTCGCGGGGTTTGATGCATTAAATACCGCAACTCGCGGAGACTTTCTGACAGGCGACAAAACCCTAATCCTGCATTTATTACGGATTATTATTAATTATTATTATTAACCCTAATTATTATTATTATTATAATTAAGTTATTTTTAATTTAAGTTTTTATTTAATTTATGTATTTAGTATTAATTAGTTTTATTAAATTGTAAAATTAGTAGTTTTATTAAATAAATAATATAAAAATAATATTTTTATAAAAATTGTACTTTTTACAACTTTTTGTATATTTTTATATTTTGTCCCTTTTTAATCGTTTTAGCGTAATATTTGTATTTTTAGCTCATATTTAATTTTAAACTTAGTTTTTGCTATAGTTATTTTTACTCCTAGATTTTTAGGCTTTGCCGTAGAATTCCTTAAGTGCTTTTTCTTTAGACTAAGATTTAGGTGCTTTAGAATTTTGCGACGCCTTTTTAAGTTTTAGTTTCTTTTTAAGTTATTTCCATTTGGGATTTAGTTTTTCCTGTAAGCTTTAATATTTTTAGACGACTTTTACCTATGTATCAATTATCATTCCAATTAGTAATTTCAATTTGCGATTATAATTTTAAGTTAGTTGTAGTAATAAGATTATGTTAGTCAAGTATTTTTAAGTTTTATAAGTTTCTTTTATTTTTTTTCGTCACCTTTTATTTTTCAACCATTTTTCTTTTTCGACCTTTTGCGACGAACTCTTTTTCTCTCTTATTTCTCGCTATTCTAGTTTTAGGACATAGATTTTTATTCTACTTCTTATCTAAATTTTCTTAAAATTACGAAAATTTATTTTAAGTGGTTAAATTGATAGACATCAAAATTTTCTGGTTCGTAGTAATAGTTGGATTTGTACGTGGACCGGGTTATTGGAGCCAAACAGTCCTCAATTATATTGAGACCAAACGAATCCTGCCCCTCTGCTGCATCTTTTGGCTATTCGAAACGTGGGCAAAATCAGAAAAGTCTATTGATTGGATAACTTATATAATTTTTCTTTCCTTTTTTAAAACTAATAGGATATTCAGTGAATGCACCGAGCAAGACGTTCATCACCTTTTGTACGTTCACCACCTGTAACTCGATCAAGACATTTAGCAAATATAACCACCGTTGATTTTTCTTTAGAATCGTCATCCAGTCGACCAAGTACTTCAGTTCAAATTTCCGATAATCCATTTTTTGAACCCGACCTCACAATTGAGAATCCGGAAAATATTCAGGAACGGTTCGTAGATCCTGAACCACTAAACTTTCCTCCGGAGCCACCAATCATTCAAACAGAGATTGTTGAGGAACGAACCATTAAATCAGAATCATCTAGTGATACCGATTCAACAAATTCAATTATGGAGAATCTGGAACCTTTAAGTATGGAAGACCGAATGAGAGCTAAACGCACTGGCCAAGGTCACGCAATTACTCATCCAGACATTAATGCGCCAGATTATGAAATCAAAGGACAAATTCTACACATGGTGACTAATCAATGCCAATTTAGTGGTGCGCCGAAGGAAGATCCAAATGAACATCTACGTACCTTTAATAGGATCTGCACACTATTTAAAATCCGAGAAGTAGAGGATGAACAGATATATCTCATGTTATTTCCCTGGACTTTAAAGGGAGAAGCCAAAGATTGGTTGGAATCGTTACCTGAAGGGGCGATCGATACATGGGACGTTTCAGTTGACAAATTTCTTAAACAATTCTTTCCTGCATCTAAAGCCGTAAGACTTCAAGCAAAAATTGTTACGTTTACACAGAAACCAAATGAAACTCTATATGAGGCGTGGACAAGATATGGAAAGTTATTAAGAGGATGTCCGCAACATGGTTTAGACACCTGTCAAATAGTACAAATATTCTACCAAGGATGCGACATCACTACAAGAAAAGACATAGATATAGCAGCTGGTGGTTCTATTATGAAGAAAACCGAAACTGATGCTTACAAAATTATTGATAACACTGCTTCCCACTCACATGAGTGGCACCAAGAAAAAGATATCGTTAGATCAACTAAAGCAGCTAGAGCTGATTCTAGCCATGACTTAGATTCCATTTCCGCAAAGATAGATGCTGTGGAGAGACGAATGAAAAAGATGACTAAAGATATTCACTCAATACGAATTAGTTGTGAGCAGTGTGGAGGACCACATTTGACAAAAGATTGTCTCAGTATTGAATTAACAATGGAACAAAGAGAGAATATTTCATACATAAACCAAAGGCCTGGAAATAATTATCAGAATAATTATCAACCGCCAAGACCGATTTACAATCAAAACTAGAACTATAACCGAAATATTCCATACAACAACCAACAAGGTCCTAGCAATCAACAAGTATCCAATAATACTTATAATCAGCAAAGACCTAATTTTCAAAACAAACCACCACAACAAACCGATGATAAAAAGCCGAATTTAGAAGATATGATGACGAAGCTAGTTGAAACTCAAACGCAGTTTTTCACATCTCAGAAACAAACCAATGAACAAAATGCTCAAGCATTTAGAAATCAACAAGCTTCTATTCAAAATCTAGAACAAGAAGTAAGTAACCTAGCAAGGTTAATAGGTGAAAGAAAACCGGGAAGTTTACCGAGCGATACAAATGCTAACCCCCGGAATGAAACAGCTAAAGCCATTACCACAAGAAGTGGTACAACACTTAAACCACCTGAAATACCTGTAACTTCTGATGAAACCATTCCTACTCCACAAGAACCACAACCTGATCAAGATAAGGAAAAAGAACCGGTAGTTGAAAAGGTTAATGAAGATAACACAGTTAAGGATAAACCTTATGTTAAACCATATCAACCACCACTTCCTTACCCGAGTAAAATGAAGAAAGAAAAACTTGAAGCCGAGCAATCCAAATTTTTGGATATGTTTAAACAGATAAATGTAAATCTTCCTTTCATTGATGTGATTTCAGGAATGCCTAGATATGCTAAATTCTTGAAAGATCTAATCTCAAATAGAAAGAAAATGGAAGAACTCTCGGCTGTTACTATGAATGCTAATTGTTCAGCAGTACTGTTGAATAAGATACCAGAAAAACTATCTGATCCAGGAAGTTTCACAATTCCATGTTTTCAGGGTAGTCTTAGTTCAATAGAAGCATTGGCAGACTTAGGTGCTAGTATAAATCTAATGCCGTATTCACTATACGCTAAACTAGACCTTGGAGAATTAAAACCAACCAGAATAAGCATACAACTAGCCGATAGATCAATAAAATATCCTAGAGGGATAATGGAGAACATGCTAGTTAAAGTTGGTACTTTAGTATTTCCAGTAGATTTTGTTGTTTTGGACATGGAAGAAGATTCTCAAGTTCCTCTCATATTAGGAAGACCATTCTTAAACACGGCTAAAGCAATGATAGACATGTTCGGTAAGAAACTGACCCTAAGTATAGAGGATGAGAGTGTTACCTTTTCAGTTGATAGAGCAATGCAACAACCACAATCTGCAGATGATACATGTTATTATATTCAAACTATAGATGCACATGCAGAATTATTAGAAGAATTTCCAGAATTACAAGGAACAGGAGAATGTTCTTTAGGAGAAGGTAATGAACCAATTGATGAAGCTGAAATGTTAGCTACACTTATAGCTAATGGATATGAACCAACAACAGAAGAAATTCAAATGCTAAAAGAAGAAGACAGATATCGATACAAATCATCGATAGAAGAACCTCCGAAATTAGAGTTAAAGCCACTTCCAAACCATTTGGAATACGCTTATTTACATGGTGAATCTGAATTACCTGTAATAATATCATCTTCTCTTACTGAAAATGAGAAATCACAACTCATTTCTGTGTTGAAAGCTCATAAACCAGCCATTGCATGGAAGATTCATGATATTAAAGGAATAAGTCCTTCGTATTGCACACATAAAATCCTTATGGAAGAAGGTCATAAAACGTATGTGCAACGCCAACGAAGACTAAATCCTAATATGCAAGATGTAGTTAAGAAAGAGATTATTAAACTGCTAGATGCAGGTTTAATTTATCCAATCTCTGATAGTCCATGGGTAAGCCCAGTTCAATGCGTGCCTAAGAAGGGTGGCATGACTGTCATCACAAATGAGAAAAATGAGCTTATTCCTACTAGGACTGTAACAGGATGGCGTGTATGTATTGATTATAGAAAATTAAATGACGCCACCAGAAAAGATCACTTTCCCTTACCTTTCATAGATCAAATGTTGGAAAGATTAGCCGGAAATAGTTACTATTGTTTTCTAGATGGATTTTCCGGATATTTTCAAATTCCAATAGCACCCGAAGATCAAGAGAAAACCACATTCACGTGCCCTTATGGTACTTTTGCTTACAAACGCATGCCATTTGGACTTTGCAACGCCCCTGCAACCTTTCAAAGGTGTATGATGGCGATTTTTCACGATATGATAGAAGAATGCATGGAAGTATTCATGGATGACTTTTCAGTCTTCGGTGATACATTTAAATCATGTCTAGTTAATCTGGAACGAATGCTAATTAGATGCGAAAAATCAAATCTAGTACTTAATTGGGAGAAATGCCATTTCATGGTTAAAGAAGGCATCGTTCTTGGACATAAAATTTCAAAAGAAGGAATTGAAGTGGATAGAGCTAAAGTAGATGTAATTGCTAAACTTCCACATCACACCAATGTTAGAGGAGTTAGGAGTTTTCTAGGGCATGCCGGTTTTTACCGACGTTTCATAAAAGATTTTTCTAAAATTGCCACTCCTATGAATAAACTCCTAGAAAAGGATGCTCCATTCATCTTTTCAGATGAGTGTATCAAATATTTTAATATTCTTAAAGAGAAACTCACTAATGCACCAATCATGATAACACCAAATTGGAATCTACCATTTGAACTAATGTGCGATGCAAGTGATTTTGCAATGGGAGCCGTTTTAGGACAAAGGATTGAAAAACGATTTCAACCTATATATTATGCTAGTAAGACATTACAAGGAGCACAAACGAACTATACAACTACTGAAAAAGAACTCCTTGCTATTATCTTTGCTTTTGACAAATTTCGTTCATATCTCGTTCTATCCAAAACGATAGTCTATACCGACCATTCTGCTCTTAGATACCTATTTTCAAAACAAGATGCTAAACCAAGATTAATCTGTTGGATCTTACTCTTACAAGAGTTTGATATTGAAATCCGAGATAAAAGAGGAGCAGAAAATCTCGCCGCTGATCATCTTTCTCGTCTTGAAAATCCCAAATTAGAAGTTCTAAATGAATCGGCCATACAAGACAACTTTCCTGATGAATATCTATTGAAGATAGATTATAATGAAATCTCATGGTTTGCAGACTATGCAAACTACTTAGTTTGTGGATTCCTTGAAAAAGGATTATCGTACCAAAGACGAAAGAAATTCTTCAGTGATATAAAACACTATTTTTGGGAAGATCCACATCTGTTTAAAAGTTGTCCCGATGGAATAATACGCCGATGTGTATTTGGAGATGAAGCTAGTAAAATATTAAACCATTGTCACACAGGACCAACAGGAGGGCATTATGGGCCTCAACTAACAGCAAGAAAAGTTTATGAAGCTGGATTCTATTGGCCTACAATTTACAAAGACGCACACCTTCTTTGCAAATCCTGTGATGCATGTCAAAGGGCCGGAAAAATAAGTCAACGTGATGAAATGCCACAAAATGTCATCCAAGTATGTGAAGTATTTGACATTTTGGGTATTGACTTTATGGGTCCATTTCCAAAATCTCATAATAATCTATATATACTCGTAGCCATTGATTATGTATCTAAATGGGCGGAAGCACAAGCTCTCCCAACTAACGATGCACGAGTTGTAGTCAACTTTTTAAAACGTCTTTTTGCAAGGTTTGGAACACCGAAAGCTTTAATAAGTGATCGGGGTACTCATTTCTGTAATAATCAACTTGAGAAAGTTCTTAAAAGATATGGAGTAACTCATAAAATCTCCACCGCATATCATCCACAAACAAGTGGACAAGTTGAAAATACCAACCGAGCTTTAAAACGTATTCTAGAGAAAACCGTAGGATCAAATCCGAAGGAATGGTCCATTAAATTGGAGGATGCACTCTGGGCTTTTAGAACAGCCTACAAAACTCCAATTGGAACCACACCTTTTAGACTTGTTTATGGAAAAGCATGTCATCTTCCAGTAGAAATTGAACACAAAGCATTTTGGGCTTTGAAGACATGTAATCTTGATTTACATGAAGCCGGACGTCTACGATTAAGTCAACTAAACGAATTAGAAGAATTAAGACATGAAGCATACGAAAATTCGTTAATCTATAAAGAAAGAACGAAGAAATGGCATGATAAAAGAATCAGAAGTTCAAAAGAATTTAAAGAAGGAGACAGAGTTCTTCTTTTCAATTCACGATTCAAGCTATTTCCTGGAAAATTGAAATCAAGATGGTCTGGACCATTCATAGTCAAAAGAGTTTTCCCATACGGAACGATAGAATTGATAAATTCAAATGGGATTGAATTTAAAGTTAATGGTCACAGAGTTAAACATTACATACATGGTCCGATGGAAGTCGACAACGAAGTAAATCACAATTTCGACACCACAGCTAACTAAGTGTAGGGAGAATCAAGTCTTTAAAGGATAATATGTATTTCTGTTAGAGTTAGATTGTCTGTTTTCGTGTAGTTCTCGAAAATGGAACCCGAATGGTCTTTCCCTAGCAGACCCTAAAGAACTAGTCTTCTCCCCCCATTCTGAAATTTTATTTTTTTAGGTTTTTACAAAATGAAGACTGTCTGTGAGCTAAACCATGGTCTAATGCTACACGCTTTGATCACTAAACGTAATAATGACATACTACCGAGTGAAATAGTATCAGTAATCAGAGAAAGAATGGACGGAGTTAGAAAAGAATCCAGATGCGAAGATAATAAGTTACAATTTGGTAAAGGAAAATCAAAATTCGCAGCGAAAAGAAGAGCACGACACCTAGAACGATGTCACAAATGCGGAAAATGGTCACATGGAGGTAAATGTTCAAATAATCAAACCTATTCAAATACCGAATTTGTTACTTTATGCAGAGACGGACCGTTCATATGTTTAGAAGAAAAGACACTGAATGCTCGAGGTTACGCCTATGTAGCCATGGAAAACCAATTAAACCGACTATCTTATGAATGGGATAGATCATATAACTAAGAAATCTATTTCACAGGTATGTCTGTACAGTTTTTATTTTTATTTTTATTTTTAACCTTTTGATAATAAACGCTAATTTGTTCGCTAAAAAGTATTAAATTGGTATTGAATAAAATTAGGTTTGGCGACCGAAATTATTGATATCATTCAAAAATTTATTACATCACTGCGAAATTTAACGTTTATTCTTAAGGTATAAATATCTTTAATCAATCAACCCAAAATATTTCAAAAATTCGTCATGAGTTAAATTAGGTCTTGGAACCGAAATTACTTTACCGAAAAGAGGGGCGCATATTTTTGATAATATTTGATTGATTAAAGTGGGATAAAAAGACAAAAAAATTTTTAAATTTATTTTTACCATGTTTTTAAAATTAATATTTAAATCTTAAATTAATATTGTAAACTTTGTAAAAACAATATATTTAAAATTGTAAATATTTGAAAAATTAATATAAGTTTGATATGAATTTATAAATTTTTAAATTAAATTTGGTATGAATTTTTAATTTTTAAAATATAAATTTTTAATTTTATGCATTTCAATTTTTAAGTTTGGTGTGAATTTTTAATATAAATTTTGAATTTTATATTTAAGTTGTGTGAATTTAAAAACAAAAATTTACTTTATCTCATTAAGTTAAAAATATGATTTTTAAAATTCGTCGTAAGTTGAAGACTAGGTCTTTGAACCGAAATTGCTTTACCCGAGAGAGGGACGAGAACTTTTATTATCATTATTTTTAATCTTATTGAATTAAAGTATGCCAAAAACATTGAAAAAACCCAAAAATCTTAGCTTTTAAAACAATCGCTACAAAAAGACAAATTTTAAAATTTTGTCGAGGGACGGACTAGGACATCGATCCGAAACGACCTCGTCCTAAATAACAAGGGAAACAAAATTTTAAAATTAATTACTTAATTGTTTTAATAAGTTAAAGAAAAGAAGAAAAAAAAAATATACCAAACTCCGCGACTCGCGGAGTTTGGAGGTTTAATCCCCGCGAGTCGCGGGAGGACCAATTTACAGAAAAAAAATATACCCGCAGAACAGATCAGTCCCCAACCCAAAACAAAAACATACTGCGAATTCTGCACGAAAAAACCCGAGAAAAAACCCCCAAAATCACAATTTTTAACCGTTAATCACCAAATCTTTTACTAAAATCATGTTGAGAAGGATGCTATCTAAGAATTACTCAAGAAAAACGGTAAATTTCTACACCTAAATACCATTTAATCCGAAATTTGGTGTTCTTGAGTCATTTTTTTTCCAATTTGATTTTGATGCTTTTTAGTGTAATTAGGCTTAAATTGTTTATGTATTATGCTTGTATAACCTAGATTGATGCTGTTTAACATGATTAGAAGCCTTAAACTTCAAATTTTGAATAATCTAGGGTTTGTGTTCTTGAGCAAATTTGGGGCTTTTTGATATAAACAGGTTATGGCCGATTTTTATCATGAATTGTTGCTAAAATAAGTAGTGTAACATGTTTAGGTAGTTAAATGATCCAAACTTTGAGCCTAAATATGATTTTGAGAATTAAAGTGGACTTTTTCAAGTCTAAAATTCATGAACTTGATTTTTGAAAGCTAATGCCATTTGAGACTTGTTTAATTGCTAGTAATGATTATTTTGACATGTTATTTGAGTTGAATGCTTATGAACTTGGCGAACATTTTCGTATATGCTTATTTGAAAAAGTGTAGATTTGATGAAAATATGAAAATGAGCTTAAGTTTGATATAAATTGATAATGTCATTGTAATTATTTTGATTGATGATTTTGCTGACACTAATGCATATTTGGATGCACAAAATTTGTGTTTGATGTGTTTTGCAGACTGAAAGGGGTGAATCTTCATCCCAAGCCCGCAATGCTCCTGATGAGAATTTGGAACAACAGGAGGTGGATAACTACTACAAGCAGGATATACCTCATCCAGTCATGACCTTTTCTGATATACACTTGGAAGAATTGCACCCGAACCTGAGATTTGACAGACTTTGGATAGATTATCCAAAATATCAAAGGGGTTTGCATACTCTTCATTCTAAGGTTGTTGAGGTACCGAGGGTCATAGAATGGGGACCCTTAGAAGCTGTAGAATTGGCCGGGCCAATTAGGGAATTACTTATACAGAGGTATGGTAATTCTTCTTTTAATGACTGGGTACATTTATTCACCATGCGTAGACCTGTATATAAAGTATGGTGTGAAGAATTGTTATGTAGTATAGAGTTGAATGATCGGGTAGCTAGTTTAACCGATCGTTCTTTTATTAGATTTTTGTTAGGCGGTTCAATGCGCCACATGTCTTTACTGGACATGGCTCAGGCTTTACGTATATATACGCCTGAGGAGTTAGCATCTGCCGATTGTAGAGGATTGATACTAAACGGTAGAAAGATAGATGAAAATTTTGATACACACGGTGTGTGGAGTCAAATGACAAGCCATCACCGTTTCAAAGGGGGAAATTACTCTTATTTGGATATAGATAGAGCCGAATTAAGAGTGATACATAGGTTTTTAGCTAATTCGATTACACAAAGGGGTAAGAACAAGGAAAAAGTAAATGAACAGGATTTGTTTTACCATATGTGTATTCGAGACCCACAAAGCGCTGTAAGTATACCATATTGTGTGGGTTATTATTTATCAGCTATGGTTCGGGGGATGCGACCGCATAGCATAATAGGAGGTGGTATTTTTATTACTTTGATTGGTGAATATCTCGATGTGGATATAAGTCGGGGGGGATTATTAGTAGAAGAACCAGAACCCCGCGATACTATAGGTTTAAATGTATACCATGGTGCGAAAGTTTTGAAGAGGCGAAATAACGCCGTAGTACGATACCATGGTAGACATCCACAGGTGGAGAGAAACCAGCAGCAAGGTAATGTAGGAGGGGGGAATGAAATGCAAGAAATGCAAAGGTTTATAGCTTCTCAGGAATATGAAAATGCTAGACAGAGAGCATTTGAAGATTGGCAAGTTCATCAGAACCAAATCATAGCTCATTGCCAAAATATAGGTAGAAACTATATTCCTACACCGAAACCCATCTTCCCTCCTTGGTCTATAGAGATGCAGCCACCATATCCTACGTATGACCCTGCCGAAGCATTCTATAGCACCTATGGTTATGCCTGAAACCCCTATTGGTACCAATATCATCCTTAGTTTACTTATTATTTTTTTTTATTTTGTAATTTGTAATTATTGATACGTTTAATACTTTTGTTAATATTGTAATCATTTTTATAATTATCTAACTTTTATTCTTAGATTTTAATAATTTTTGAATGTGGGGTAATATACCAAACTTCAAAAATATGTATATATGTTTGCAGTTTATCTTATGTACACAACAGGGTAAAACAACGCATTTTCAAAGACTGGCATTAAGTTCAGCAAAAGCAACTAATTTTGACGACAAGATGCAAAATATATGTGAAATAACAACAAGACGGAATGAACAAATGATGTGCACCATTTATCATTCAGCAAACAAACGCCAATATATTTGGAAACTTTGGTAAAAATTTAATCATTTTCACACAAATCACCCTCAATAATTTAAATTGTTACTGATTTCTTGCAAATGAGGGCATTGCAAGATCTTAAGTGTGGGAAGGGGTTAAATTCTTTCGGATTTTAAAATTTTTATCTTAAACACTTGGTTACCATTAAAAATACTAGTAAAGCAGTAGTTGTATTAGAATCTAGTGCTCTCTGATAAAAAAGAACAGCCCTAGTCTTATATACTGACTACCCAATTCTAGTAAAATTTTTCAAAATTTTCAATTAAATGAATTCAAAATCATGTTTATACATATTTATGAACGATAAAACTAGGTTTTAACACCGAAATTATTGTTACCTCGGAAAGGACATAAATTGAGAAACAAACTAAAATGTTAAAATTCATTTAAAATGGAATAGAGGACGATAAAAAGGAAAATAAAAGCCAAGTGTGGGAAAATTTACCAAGTTATCTTAAACATATGTCACATATATCTGTAACAAATAACTGAAAATACTTTTGCTTTGGACTAAACTAAACTGTTTTAACTGCTGAAAGAAAAGAAAAGATGGATCAACACGATGAATCAATTCCATCATTAAAAGGAAGTAAAGTCTTCCGAAAAAGACACGCGCTTCTTGATTTAGGTCATGAAGTTGTCGTCCAGACCAGCTGTAGGTTGACGAAAAATCTAGAAAAGTCATCACTAAAATCGGTTGGAAATCCACGGACCTCAGCATAAAATAGGGTCGCCAAGTGGTCAGATTTATCCTAACCATGAGAAGGATTTATCTCGTACAATGGGGGGCACCATGCAAATTAGCTGGATAAGACTAATGAATCAGATCCCCAGAAAGGATAATCTCCTTAAAGATTAAAAATCAGCTTTTAAGACTGATATTACTCAATCCTAGAGATTGACCTTAAAGATTGAGAATTCAAACTCATGGAATTCAATGATATCTAAACTCGAGCTTGAACGAGAAAATATTTTGATCAAAATTATAAACCGATTTGTTTTCTGAAAACCCATTTTCAATGCGTTCATTACCATTGAACGTAAAATCCTAGGAATTCACCTGGAATTCATTAGGTCACCTGAACTAAATCGGGTGTCAACCGTAAGAACGGTGGTTGCATAGTGGTCAAAGACAGGACCTTGTGCCATACCGAAAAATTATAAGGGTGAGCTTTACTATTGCTCCTACCAAGGATAGTAATTGCGTCCGACACGTTATAGACCATAATTAAAAGCATGTCAGGGGACATTGCCTTAACAGTTGCTTGTTCAACGCTTTCCTTTCAACAGGACGGTAGTTTACCGAAAGGTAATATACGGGACAAGTAAACTGGACGTGTTGCTTTCCTAATACAAGGTTAGCAAGTGGGTAACACAAAATCACAAATGTTGAGCTAAAATTTTCAAATCTGAAACCCACCAAACCCACAAAAATATTTTGCAAACACCGGTAAAGGGTTATCCCGGAAAACTTATCTTGTTTAAAAACTAGATTTAATTTTCAAAAGATTAAATGTTTTCATAAAGATCCAATTTCCTTAATGGATCTAAATTTTTATAGTCATGTGGGACTGTAAACCATATCATTACTACCATTGTTTATACCGCCGTATAGAAATCACTGATGTACAAAGTGTGAAGAATAAAGAAGTGATTCTAGTATTTCAAGACGATATTGCTTGAGGACAAGCAACGCTCAAGTGTGGGAATATTTGATAATGCTAAAAACGAACATATATTTCATAGCATTATTTCTCAAGAAAGACAAGCTTTTAGTTGCAATTGTTCTATTTACAAGTGATATTCGTTTAAATAATAAAAGGTGAAGACAAAAGACAGATTCGACGAATTGAAGACGCAAACGACCAAAAAGCTCAAAAGTACAAAAGACAATCAAAAAGGTTCCAATTATTGATAAGAAACGTCTCGAAATTACAAGAGTACAAGATTCAAAATGCAAAGTACAAGATATTAAATTGTACGCAAGGACGTTCGAAAATCCGGAACCGGGACCAGAGTCAACTCTTAACGCTCGACGCAACGGACTAAAAATTACAAGTTAACTATGTATATAAATATAATATAATATATAATTAATTATATTAATTATATATATATTTTATTTATAAATAAAAACCGTCGGCAGAGAAAGACTCCAAGGGACTGAGCTGTAATTTCATTCTCCGCGACTCGCGGAGTTTGAAGGCAAAAATGCCGCGAGTCGCGGAGCCCCAAAATGAAAAACTGCCTATAAAGCCAACCGAATTCTGATCGTAAAAATAATCTTTTTCTTCTTCTTATCATACGTAAATTATATATATATATATTTATAATTTATATTTTAATTTTAATTATAATTCTAATAATAAGGGTATGTTAGCGAATGTTGTAAGGGTGTAAGTCGAAATTCTGTCCGTGTAACGCTACGCTATTTTTAATCATTGTAAGTTATGTTCAACCTTTTTACATTAATGTCTCGTAGCTAAGTTATTATTATGCTTATTTAAAACGAAGTAATCATGATGTTGGGCTAATTACTAAAATTGGGTAATTGGGCTTTGTACCATAATTGGGGTTTGGACAAAAGAACGACACTTGTGGAAATTAGACTATGGGCTATTAATGGGCTTTATATTTGTTTAACTAAATGATAGTTTGTTAATGTTAATATAAAGATTTACAATTGGGCGTCCCTATAAATTACCATATACACTCGATCGGACACGATGGGCGGGGTATTTATATGTACGAATAATCGTTCATTTAACCGGACACGGGAATGGATTAATAGCCACTAGAATAATTAAAACAGGGGTGAAATTACATTCAAGGGTAATTGGTGTAATTGCTAACAAAGTAGTAAAACCTTGGTTTACACGCAGTCGATAACCTGGTGTATTCATTAAACAAAGTATTAAAACCTTGTTACAATTCGAATCCCCAATTAGTTGGAATATTTAACTTCGGGTATAAGAATAATTTGACGAGGACACTCGCACTTTATATTTACGACTGATGGACTGTTATGGACAAAAACCAGACGGACATATTAAATAATCCAGGACAAAGGACAATTAACCCATGGGCATAAAACTAAAATCAACACGTCAAACATCATGATTACTGAAGTTTAAATAAGCATAATTCTTTTATTTCATATTTAATTTCCTTTATTTTATATTTAATTGCACTTCTAATTATCGCACTTTTATTTATTGTTATTTAATCACACTTTTAATTATCGTACTTTTTAATTATCGCAAGTTTATTTTATCGCACTTTTATTATTCGCAATTTCATTATCGTTATTTACTTTACGCTTTAATTTAAGTCTTGTATTCATTTTTAATATTTTACATTTAGTTTTAACTGCGACTAAAGTTTTAAAATCGACAAACCGGTCATTAAACGGTAAAAACCCCCCTTTATAATAATAATATTACTTATATATATGTTTGTATTTTTATAAAAGTAAATTAATATAGCATTGAGCTTTGTTTAAAAAAGATTCCATGTGGAACGAACCGGACTTACTAAAAACTACACTACTGTACGATTAGGTACACTGCCTATAAGTGTTGTAGCAAGGTTTAAGTATATCCATTCTATAAATAAATAAATATCTTGTGTAAAATTTTATCGTATTTAATAGTTTTTCCTAGTAAAATATAAACTATTTCGTATCCCTTAGCTTTGACATCACGTGCTATAAAGTCCAAAGGTTAGATGAACGTATTAAATCATCTTAATGTAAAATGTCGATATCCAATTGTCTAAGTTATTTATATTCCACGTTCCAACTTTAAGATGAAAGTTAAAATAGTTATCCTATTAAAATCACGAGGAAAATGTTGTAAAGCAGGAATTGAAATTCAAATAGGAATCTCCACTAATTCTTTATCTAATTCCCGTTAATTGACACTTTTGTTCTTACCTGTAAATGACTTTACCATTTATTCCGAATATCGTTAAAATGGATAATTTCTCAAATCAATGTGGACCTCTCAACAAAGACTCGTAATCATAATTCAATGTATCTGACAATTCGATCATTTGATATTATCTGTTAATTCCGTCGATAATTATTTTAAATATATTTTGAAACAAATACGTTCATGTAATGTATTATGTATCTAATACTATGTTAATGTTTTCAAGTTATAACATATATACATATACATATTTAATCATATCCGTTCATATAATGGTTCGTGAATCATTGGAGTTTAGTCGGGGTTAAATGAATGTATGAACATAGTTTGAAATCCTTGAGATTTAACTTAACAAACTTTGCTTATCGTGTCGGAAACATATAAAGATAAAGTTTAAATTTGTTCGGAAATTTTTGGGTCGTCACAGTACCTACCCGTTAAAGAAATTTCGTCCCCGAAATTTGATAGAGGTCATCATGGCTAACAATGAGAATGTTATTATGACGATTATAGAGTTTTATCATGTTTAAGAAGTATGGATAAAATAATTCGATTACTCGAAGCGTATGAGGGAAGTTATCGTAAATGAATGAAATAAGATTATAGTGATTCGTCATATCTTTTGACGTCATCACAATTGATCTCCGAATTTAAAGAAAATCTTTGTAATCTATATTGGATTTGATTCTTCGGCGATTAAGTAAATTATGATCTTCTTCGAATTAATGCGATAATCCATCTTGATTTCTCTGTCGGATATTTTACTATAAATCCACCTATTTCGTTTTCTTACAACTTACACTTTCTATTCTTTCTCCCTCAACTCATATTTTTAAAGTGTCCGTCAATATGCTTCATCCAGTGCTGATTCTTGATATACTCCTGACTTTCATATCTGTTGTTCTTCTTTTTCATCTGCCTCCGGAAGAATCTATTTACTTCTACCATACTCTTGGTTTTATAGTATTTTTAGTTCTCCCGTGTCTTTATATGGTTATATGCATTGATATATATGGTTTATAGTTTCTGGGTTATTGTTGGGTTTTATATCTTCCCTTATATTTCGATGTCCCTGCTTCTGTCTTCTATAATCATTGTCATCCCCAATTAATGCTATAGTGACCCGAACTTTTCCATGGTTATATATATTAAATGAAATTGTTATTAACATGATTAAGTGTTTCCAACATGTTAAGCAATCAAACTTATTAAGACTTGATTAATTGAAATAGGTTTCATATAGACAATTGACCACCCAAGTTGACCGGTGATTCACGAACGTTAAAACTTGTAAAAACTATATGATGACATATATATGATTATATATATAGTTAACATGATATTATGATAAGTAAGTATCTCATTAGGTATTTTAACAATGAGTTATATACATAAAATTGAGTTTATTGAATTAAGAAACTTGAAACGATATATATAACGATTATCGTTATAACAACGTCTTACTAAATACATATGAATCATATTAAGATATTGATACACTAAGTTTAATCATGATAAATGATAAGTAAACATGTCATTAAGTGTATTAACAATGAACTACATATGTAAAAACAAGACTACTAACTTAATGATTTCGAAACGAGACATATATGTAACGATTATCGTTGTAACAACATTTAACTGTATATATATCATACTAAGATATATTAATATATCATAATATCATGATAATGTAATAATTTTACATCTCTTTAGATATAATAAACAATGGGTTAACAACATTTAACAAGATCGTTAACCTAAAGGTTTCAAAACAACATTTACATGTAACGACTAACGATGACTTAACGACTCAGTTAAAATGTATATACATGTAGTGTTTTAATATGTATTCATACACTTTTTAAAGACTTAAAGACACTTATCAAAATACTTCTACTTAACAAAAATGCTTACAATTACATCCTCGTTCAGTTTCATAAACAATTCTACTCGTATGCACCCGTATTCGTACTCGTACAATACACACCTTTTAGATATATGTACTATTTGAAGGTATTTCGTATGCCCGAGAGACATATTAAATCAATGTGGCTAATATGTTATGATCCAAGTCGGGTCATACCCAATAACAAACTTACCGACACCTTAAACGTATTTAATACTGACGATTGGCTCGTTAAATAAATACGCGACACTTGAACTTTAGAAAATCGGTTTTCTAAAATATAATCACTTGAGATAAATTATTTGGATAATTTATATACATTATGAATTTAATTATTTATAGGTTTAAATAATTATATTGTGTTATATTTTGTAAATGGTTTATAAAATATGCAAGTAACTTACAAAATATTTGGCATTTTGTAACAAGCTTTTATAAAACAAAAATACAAGTTTTATAAAATAAAACTAAACCCACCCCACATGGTGGACGGTTTTGGGGAGTCTCCAAGGTCCTCCCATGCTTGTTTCCTTGTTACTTGTGTTGGCACAAGTTCATATATGCATGGGTCATTCAAATACCAAAGTATTCTTTGACTAAAGCCTAGAAAACAAGTGAAAAACACTCTCTTCTTCTTGATACAGCATTCTGGCCGAATTTTTTAGGTAAAAAGGAGTGTGCTTGAGTTTGTTTGAAAGCTTATCTTCAAGTGTCAACAAATCCTAACTATAGTATTAGGTGTTGGGCAAAGTTTGGGGTATTATCTCTTGAGGTTTCATGCTTTTGAAGCTTGCATTCTCATCATCTTTCTAGTTGCTGCTGTCCAATTTTTCAAGTGTAAATAAAAGAGTATTGAGCTTGGTTAATTAGTTAGTTAAGTGTCTAAATTTTAACTAACTTAAAGGGTGGTGTTGGTGTATCAAAGGATTGGGTTTTACACACTTGTTCATCATCTTCATCATCACTTATTAACCTCCTAACTTGGAGAAGGTATATCCTCTTTACTAGCTCTTTTACTTTGTAAGCATATTTTCTAGACTTGATATGGTTTTGGAATTCATGTTTAAAAGGTTAAACTTCATATTAATTAGTTTATAAATATGCTTCCGCTTAATCTTGAAATCGGGTTTTGACATATATGTTCATGAAACTTGTTTATATGATGAATTCCAACAATGGTATCTAGAGCCGAGGTCATAGAAATATGCTTCTTGTATTTGGCTTGAAAACCCATTTAGATTACAATCTAGTATCATGCATGAAACTAGAATGTAAAATTTTTGGGTTTTGGGTGGGATATATTTTGGCCGAATTTTGGGGTTCCAAAAAGGGGTTTGGAACTTCAAGTTTGGTCATGTTTTGTTGTTAGTTGTTGTTCACAATCAAGCCTTGGCCTTGTGGTTGCATGTGTGTATGTTTGGTTGATTTATTCATTCTTATGGTTTGTAATATTTTTTCATTCATTTGGTTTGTAATAATCTTGTAATTTGGCAATGTAATTTATTTTATTTTGGTATGTAAAATAGATTAGGTTGTAATTTCTTTTTCCTAGAAAAAATGTATTAGGTTGTATATTTTTTGTAAAAAGAAATGAAGATTCAAGATGAATGAAGAACACAAGATGGAGCATATAGATGCAAGAGTTAGTGGGAGATTTGAAATCTCTTACTTTGTGTTTTAACCCTTACCGGTAACACTTGTTTTTGGGTAAACAAGTGTTCACCACTTTGGCTTGATTGTGAACATTGTTGTTATGCATGCTTGTATGATTATTGTGTTTGTATGTTTGGATGATACAAGTAAAATCACATGTTAACAACTTGCAAAATGACATTATAATTGGTTATATTAGAAACAACATAAGGACTTAATAAATGGTTATTAAGAACAACAAAAGGATAACATATAAAATGGTTTATACAAGTCTATTGGATATGAAACTTGACATGAAAAATGGATTTTCAAATGGACCACACACTAAATGCATGTTAGTGTATGGAAATTGTGTTTTCTTATACTAGAATAAAGAAAACTTTAAAAATCCCTTTAATACTAAAACAAGGAAAACAAGTTAAACGCCATCCTTTTGTGTGACACTTAGGCATATTAGGGAACTCATGATGGGATAAAGGTCACCTAACCATTATGAGCAAACTAATATGATTAAGGTAAATTTCGCATACAAGTGGGATAAAGGTCACCTAACTGCTTGTTTATTAAATTTACAAGTTTACACAAGTAGGACGACTTGATTTGGGAATCATGAACTTAGGGTCACCGAAGCATGAGGAACAAATAGGCGTTGATGGGATAAATATGCCATGCAAAAGGATTGCATGATCCCATAATTTAGAAGTTGCAAAGGGATTGCAATTGTCATTATGACTACCTAGCTAAATCAAATAACGGGATAAAGGTCACCTAACCGAAATTTGATTTACCGTTGGATTCTAATATTTAATATGTCAATTAAAATATAAAAGGGTATTGTTTATTAAATTTAAAATCAATACTTAAATGAACTTTGTTAAATTTTGTAGATGGCCGCTAATAACATCAACAACACGCAAAATGCACCAATTAACTTACACAACCTATCATTAAGGTCTCTCCTCGAGAAAGACAAACTCAACCATACGAACTTTATGGATTGGTTCTGCAATCTTAGGATTGTCCTCAAACTCGAGGATAAGGCGTATGTGTTGGAGGACCCCATTCCCGATCAACCCGACGAGGATGATACGGAAGGCATGGCTTATTGGGATAAGTATTGCACCGATTCAGTGCAAGTCGCTTGCCTAATGCTTGGGACTATGATACCCGAACTCCAAAAGGATTTCGAGCATCATACTGCATACGACATGATCACGCAATTGAAGGAGATGTTCCTTCAACAAGCACGTGTCGAGCGCTTCGAGACCGTTCGAGCGCTTCATGCATGTCGTATGGACGACTCCCAATCCGTTTCATCTTATGTCCTTAAGATGAAAAACCTCATTGATCGCGCAAACCATCTTAATCTCAACATATCCAATGAGCTAGCCACGGATCTTATCCTAAACTCCTTGTCAAAGAGGTTTGACCAATTTGTAATTAATTACAATATGAATGGGATGGATAAGACCATTGGCGAACTTCATGGCATGCTTAGGACGGCGGAAACTAGCATGGGTAAGAGGGCTTCACCCGTGCTAATGATCAATGATGGTAGGTCCAAAGGTAACAACACCTCTAAGCCAAAGGCGGCTAAGAGGAAAGGACCCGCCCATCAAGGCAAGGGAAAGGGGAGGATGGTTACCCCAACCAAAAATAAGAACAAGAAGCAAAAGGTTGTCGGACAAGCAAACCCCAAGGAAGACCCGTGCTTCGGTTGTAGTGAAATGGGTCACTGGAAACGCAACTGCCCCGTCTACCTTAAGGAGTTGAAGGAAAAGAGGGATGCGGGGCAAACCTCAGGTAATATATATATGGTATATATAGAGCTTAGTATTACTTCTTCTAATACATGGGTATTAGACACTGGATGTGGAACTCACATTTGCAATTCTTTGCAGGGGTTCAAAAGAAGTAGCAAGCAAACGGGAACATCAAGTCTCTTTATGGGTAATGGAGCCAAAGTGCAAGTGAAGGCTCAAGGAGACTTTGTATTAAAGCTTCCAAGTGGTTTGGAACTTATTTTGAACAATGTTTTGTATGCACCGGATTTATGTCAAAACATTATTTCAGTTTTCCATTTAAAACAATGTGGTTTTTATCTTAATTTTGTTAATGATGATATCCACGTTTATTTAGATAATGTATTCTATTTTAAGGCCTCGCCTTCAAATGGAATTTATGAATTGATTCATGATGACACATCATCTAGTAGCTCAATATACCATACTAGCACCAAGAAACTCAAAAGGGATTTGAGTGATTCCTACTTATGGCATTGTCGCCTTGGTCACATAAACAAGAATCGAATGCATACACTTCAAAAGAATGGCCTTTTGAAATCAAATGAACTAGACTCGTTTGATGTATGTGAATCTTGTTTACAAGGCAAAATGACTAAAGCACCTTTCAAAGGGACCTACGAAAGGGCTAAGAACTTATTGGGATTAATACATTCGGATGTATGTGGACCCTTTAAGCCCATAACTAGGAATGGTGAAAGATACTTCGTTACTTTCATTGATGACTTCAGTCGTTTCGGATATGTCTACTTGTTAAGACATAAGGACAAAACTTTTGAAGCATTCAAAGAGTATCAAAACGAAGTACAAAATCAACTCAATAAGACAATCAAGGTACTCCATACCGATAGAGGAGGTGAATACCTAAGCGATGCCTTCCAAGATCATCTTAGAAGTTGTGGGATTATCTCGCAACTTACTCCACCCGGGACACCACAGCTTAATGGTGTATCTGAAAGGAGGAACCGAACCCTAATGGATATGGTTCGATCAATGATGGCTAGAAGCTCGTTACCTCTGTCATTTTGGGGTTATTGTCTATGCTCTGCGGCTCGTATTTTAAATATGGCCCCAACCAAGAAAGTGGAACGAACTCCTCATGAGATGTGGTTTGGAAAACCTCCATCTCTATCATACTTAAAGGTATGGGGATGTGAAGCTTATCCTAAGCGTTACCCTAATAAGTTGAATGCTCGATCCACGAAGTGTATCTTCATAGGATATCCCAAGGATGATATGGGATATTATTTCTATGATCCATCCGAGCAAAATGTATTTGTTGCTCGAAAGGCTGAATTCCTTGAAACTAAGTTCCTAATGGAAGGAAATAGTGAAAGGAAGATAGATCTTGAAGAGGTTCAAGATCAAGTAGATGATACACAATTGGTTGACACTAGCACTCAACATGAAAATGTTGAGAGTGATCAAATGGATGATCAAAATACACAAGACATTCGCAGATCTGGTAGGATTAGTAATCCTCCTGAGAGATATGGGTTTCTCATGGATGGTTGCAATATGGTTGATTTGGATGAACCAACAAACTACCAAGATGCTTTATCAAGGATTGATAAGGATAAATGGCAGGAAGCCATGAACGCTGAGATGCAATCCATGTATGACAACCAAGTTTGGGAACTTGTTGAACAACCTACTGGCTCAAGGCTAGTTGATTGTAAATGGCTTTTCAAGATGAAAACCGACATACATGGAAACTTGGATACATATAAAGCTAGACTTGTAGCAAAAGGTTTCACTCAAACTCAAGGGGTTGACTATGATGAAACTTTTTCGCCTGTGGCAATGCTAAAGTCTATTAGGATATTACTTGCCATTGCTGCTCATTATGATTATGAAATATGGCAAATGGATGTCAAGACCGCTTTCCTAAATGGACATCTTGAGGAAGATGTCTACATGGTTCAGCCTGAAGGTTTTGTTGATCTGAAATATCCTAAGAAGGTATGCAAGTTAAAGAAGTCAATCTACGGATTGAAACAAGCATCTAGAATGTGGAATCATCGTTTTAATGAGGAGGCCAAGAAATTTGGCTTCATTAAAAATGGTGATCAAGCTTGTGTATACAAGAAAGCTAGTGGGAGCACTATCATGTTCCTTGTATTATATGTGGATGATATATTACTATTTGGAAATGATGTTCCGGCAATGCAAGGAGTTAAAACTTGGTTAAGTAAATGCTTCTCCATTAAGGATCTTGGAGAAGCACAATACGTTTTGGGGATTGGGATCTACAGGGATAGATCCAAGAAGCTGATAGGTTTGAATCAAAGTGCATACAGTGAAAAGATCTTGAAAAGGTTCAAGATGGAGAACTCTAAGAAAGGTTTGGTACCTATTCAAAAGAGAACACTTCTCAGTTCATCTCAGTGCCCCACCACGAAAGATGAACAGGAGAGAATGAAGAAAGTCCCATATGTGTCTGCTATTGGGTCAATCATGTATGCAATGATATGTACTAGACCGGATGTGTCATGCGCTCTTAACCTGACAAGTAGATACCAGAATAACCCAGGAAACAGTCATTGGATTGCTGTCAAAAGTATATTGAAATACCTTAGGAGGACTAATTATATGTTTCTTATATACGGGTCTGGTGAGGAGGAACTCGCTGTAAAAGGTTACGTAGATGCAAGTTTTCAAACTGATCGAGATGATTCTCGATCACAATCCGGTTATGTCTTCACGTTAAATGGAGGTGCGGTCTCTTGGAAGAGTTCAAAACAGGATGTTGTTGCTTTATCCACTACAGAGTCGGAGTACATCGCCGCATCATTGGCAGCTCAGGAAGCTGCATGGATGAAGAAATTCATCGACGATTTAGGAGTAGTCCCTTCCATTCAGGACCCTCTTGAGATCTTTTGTGATAACGAGGGTGCGATTGCTCAAATCAAAGAACCTCGTGCTCACCAAAAGACCCGTCACATTGAGCGGAGATTCAACTACATAAGGGATGAAGTTGAAAAGGGAAAGATATGTATTCGCAAAGTTCACGCAGATCTTAACATAGCGGATCCACTCACGAAGCTCTTACATGGATCAAAACATGCAGGACATGTTTGTGCTTTAGGGCTTCGATATTCTAGTGATTGGTCATGATCTGTTTTAAGTATTGTAACGGAACGAAATTGTTCAAACTCATTAATATAATTATGGCATTAATTTATTTTGAGTTATGTTCCTATTTTGCATATTTTATCCATGAATAAGTAATTATTCTAAATTCCGTAGTCGATCACATTTGTGGGAACAAGTGTGAGGTTTAGACTATTATAAACTTGGATTGGTATAAATTCACGGGATGAATATGGGGCAAGGTTGCAACCAAGGTTCATAGATATTTGTGGGATACAAATATTGGAAGACCCGCCCTCAAGATTTACTAAATAGAGCCTTTGTGGTTGATCGCATGTAATCTTGAGTAAAGGCGAATATCATTGTATCCTCTGACCTGAGATACATATTGGGTTCGGATATTTACCAAGTATTGTGCCTTGATTCCTTCCTTCGCTATTCTGAAATATGGTAGTTCATAAGGAAGAGCTCAGGTATAATGCAAGGTATATATTTAGGACGTGTGTAGTCAAGATGGAATTTGTCCCTCTTATTCGTTGAGAGTCAGATGTCTAAGGCCTGATAAAGTTAAATCTAGAAGAGAGTGATCACTCTGTGTCTCTTGGATTTAACATGACATCTAGGACAAAAGGATGTGATGAAAGATTCACCTATTCATATTCGAGATGGGAACTCGAAAGGGATGATGTTATTGAATGGCACAAAGTCATAACATATTGGGAGTGATGGACGGTTGTTAGGTGGTATCCATCACTTGCATTAATTTCTTATGTTTCTCGTGCAAGTGGGAGATTGAAGGTATTTCGTATGCCCGAGAGACATATTAAATCAATGTGGCTAATATGTTATGATCCAAGTCGGGTCATACCCAATAACAAACTTACCGACACCTTAAACGTATTTAATATTGACGATTGGCTCGTTAAATAAATACGCGACACTTGAACTTTAGAAAATCGGTTTTCTAAAATATAATCACTTGAGATAAATTATTTGGATAATTTATATACATTATGAATTTAATTATTTATAGGTTTAAATAATTATATTGTGTTATATTTTGTAAATGGTTTATAAAATATGCAAGTAACTTACAAAATATTTGGCATTTTGTAACAAGCTTTTATAAAACAAAAATACAAGTTTTATAAAATAAAACTAAACCCACCCCACATGGTGGACGGTTTTGGGGAGTCTCCAAGGTCCTCCCATGCTTGTTTCCTTGTTACTTGTGTTGGCACAAGTTCATATATGCATGGGTCATTCAAATACCAAAGTATTCTTTGACTAAAGCCTAGAAAACAAGTGAAAAACACTCTCTTCTTCTTGATACAGCATTCTGGCCGAATTTTTTAGGTAAAAAGGAGTGTGCTTGAGTTTGTTTGAAAGCTTATCTTCAAGTGTCAACAAATCCTAACTATAGTATTAGGTGTTGGGCAAAGTTTGGGGTATTATCTCTTGAGGTTTCATGTTTTTAAAGCTTGCATTCTCATCATCTTTCTAGTTGCTGCAGTCCAGTTTTTCAAGTGCAAATAAAAGAGTATTGAGCTTGGTTAATTAGTTAGTTAAGTGTCTAAATTTTAACTAACTTAAAGGGTGGTGTTGGTGTATCAAAGGATTGGGTTTTACACACTTGTTCATCATCTTCATCATCACTTATTAACCTCCTAACTTGGAGAAGGTATATCCTCTTTACTAGCTCTTTTACTTTGTAAGCATATTTTCTAGACTTGATATGGTTTTGGAATTCATGTTTAAAAGGTTAAACTTCATATTAATTAGTTTATAAATATGCTTCCGCTTAATCTTGAAATCGGGTTTTGACATATATGTTCATGAAACTTGTTTATATGATGAATTCCAACACTATTGGTATATATATATACTCCAATGATCAGCTCTTAGCAATCCATGTGAGTCACCTAACACATGTAGGAATCATCATTTGGCAACTAGCTTGAAATATCTCATAAAATTACAAAAATATTAGTAATCATTCATGACTTATTTACATGTAAACAAAATTACACATCCTTTATATCTAATCCATATACCAACGACCAAAAATACCTACAAATACTTTCATTCATCAATTTTCTTCATCTAATTGATCTCTCTCAAGTTCTATCTTCAAGTTCTAAGTGTTCTTCATGAATTCTATAAGTTCTAGTTTCATAAAATCAAGAATACTTCCAAGTTTGCTAGCTTACTTCCAATCTTGTAAAGTGAACATCCAACCTCAAGAAATATTTCTTATTTATAGTAAGATATCTTTCTAATACAAGGTAATGCTCATATTCAAACTTTGATTCAATTTCTATAACTATAACAATCTTATTTCGAGTGGAAATCTTACTTGAACTTGTTTTCGTGTCATGATTCTGCTTCAAGAACTTTCAAGCCATCCAAGGATCCTTTGTAGCTAGATCTATTTTTCTCATTTCCAGTAGGTTTATCCACAAAACCTGAGGTAGTAATGATGTTCATAACATCATTCGATTCATATATATAAAACTCCCTTATTCGAAGGTTTAAACTTGAAATCACTAGAACATAGTTTAGTTAATTCTAAACTTGTTCGCAAACAAAAGTTAATCCCTCTAACTTGACTTTTAAAATCAACTAAACACATGTTATATATCTATATGATATGCTAGCTTAATGATTTAAAACCTGGAAACACGAAAACACCGTAAAACCGGACATACGCCGTCGTAGTAACACGGCGGGTTGTTTTGGGTTTGATAATTAAAAACTATGATAAACTTTGATTTAAAAGTTGTTCTTCTGGGAAAACGATTTTTCTTATGAACATGAAACTTTATCTAAAAATCATGGTTAAACTCAAAGTGGAAGTATGTTTTTCAAAATGGTCATCAAGACGTCGTTCTTTCTACTGAAATGACTACCTCTTACAAAAATGACTTGTAACTTATATTTCTGACTATAAACCTATACTTTTTAGGTTTAGATTCATAAAATAGAGTTCAATATGAAACCATAGCAATTTGATTCACTCAAAACGGATTTAAAACGAAGAAGTTATGGGTAAAACAAGATTGGATATTTTTTGATTGTTGTAGCTACGGGAAATATTGTAACAATTTTATACAAATCATATCCTAGCTAACTTATATTGTATTATACATGTATTCTAATATATTATGTAATCTTGGGATACCATAGACACGTATACAAATGTTTTGACATATCATATCGACCCATGTATATATATTATTTAGAACAACCATAGACACTCTATATGCAGTAATGTTTGAGTTAGCTATACAGGGTTGAGGTTGATTCTAAAAATATATATACTTTGAGTTGTGATCTAGTCTGAGACGTGTATACACTGGGTCGTGGATTGATTCAAGATAATAAATATCAATTTATTTCTGTACATCTAACTATGAACAACTAGTTGTAGGTTACTAACAAAGACAGCTGACTTAATAAACTTAAAACATTAAAACATATTAAAAATGTTGTAAATATATTTTGAACATACTTTGATATATATGTACATATTTGTTATAGGTTCGTGAATCGACCAGTGGCCAAGTCTTACTTTCCGACGAAGTAAAAATCTGTGAAAGTGAGTTATAGTCCCACTTTTAAAATCTAATATTTTGGGATGAGAATACATGCAGTTTTATAAATGTTTTACGAAATAGACACAAGTAAATGAAACTACATTATATGGGTGAATGATCGAAGCCGAATATGCCCCTTTTGCTTGGTAACCTAAGAATTAGTAAACTGATCTACTAATTTACGCGAATCCTAAAGATAGATCTATTGGGCTTAACAAACCCCATCCAAAGTACCGGATGCTTTAGTACTTCGAGTTGTTTTATCATGTCCGAAGGATTTCCCGGAATGATAGGGGATATTCTTATATGCATCTTGTTAATGTCGGTTACAAGGTGTTCACCATATGAATGATTTTTATCTCTATGTATGAGATGTATATTGAAATATGAAATCTTGTGGTCTATTATTATGATTTGATAATATATAGGTTAAACCTATAACTCACCAACATTTTTGTTGACGTTTTAAGCATGTTTATTCTCAGATGATTATTAAGAGCTTCCGCTGTTGCATACTAAAATAAGGACAAGATTTGGAGTCCATGCTTGTATGATATTATGTAAAAACTGCATTCAAGAAACTTATTTTTGATGTAATATATTCTTATTGTAAACCATTATGTAATGTTTATGTGTAAACGGTATATTTTAGATTATCATTATTTGATAATCTACGTAATGCTTTTTAAACCGTTATAGATAAAATAAAGGTTATGGTTGTTTTAAAAATGAATGCAGTCTTTGAAAAACGTCTCATATAGAGGTCAAAACCTCGTGACGAAATCAATTAATATGGAACGTTTATAATCAATATGAACGGGACATTTCAATTGGTATCCGAGCGTTGGTCTTAGAGAACCATAAATTTGCATTAGTGTGTCTTATCGAGTTTGTTAGGATACATTAGTGAGTCTGGACTTCGACCGTGTTTTCTTTAAAAACGATTGCTTAACACTTTTTGTTGGAAACTCTATGTTATTAACATGTAAATATTATGTGATATATTAACCTCTTAATGTGTTTGATATTGTGTGATAGATGTCTACCACTAGTACAAATCCCATCGATTCACCTAATAATAATGAAGAGTCGAATATACTTTGGGAAGATTCACAAATTCTCGAAGAAGAACCGGAAGAAGAGGAACCGGAAGAGGAGGAACCGGAAGAAGATGAACTGGAAGAGGAGGAACCGGAAGAGGAGGAACCAGAAGAAGAAGAGGTTCCGGAGGAAGAAATATTGATACCTATAGTAAATCAGTTTAATAAAAGAAAATCCTCAACCAACGAACCAAAGTTAATAATGGTCAATGGTGTTTCCACCGAGGAAGCAAAATATTGGGAAGATTACCAATTTTCCGATGAATTGGATCCCGATGAGGATTCCGATGATGTTATAGAAATTACCTCGACCCAATTTAATAAAGCGAAAGAAAATAATAAGGGAAAAGGTATAAAAATAGAGAAACCCGATTCCAACCCCGATGAACTTTATATGTATCGGCAACATCCGTATTTCCTAAAATGTAACAATGACCCGGGAACCTCTAAACCACCAGGTTTTTCTAAACCATTGTGGAAAAAGACGGCTCGTATTAGAGGAACACCATATATTCCTAGAAAATTAGGAAAATGAAGCAAGTCCAAAGAAGAAGAAACCAGTGATTCAGATTAGAGGGTTGTAATCATGTTGTATATTATATGTATTGTAGTGTGCTTGTACTTTTATGTTCTATGTAAAAATTACTTGTATTGTTTGTTAATTATCTTTTATGAATCTAATCGTTGTCTATTTTACAGTATAAAAACAAAATGGACGTTAAGGGTAGACAACCGAATATTTTAGAAGATCTACCAGAGGATATGATTGAGGAAATCTTGTCTAGAGTCGGTAAGAATTCATCGGCACAATTAATTATGGAAAAATTAACTTGTCAAACATTTGAAAGACTTTCTAGAAATGCCTTAGTTTATAAAAGGCTTTCCTTTGATAGGTGGGGTATATCACATTGGGGAGACCGTAAGTTACGCCGTGTTTTCTTTAAAGCATTATATGCGGGGAACCCAAATGCAATTTTACGCTACGGGTTAAGAACCTATTTTGACTCAACATATCCCAACATAGGATTTCGTGAATTAGAAAGAGCTTATAACATGCAACATAAAGAAGCATGTTATGCTTACGAGTTATTGATGTTCGCTTCTTACCAAAGTGAGAAAAAGAACATCGGATTGCAGCTTTTAAATAAAACCTTCCCACAAGTGACGGATTCAGTAGTTGGGGTGAGAAACAAGGTTTTTAGATTATTACGAGGCTGTTGGACATTACGAAACCCTCGTCCTTTTGATGACATTACAACATGCTGCCTAGCCAATGGTCATAACGGCTATTTTCCACAAGGCCAAGGATGGGAAGTCGTCTTAGTAAAACCAGAATGCATGACTTGTTTCTGGACTTATGAACTACGTGTCTTTATTTCCTTTGTTGAACAACTTGCGTATTAACTAGGTTTATCTTCAAAAACTGTCCTGTATCAAAGTGTACTATGTTTCATGTTATGTGTAATATAGCGAAGTTGTAAGTTTGAAGAATATTTGTATGTGATATATTATTATAATCAGTTTTTCATATGGAATTGTAGTAGTTGAATTGTATATTAGCTACTAAGTATGAACTTAACGGGTAGGTAGTACCCGAATTTAAACTTATAAAACGCTAATATGAAGAAAAAGCTATTATAAATGAGTTCATATTATGCTACGAAATACTATTGACTACTCTTAATATTCTGTATGATTAACTCGATTCAGTTGGCTATTTTGAAGGAAATGGCACCGACTACTCGACACACCATGAATATGAGCTAAGAGGAATTTCGTACCTTTCTTGCTGCAAACATAGCCGCAGTACAGGCTGCGCTACATACCAACAATAACTCTGAATCTAGCAATGTAGCTAACGACGCAAGAAATCGTGTAGGATGCTCCTACAAAGAATTCACTGCCTGCAAACCTTTGGAATTTAATGTAACCGAAGGACCAATTGGATTGAAACGGTGGACCGAGAAAGTCGAATCGGTGTTTGCCATAAGTAAGTGTACTGAAGAGGACAAAGTTAAGTACGCTACGCATACCTTCACAGGTACTGCGTGAACGTGGTGGAACACCTATCTTGAACAGGTAGGACAAAATGCTGCTTACGCACTACCGTGGTCGGCATTCAAGCAATTGATGAACGAGCAGTACCGTCCTAGAAACGAAGTCAATAAACTCAAAGCAGAACTTAGAGAGTTACGAACACAAGGGTTCGACGTTACCACATATGAACAAAAATTCACAGAGTTGTGTCTATTGTGACCGGGAGCATTCGAAGATGAAGAAGAGAAGATCGACGCATTTGTAAAAGGGTTACCAGTTAGGATTCAAGAAGATGTGAGTTCACACGAGCCCGCTTCTATACAGAAGGCAAGTCGAATGGCTCATAAACTCATAAATCAGATTGAGGGAAGAATTAAAGAGCAGGAGGCCAAAGAAGCCAACACAAAACAACTCAAGAGGAAGTGGGAGGAAAACGGTGACAAGAGTCACCAGTACAACAACAATAACAATTACAACCACAATCGCAACAACTATCCCAACAACCGCAACAACAATCACAACAATAACCGCAATCCTAACAATAACTACAACAAACATCCCAACAACAACAACTACAACAACCGTTTCAACAACAATAACAATCCCAACAACAACCTCAATAACAACAACGGCAACAAAAACCAAAAACAGCCATGTCATAGGTGTGAAGAAAATCATCAGGGGTTTTGCACGACATTTTGCAACAGGTGTTAAAGAAATGGTCATAGCGCGACAAAGTGTGAGGTCTATGGACCAAAGTTTAACAGAACTAAAGGAACAAATAATGTCAGAACAAGTAATGCCGAAACGAATAGTGTCGGAGCAAGTAATAACAACGCTGTTTGTTATTGTAGTGACCCGAACTTTTCCATGTTTATATATATTAATTGAGATTGATATTTACATGATTAAATGTTTCCAACATGTTAAGCAATCAAACTTGTTAAGACTTGATTAATTGAAATATGTTTCATATAGACAATTGACCACCCAAGTTGACCGGTGATTCACGAACGTTAAAACTTGTAAAAAAACTATATGATGACATATATATGGTTATATATATAGTTAACATGATATTATGATAAGTAAACATATCATTAATTATATTAACAATGAACTACATATGTAAAAACAAGACTACTAACTTAATGATTTTGAAACGAGACATATATGTAACGTTTATCGTTGTAACGACATTTAACTGTATATACATCATACTGAGATATATTATATATCATAATATCATGATAATATAACAATTTAATATCTCATTTGTTATAATAAACAATGGGTTAACAACATTCAACAAGATCGTTAACCTAAAGGTTTCAAAACAACACTTACATGTAACGACTAACGATGACTTAACGACTCAGTTAAAATGTATATACATGTAGTGTTTTAATATGTATTTATACACTTTTGAAAGACTTCAATACACTTATCAAAATACTTCTACTTAACAAAAATGCTTACAATTACATTCTCGTTCAGTTTCATCAACAATTCTACTCGTATGCACCCGTATTCGTACTCGTACAATACACAGCTTTTAGATGTATGTACTATTGGTATATACACTCCAATGATCAGCTCTTAGCAGCCCATGTGAGTCACCTAACACATGTGGGAACCATCATTTGGCAACTAGCATGAAATATCTCATAAGATTACAAAAATATGAGTAATCATTCATGACTTATTTACATGAAAACAAAATTACATATCCTTTATATCTAATCCATATACCAACGACCAAAAACACCTACAAACACTTTCATTCTTCAATTTTCTTCATCTAATTGAACTCTCTCAAGTTCTATCTTCAAGTTCTAAGTGTTCTTCATAAATTCCAAAAGTTCTAGTTTCATAAAATCAAGAATACTTTCAAGTTTGCTAGCTCACTTCCAATCTTGTAAGGTGATCATCCAACCTCAAGAAATCTTTGTTTCTTACAGTAGGTTATCATTCTAATACAAGGTAATAATCATATTCAAACTTTGGTTCAATTTCTATAACTATAACAATCTTATTTCAAGTGATGATCTTACTTGAACTTGTTTTCGTGTCATGATTTTGCTTCAAGAACTTTGAGCCATCCAAGGATCCATTGAAGCTAGATCCATTTTTCTCTTTTCCAGTAGGTTCATCCAAGGAACTTAAGGTAGTAATGATGTTCATAACATCATTCGATTCATACATATAAAGCTATCTTATTCGAAGGTTTAAACTTGTAATCACTAGAACATAGTTTAGTTAATTCTAAACTTGTTCGCAAACAAAAGTTAATCCTTCTAACTTGACTTTTAAAATCAACTAAACACATGTTCTATATCTATATGATATGCTAACTTAATGATTTAAAACCTGGAAACACGAAAAACACCGTAAAACCGGATTTACGCCGTCGTAGTAACACCGCGGGCTGTTTTGGGTTAGTTAATTAAAAACTATGATAAACTTTGATTTAAAAGTTGTTATTCTGAGAAAATGATTTTTATTATGAACATGAAACTATATCCAAAAATTATGGTTAAACTCAAAGTGGAAGTATGTTTTCTAAAATGGTCATCTAGACGTCGTTCTTTCGACTGAAATGACTACCTTTACAAAAACGACTTGTAACTTATTTTTCCGACTAGAAACCTATACTTTTTTTGTTTAGATTCATAAAATAGAGTTCAATATGAAACCATAGCAATTTGATTCACTCAAAACGGATTTAAAATGAAGAAGTTATGGGTAAAACAAGATTGGATAATTTTTCTCATTTTAGCTACGTGAAAATTGGTAACAAATCTATTCCAACCATAACTTAATCAACTTGTATTATATATTATGTAATCTTGAGATACCATAGACACGTATACAATGTTTCGACCTATCATGTCGACACATCTATATATATTTCGGAACAACCATAGACACTCTATATGTGAATGTTGGAGTTAGCTATACAGGGTTGAGGTTGATTCCAAAATATATATAGTTTGAGTTGTGATCAATACTGAGATACGTATACACTGGGTCGTGGATTGATTCAAGATAATATTTATCGATTTATTTCTGTACATCTAACTGTGGACAACTAGTTGTAGGTTACTAACGAGGACAGCTGACTTAATAAACTTAAAACATCAAAATATATTAAAAGTGTTGTAAATATATTTTGAACATACTTTGATATATATGTATATATTGTTATAGGTTCGTGAATCAACCAGTGGCCAAGTCTTACTTCCCGACGAAGTAAAAATCTGTGAAAGTGAGTTATAGTCCCACTTTTAAAATCTAATATTTTTGGGATGAGAATACATGCAGGTTTTATAAATGATTTACAAAATAGACACAAGTACGTGAAACTACATTCTATGGTTGAATTATCGAAATCGAATATGCCCCTTTTTATTAAGTCTGGTAATCTAAGAATTAGGGAACAGACACCCTAATTGACGCGAATCCTAAAGATAGATCTATTGGGCCTAACAAACCCCATCCAAAGTACCGGATGCTTTAGTACTTCGAAATTTATATCATATCCGAAGGGTGTCCCGGAATGATGGGGATATTCTTATATATGCATCTTGTTATTGTCGGTTACCAGGTGTTCACCATATGAATGATTTTTATCTCTATGTATGGGATGTGTATTGAAATATGAAATCTTGTGGTCTATTGTTACGATTTGATATATATAGGTTAAACCTATAACTCACCAACATTTTTGTTGACGTTTTAAGCATGTTTATTCTCAGGCGATTATTAAGAGCTTCCGCTGTCGCATACTTAAATAAGGACAAGATTTGGAGTCCATGCTTGTATGATATTGTGTAAAAACTGCATTCAAGAAACTTATTTTGTTGTAACATATTTGTATTGTAAACCATTATGTAATGGTCGTGTGTAAACAGGATATATTAGATTATCATTATTTGATAATCTACGTAAAGCTTTTTAAACCTTTATTGATGAAATAAAGGTTATGGTTTGTTTAAAAATGAATGCAGTCTTTGAAAAACGTCTCATATAGAGGTCAAAACCTCGCAACGAAATCAATTAATATGGAACGTTTTTAATCAATAAGAACGGGACATTTCAGTTGGTATCCGAGCGTTGGTCTTAGAGAACCAGAAAATTTGCATTAGTGTGTCTTATCGAGTTTGTTAGGATGCATTAGTGAGTCTGGACTTCGACCGTGTTTTCTTTAAAAATGATTGCTTAACATTTTTGTTGGAAACTATATATTTTTAACATATGAATATTATGTGATATATTAATCTCTTAACGTGTTTGATATTATGTGATAGATGTCTACCTCTAGAACAAGTCCCATTGACTCACCTAATAATAATGAAGAGTCAAATGTAAATTGGAATGATTTGTGGACTGATTCACAAGTTCCCGAAGAGGAACCGGAAGAAGAGTCGGAACCGGAAGAAGAATCGGAACCGGAAGAAGAATCGGAACCGGATGAAGAAATAGAACCGGTGGGGGAAATCATAAAACGGTTAAGTAAAAGAAAATCCTCAACCAACCGACCAAAGTTAATTATGGTCAATGGTGTTTCCGCCAAGGAAGCAAAATATTGGGAGGATTACCAATTCTCCGATGAATCGGATTCCGACGAGAATTCCGATGATGTTATAGAAATTACCCCAACTGAATTTAAAAAGGCAAAAGAAAATAATAAGGGAAAGGGCATAAAAATAGAGAAATCTAATTCCAACCCCGATGAACTTTATATCTATCGTCAACCCCCGAAGTCCTTAAGTTGTAACAATGACCCGGGAACCTCTAAACCACCAGGTTTTTCTAAACCAATGTGGACAACGACGGCTCGTATTAGGGGAACATCATATATCCCTAGAAACTTGGCAAAACGAACCAAAACCGAAGAAGAAGAAACGAGCGAGTCGGAATAAGATAGTTGTATTCGTGTGGTGTAATATATGTAATATAGTGTTCTTATGCTTTATGATATATGTAAAAATTGCTTGTATTAATAAGTATTTTTTATGAATCTAACTCTTGTCTATTTTACAGTTTAAAAACACAAAATGGATAGACAACCCAATATTTTAAGAGACCTACCCGGAGACATGATTGATGAAATCTTGTCTAGAGTCGGCCAGAATTCTTCGGCACAACTATTTAAGGCGAGATCAGTTTGTAAGACATTCGAAGAACGTTCCAAGAATGTCTTGGTTTATAAGAGACTTTCGTTTGAAAGATGGGGGATATCACATTGGGAAACCCATAAGTTACGATGTGTTTACTTTGACGCATATATTGCGGGGAACCCAAATGCTATTTTACGCAACGGGTTAAGAAATTATTTTGACTCAATATATCCGAATATTGGACTTCGTGATTTAGAAAAAGCGGCTAACATGCAACATAAAGAAGCATGTTATGCTTACGGATTAGTAATGTTCGCTTCTCACCAAAGTGAGAACAAGAACATCGGGCTACAACTATTAAACAAAACGTTTCCACAAGTGACGGAGTCGGTAATTGGGGTAAGAAATGAGGTTTTTAGATTATTACGGGACTGTTGGACATTACGTAACCCTCGTCCCTTTGATGACGTTACAACACACTGTCTTATCAACGGCCATAACGGTTATGTTGCACAAGACCAAGGATGGGAAGTAGTCCTAGTAAAACCAGAATGCATGACTTGTTTCTGGACGTATGAATTACGTGTCTTTATTGCCTTTGCTGAACGACTTGTGTACTAGCTAGAATTGTCTTCACAACTATCTTGTATCAAAGTTATTGTGTGCTATATTTCATGCTTTATGTAAAATAAGCGGTATTGTAAGTTTGTAAAATATTTTATAAAAGTTTGAACGCGAAATATTATTATAATCAGTTTTTCATATAGAATTGTAGTAGTTGAATTGTATATTAGCTACTAAGTATGAACTTAACGGGTAGGTACTACCCGAATTTAAACTTATAAAACGCTAATATGAAGAAAAAGCTTTTATAAATGAGTTCATATTATGCTACAAAATACTATTAACTACTCTTAATATTCTGTATGATTAACTTGTTCCATTTAACTATTTTGAAGGAAATGGCACCGACTACTCGACACACCGTGAATATGAATGAAGAGGAATTCCGTACTTTTCTAGCTTCAAACATAGCCGCAGTACAGGCTGCGCTACATACCAACAATAACCTTGGATCTAGCAGTACAGGAAATCGTGTAGGATGCACCTACAAAGAATTCACTGCCTGCAAACCTTTGGAATTTGATGGAACCGAAGGACCGATCGGATTGAAACGGTGGACCGAGAAGGTCGAATCGGTGTTTGCCATAAGTAAGTGTACTGAAGAGGACAAAGTAAAGTACGCTACGCATACCTTCACAGGTTCTGCGTTAACATGGTGGAATACCTATCTAGAGCAAGTGGGACAAGATGATGCGTACGCACTACCGTGGTCAGCATTCAAGCACTTGATGAACGAGAAGTACCGTCCCAGAACCGAGGTCAATAAGCTCAAGACAGAACTTAGAGGGTTACGAACCCAAGGATTTGATATTACCACGTACGAAAGACGATTCACAGAATTGTGCCTATTGTGTCCGGGAGCATTCGAAGATGAGGAAGAGAAGATCGACGCGTTTGTGAAAGGATTACCGGAAAGAATCCAAGAAGATATAAGTTCACACGAGCCCGCCTCCATACAACAGGCATGTAGAATGGCTCACAAACTAGTGAACCAGATTGAAGAAAGAATTAAAGAACAGACTGCTGAAGAGGCCAATGTGAAGCAAGTCAAAAGAAAGTGGGAGGAAAACGGTGATAAGAATCACCAATACAACAACAACAGCAATTACAACAATAATCGCAACAATTATCCCAACAATCGCAACATCAATCGCAACTACAACAAACGGCCCAACAACAACAACAACAACAACAACAGCAACTACAACAATCATCCCAACAACAATAATAACCGCAACAACAACAACAATCAGAAGCAGCTATGCCAAAGGTGTGAAAAGAATCACTCGGGGTTCTGCACCAAATTTTGCAACAAGTGTAAAAGAAATGGTCATAGCGCGGCGAAGTGTGAGGTCTACGGACCAGGGGTTAATAGAACGAAAGGAACAAATGGTGTCGGAACGAGTAATGGCGGAGCAAGTAGTGTCGGAGCAAGTTATGCCAATGTAGTTTGTTATAAATGTGGAAAACCAGGCCACATTATTAGAAATTGCCCGAACCAGGAGAACACGAATGGACAAGGCCGTGGAAGAGTTTTCAATATTAATGCGGTAGAGGCACAGGAAGACCCGGAGCTTGTTACGGGTACGTTTCTTATTGACAATAAATCTGCTTACGTTTTATTTGATTCGGGTGCGGATAGAAGCTATATGAGTAGAGATTTTTGTGCTAAATTAAGTTGTCCATTGACGCCTTTGGATAGTAAATTTTTACTCGAATTAGCAAATGGTAAATTAATTTCAGCAGATAATATATGTCGAAATCGAGAAATTAAACTGGTTAGCGAAACATTTAAGATTGATTTGATACCAGTAGAGTTAGGGAGTTTTGATGTGATAATCGGTATGGACTGGTTGAAAGAAGTGAAAGCAGAGATCGTTTGTTACAAAAATGCAATTCGCATTATACGAGAAAAAGGAAAACCCTTAATGGTGTACGGAGAAAAGGGCAACACGAAGCTACATCTTATTAGTAATTTGAAGGCACAAAAACTAATAAGAAAAGGTTGCTATGCTGTTCTAGCACACGTCGAGAAAGTACAAACTGAAGAAAAGAGCATCAATGATGTTCCCATTGCAAAAGAATTTCCCGATGTATTTTCGAAAGAATTACCGGGATTACCCCCACATCGATCCGTTGAATTTCAAATAGACCTTGTACCAGGAGCTGCACCAATAGCTCGTGCTCCTTACAGACTCGCACCCAGCGAGATGAAAGAACTGCAAAGCCAATTACAAGAACTTTTAGAGCGTGGTTTCATTCGACCAAGCACATCACCGTGGGGAGCTCCGGTTTTGTTTGTCAAGAAGAAAGATGGTACATTCAGGTTGTGTATCGACTACCGAGAGTTGAACAAACTTACCATCAAGAACCGCTACCCACTACCGAGAATCGACGACTTATTTGATCAACTACAAGGCTCGTCTGTTTATTCAAAGATTGACTTACGTTCCGGGTATCATCAAATGCGGGTGAAAGAAGATGATATTCCAAAGACTGCTTTCAGAACACGTTACGGTCATTACGAGTTTATGGTCATGCCATTTGGTTTAACTAATGCACCAGCTGTGTTCATGGACCTTATGAACCGAGTGTGTGGACCATACCTTGACAAGTTTGTCATTGTTTTCATTGATGACATACTTATTTACTCAAAGAATGACCAAGAACACGGTGAACATTTGAGAAAGGTGTTAGAAGTATTGAGGAAGGAAGAATTGTACGCTAAGTTTTCAAAGTGTGCATTTTGGTTGGAAGAAGTTCAATTCCTCGGTCACATAGTGAACAAAGAAGGTATTAAGGTGGATCCGGCAAAGATAGAAACTGTTGAAAAGTGGGAAACCCCGAAAACTCCGAAACACATACGCCAGTTTTTAGGACTAGCTGGTTACTACAGAAGGTTCATCCAAGACTTTTCCAGAATAGCAAAACCCTTGACTGCATTAACGCATAAAGGGAAGAAATTTGAATGGAATGATGAACAAGAGAAAGCGTTTCAGTTATTGAAGAAAAAGCTAACTACGGCACCTATATTGTCATTGCCTGAAGGGAATGATGATTTTGTGATTTATTGTGACGCATCAAAGCAAGGTCTCGGTTGTGTATTAATGCAACGAACGAAGGTGATTGCTTATGCGTCTAGACAATTGAAGATTCACGAACAAAATTATACGACGCATGATTTGGAATTAGGCGCGGTTGTTTTTGCATTAAAGACTTGGAGGCACTACTTATATGGGGTCAAAAGTATTATATATACCGACCACAAAAGTCTTCAACACATATTTAATCAGAAACAACTGAATATGAGGCAGCGTAGGTGGATTGAATTATTGAATGATTACGACTTTGAGATTCGTTACCACCCGGGGAAGGCAAATGTGGTAGCCGATGCCTTGAGCAGGAAGGACAGAGAACCCATTCGAGTAAAATCTATGAATATAATGATTCATAATAACATTACTACTCAAATAAAGGAGGCGCAACAAGGAGTTTTAAAAGAGGGAAATTTAAAGGATGAAATACCCAAAGGATCGGAGAAGCATCTTAATATTCGGGAAGACGGAACCCGGTATAGGGCTGAAAGGATTTGGGTACCAAAATTTGGAGATATGAGAGAAATGGTACTTAGAGAAGCTCATAAAACCAGATACTCAATACATCCTGGAACGGGGAAGATGTACAAGGATCTCAAGAAACATTTTTGGTGGCCGGGTATGAAAGCCGATGTTGCTAAATACGTAGGAGAATGTTTGACGTGTTCTAAGGTCAAAGCTGAGCATCAGAAACCATCAGGTCTACTTCAACAACCCGAAATCCCGGAATGGAAATGGGAAAACATTACCATGGATTTCATCACTAAATTGCCAAGGACTGCAAGTGGTTTTGATACTATTTGGGTAATAGTTGATCGTCTCACCAAATCAGCACACTTCCTGCCAATAAGAGAAGATGACAAGATGGAGAAGTTAGCACGACTGTATTTGAAGGAAGTCATCTCCAGACATGGAATACCAATCTCTATTATCTCTGATAGGGATGGCAGATTTATTTCAAGATTCTGGCAGACATTACAGCAAGCATTAGGAACTCGTCTAGACATGAGTACTGCCTATCATCCACAAACTGATGGGCAGAGCGAAAGGACGATACAAACGCTTGAAGACATGCTACGAGCATGTGTTATTGATTTCGGAAACAGTTGGGATCGACATCTACCGTTAGCAGAATTTTCCTACAACAACAGCTACCATTCAAGCATTGAGATGGCGCCGTTTGAAGCACTTTATGGTAGAAAGTGCAGGTCTCCAATTTGTTGGAGTGAAGTGGGGGATAGACAGATTACGGGTCCGGAGATTATACAAGAAACTACCGAGAAGATCATCCAAATTCAACAACGGTTGAAAACCGCCCAAAGTCGACAAAAGAGCTACGCTGACATTAAAAGAAAAGATATAGAATTTGAAATTGGAGAGATGGTCATGCTTAAAGTTGCACCTTGGAAAGGCGTTGTTCGATTTGGTAAACGAGGGAAATTAAATCCAAGGTATATTGGACCATTCAAGATTATTGATCGTGTCGGACCAGTAGCTTACCGACTTGAGTTACCTCAACAACTCGCGGCTGTACATAACACTTTCCACGTCTCGAATTTAAAGAAATGTTTTGCTAAAGAAGATCTCACTATTCCATTAGATGAAATCCAAATCAACGAAAAACTTCAATTCATCGAAGAACCCGTCGAAATAATGGATCGTGAGGTTAAAAGACTTAAGCAAAACAAGATACCAATTGTTAAGGTTCGATGGAATGCTCGTAGAGGACCCGAGTTCACCTGGGAGCGTGAAGATCAGATGAAGAAGAAATACCCGCATCTATTTCCAGAAGATTCGTCAACACCTTCAACAGCTTAAAATTTCGGGACGAAATTTATTTAACGGGTAGGTACTGTAGTGACCCGAACTTTTCCATGTTTATATATATTAATTGAGATTGATATTTACATGATTAAATGTTTCCAACATGTTAAGCAATCAAACTTGTTAAGACTTGATTAATTGAAATATGTTTCATATAGACAATTGACCACCCAAGTTGACCGGTGATTCACGAACGTTAAAACTTGTAAAAAAACTATATGATGACATATATATGGTTATATATATAGTTAACATGATATTATGATAAGTAAACATATCATTAATTATATTAACAATGAACTACATATGTAAAAACAAGACTACTAACTTAATGATTTTGAAACGAGACATATATGTAACGTTTATCGTTGTAACGACATTTAACTGTATATACATCATACTGAGATATATTATATATCATAATATCATGATAATATAACAATTTAATATCTCATTTGTTATAATAAACAATGGGTTAACAACATTCAACAAGATCGTTAACCTAAAGGTTTCAAAACAACACTTACATGTAACGACTAACGATGACTTAACGACTCAGTTAAAATGTATATACATGTAGTGTTTTAATATGTATTTATACACTTTTGAAAGACTTCAATACACTTATCAAAATACTTCTACTTAACAAAAATGCTTACAATTACATTCTCGTTCAGTTTCATCAACAATTCTACTCGTATGCACCCGTATTCGTACTCGTACAATACACAGCTTTTAGATGTATGTACTATTGGTATATACACTCCAATGATCAGCTCTTAGCAGCCCATGTGAGTCACCTAACACATGTGGGAACCATCATTTGGCAACTAGCATGAAATATCTCATAAGATTACAAAAATATGAGTAATCATTCATGACTTATTTACATGAAAACAAAATTACATATCCTTTATATCTAATCCATATACCAACGACCAAAAACACCTACAAACACTTTCATTCTTCAATTTTCTTCATCTAATTGAACTCTCTCAAGTTCTATCTTCAAGTTCTAAGTGTTCTTCATAAATTCCAAAAGTTCTAGTTTCATAAAATCAAGAATACTTTCAAGTTTGCTAGCTCACTTCCAATCTTGTAAGGTGATCATCCAACCTCAAGAAATCTTTGTTTCTTACAGTAGGTTATCATTCTAATACAAGGTAATAATCATATTCAAACTTTGGTTCAATTTCTATAACTATAACAATCTTATTTCAAGTGATGATCTTACTTGAACTTGTTTTCGTGTCATGATTTTGCTTCAAGAACTTTGAGCCATCCAAGGATCCATTGAAGCTAGATCCATTTTTCTCTTTTCCAGTAGGTTCATCCAAGGAACTTAAGGTAGTAATGATGTTCATAACATCATTCGATTCATACATATAAAGCTATCTTATTCGAAGGTTTAAACTTGTAATCACTAGAACATAGTTTAGTTAATTCTAAACTTGTTCGCAAACAAAAGTTAATCCTTCTAACTTGACTTTTAAAATCAACTAAACACATGTTCTATATCTATATGATATGCTAACTTAATGATTTAAAACCTGGAAACACGAAAAACACCGTAAAACCGGATTTACGCCGTCGTAGTAACACCGCGGGCTGTTTTGGGTTAGTTAATTAAAAACTATGATAAACTTTGATTTAAAAGTTGTCATTCTGAGAAAATGATTTTTATTATGAACATGAAACTATATCCAAAAATTATGGTTAAACTCAAAGTGGAAGTATGTTTTCTAAAATGGTCATCTAGACGTCGTTCTTTCGACTGAAATGACTACCTTTACAAAAACGACTTGTAACTTATTTTTCCGACTAGAAACCTATACTTTTTTTGTTTAGATTCATAAAATAGAGTTCAATATGAAACCATAGCAATTTGATTCACTCAAAACGGATTTAAAATGAAGAAGTTATGGGTAAAACAAGATTGGATAATTTTTCTCATTTTAGCTACGTGAAAATTGGTAACAAATCTATTCCAACCATAACTTAATCAACTTGTATTATATATTATGTAATCTTGAGATACCATAGACACGTATACAATGTTTCGACCTATCATGTCGACACATCTATATATATTTCGGAACAACCATAGACACTCTATATGTGAATGTTGGAGTTAGCTATACAGGGTTGAGGTTGATTCCAAAATATATATAGTTTGAGTTGTGATCAATACTGAGATACGTATACACTGGGTCGTGGATTGATTCAAGATAATATTTATCGATTTATTTCTGTACATCTAACTGTGGACAACTAGTTGTAGGTTACTAACGAGGACAGCTGACTTAATAAACTTAAAACATCAAAATATATTAAAAGTGTTGTAAATATATTTTGAACATACTTTGATATATATGTATATATTGTTATAGGTTCGTGAATCAACCAGTGGCCAAGTCTTACTTCCCGACGAAGTAAAAATCTGTGAAAGTGAGTTATAGTCCCACTTTTAAAATCTAATATTTTTGGGATGAGAATACATGCAGGTTTTATAAATGATTTACAAAATAGACACAAGTACGTGAAACTACATTCTATGGTTGAATTATCGAAATCGAATATGCCCCTTTTTATTAAGTCTGGTAATCTAAGAATTAGGGAACAGACACCCTAATTGACGCGAATCCTAAAGATAGATCTATTGGGCCTAACAAACCCCATCCAAAGTACCGGATGCTTTAGTACTTCGAAATTTATATCATATCCGAAGGGTGTCCCGGAATGATGGGGATATTCTTATATATGCATCTTGTTATTGTCGGTTACCAGGTGTTCACCATATGAATGATTTTTATCTCTATGTATGGGATGTGTATTGAAATATGAAATCTTGTGGTCTATTGTTACGATTTGATATATATAGGTTAAACCTATAACTCACCAACATTTTTGTTGACGTTTTAAGCATGTTTATTCTCAGGCGATTATTAAGAGCTTCCGCTGTCGCATACTTAAATAAGGACAAGATTTGGAGTCCATGCTTGTATGATATTGTGTAAAAACTGCATTCAAGAAACTTATTTTGTTGTAACATATTTGTATTGTAAACCATTATGTAATGGTCGTGTGTAAACAGGATATATTAGATTATCATTATTTGATAATCTACGTAAAGCTTTTTAAACCTTTATTGATGAAATAAAGGTTATGGTTTGTTTAAAAATGAATGCAGTCTTTGAAAAACGTCTCATATAGAGGTCAAAACCTCGCAACGAAATCAATTAATATGGAACGTTTTTAATCAATAAGAACGGGACATTTCAGTTATAAATGTGGAAAACTGTACCACATTATTAGAAATTTCCCGAATAAGGGGAATACTAATGGGCAGGGCTATGGAAGAGTTTTCAATATTAATGCGGCAGAAGCACAGGAAGACCCGGAGCTTGTTACGGGTACGTTTCTTATTAACGATAAATCTGCTTATGTTTTATTTGATTCGGGTGCGGAAAGAAGCTATATGAGTAGAGAATTTTGTGCTTAATTAAGTTGCCCATTGACGCCTTTGGATAGTAAATTTTTACTCGATTAGTAAACGGTAAATTAATTTCAGCAGATAATATATGTCGGGAGAGAGAAATTAAACTGGGGGATGAAACGTTTAAAATTTATTTAATATTAGTCGAGTTAGGGAGTTTTGACATAATAATTGGCATTGACTGGTTGAAAAAGGTGAGAGCAGAGGTCGTTTGTTACAAAAATGCGATTCGCATTAAGTGTGAAAAAGGAAAACCTTTAATGGTGTACGGAGAAAAGAACAACGCGAAATTAAATCTTATTAGTAGTTTGAAGGCGCAAAAACTAATAAGGAAAGGTTGTTACATCATTCTAGCACACATCGAGGAAGTTAAAGCTGAAGAAAAGAACATCAGTGATGTTCCCGTCGCAAAAGAATTTCTCGATGTATTTCCGAAAGAATTACCGGGATTACCCCCACATCGATCCGTTGAATTTCAAATAGACCTTGTACCAGGAGCTGCACCAATAGCTCGTTCTCCATACAGACTCGCACCCAGCGAAATGAAAGAATTACAAAGTCAGTTATGGGAACTTTTAGAGCGTGGTTTCATTCAACCAAGCACATCACCATGGGGAGCTCCTGTTTTGTTTGTCAAGAAGAAAGATGGTACATTCAGGTTGTGTATCGACTACCGAGAGTTGAACAAACTTACCATCAAGAACCGCTACCCATTACCGAGAATCGACGACTTATTTGATCAACTACAAGGCTCGTCTGTTTATTCGAAGATCGATTTACGTTCTGGATATCATCAAATATGGGTGAAGGAGGATGAAATTCCAAAGACTGCTTTTAGGACACGTTACGGTCATTATGAGTTTATGGTTATGCCGTTTGGATTGACTAATGCACCAGCTGTAGCGGCCCGACCAAATCATGTTTGACGGCGTCGTCTACGTAGGTCCCATTACATGGTCATAAGTCCTTAAGACAAAGTTTGACCGAAAATATGTCGCATTCATTTCATAAGTGTGGATGTTTCAAAGTTTACAAAAGTAGTTTCAATAACTAGTACATAACGATGTTTAAAGTACAAATGAAACACGTGCGACACAGTTTAAAGTAGTCAAAAGACGCTCCACATATGCAAGTATACTCGACATCCAAAGCAAGTATCAAAAAGAATGTGCGGAAGCATGTATCACCTAATGATCAAGGACCTGAGAAAAACATAGAAATCTGTCAACGAAAACGTTGGTGAAATCATAGGTTTAAGTAAGTAAGTGAGTAAAAGTACGTCGAACCACAAGATTTGCATAATTGATAAATAGTAATACATTCTAAAAGTTAATATTCACGAGCACCCAATTATCAAGGCTTAACATTTCCTTCATTAGTACCCCCATCACAATAGTGTTAGAACATACACTGTTTCCCGAAAATATATTTCATCCGAATAACGGTAGCGAACCGTCCGAATGAGGGTTTGTCAAACCCATATGGCCATACAACATAAGTTCACGCCTACACTTACACCCTGCAAGTGTAACTAATGATAATCGAATTGAGGATTTTTGTCCTAAACTCGTATGTAGAATGTTTGTTTTCCTGTACTTGTGTTCACTTAGTTAAAAAGAAACGTTTATGTTTTCTCATCCCAAATGTAAGTTCAAAAGAGTAAAAGTGGGACTATGATCTCACCTTGAGCGCAAGAGCAAATAAGTACTTCGACAAGTAACGTGTGCAAAGAACAATGCTAGTCTTGACCTAAACAAATAGGTTGTATCAATAACGATAGTCACGATTGGTCAAAGATGTTCAATTAGTCTTATGGCTCAATACGACTCGATTATGCAGCATGTGAATCAAATTGTCAAGTTTCATGCAAGATACAAGTATAGGATCATGTTAGAAAGATTGCATAATCATTTGGTTAAGTTTGACAAAAAGTCAAACTTTGGTCGGTCAAAGTCAACGAAAAAGTCAATGCGTTCGGGTCGGGTCCCGAACTATTTTTCTGTGCTAATTATTCATATATAAACATGTTAGAATAAGTCTCATGTGAATCGGAGGTCCATAGGGTGCCAAACATTTTTCATATAATTGACATGTAGGTCAGAACCTGAACACGCCTTAGGTCGCGCCGCGAACCAAGGATGCCGCTCCGCGGCATTTAACGGGTGCTGGTACCTGGTCAGTTTCAATTGTTTAAGTCTTTTTCCGAACTTCGAACAAACACAAATCACAAACCGTAAACACTTATGACTCGCACCTTATATCGTTGGAAAGCTCTTTTGACAAGGAAGATAACTAAGCACATTTCACCAACCGAAAACATTATTTGTAATAACCAACTTTTCAAATCAAAAGATCAATCAATGCACACATTTAATGCTTCAAATTTTATAGGTGCACATTTATGATTCGGGCATTTAATGCATACATACAACACGTCGTTTTGTAGGTAATCAAGCATACAATACAACTAACTACTTACCAACAATAATTCATGGCATTCAATGCATCAAATATTCTTTTCAAGCTTATCAAACCCTAACTTAAATTCACCAAAATCACTAATCAAGTTTATGGAGTTTTCTCAAGCAACCTACACATCAAATTGAAGCTAGTGATACTAGGAAACACATTTAATACATGCATTTATGACCTTTAACAACATTCAAGCAACCAAATCACCAAATCAAATACACTAAAGTTCATACTCAAGCTAGTTACTTCAAATAACGAAATCGAGCATATAAATCATATAATCATGTTAGACTTGAGCCATAGACACTAATTAACAACTTTATAACTTAAAAACATCAAGAACACAAAATCTAGTGATTTTAGAAAGTTACTCAAATGTAATGAAATTGGTATGGAATCGAAGAGGAAGTAGCAAGGATCCCAAATATGTAATTTGTTTTGATTGAAGCTTACTTGAACGAATTTAGATGATGAAGATTGAGAGAAAAGTTGAAAGTATTAAATGAAAAGTGAAAATGAAAATGGAAAATAATGGGTGGAGGAGATGGAGTGTTGACCATTTGACCTAGTCAAGTGTTTGGCACTTGGGCAAGTTTGGTCCCTCTAGTTCCATTCGGGTGTGTGAATTACCTAACGAGATAATTTAAAACGCATATTAACGGGAGATGTTATAAACATATAACTGACTTTAAATAATTAAATGGAAAAGTAAACGAAAAAAGGCGGGATGTTACATTACCTACTCCTTAAAAGAAATTTCGTCCCGAAATTTAAGCAGGCGTAGTAATCGTTGTTTCTTCCTCGGGATCTTGTGTTTCCGGAACCGGGAACAAGTGAGGGTGTTTCTTTTGCATTTGATCTTGCCTTTCCCAAGTAAACTCGGGTCCCCTTTTGGCATTTCAACGGACTTTAACAATCGGAATTCGGCTTTGTTTCAACGTCTTGACGGAGGTGTCCACAATTTCAACCGGTTCTTCCACAAAATAAAGTTTGTCATCAATAGTAAGTTCCTCGAGAGGGATGACGATATCGGGTTCGGCAAGATACTTTTTCAAGTTAGATACATGGAAGGTAGGATGAACGGAGTTTAATTGAGGCGGAAGATCTAAACGACAAGCAACGGCCCCAATACGCTCCAAGATTTCGAAAGGACCAATATACCGCGGATTTAGCTTCCCGCGTTTCCTAAAACAGATTACACCTTTCCAAGGTGCGACTTTTAACATTACTCGGTCACCGACTTGAAATTCGAGGTCGTTGCGTCTTTTGTCGGTATAACACTTTTGACGACTCCGGGCTGTCCGAAGCCTATCTCGGATTTGAATGATCTTTTCGGTGGTTTCGTGAATGAGTTCGGGTCCGGTGATTTGCACGTCGCCTACCTCGGCCCAACAAAGAGGTGAACGACATTTTCGGCCATATAGCGCTTCAAAAGGTGCGGCTTTAATACTCGCGTGATAACTATTGTTGTAGGAGAATTCGGCGAGAGGTAAGTGATTGTCCCAAGCTTTTCCAAAATCAACCACGTAAGCTCGTAACATGTCCTCCAAGGTTTGAATTGTGCATTCGCTTTGTCCATCAGTTTGAGGATGATATGCGATGCTCATGTCTAAACGCGTTCCCAACGCTTCTTGCAAGGTACGCCAAAATCTAGAAACAAAACGGCCATCTCGGTCGGAGATAATCGATAAAGGTACACCGTGTCGAGCTACGATCTCCTTAATGTAAAGTTGTGCAAGTTTCTCCATTTTGTCGGTTTCTTTCATAGCGAGAAAGTGTGCGGATTTGGTGAGACTGTCAACAATAACCCAAATGGTATCATAACAGCCCGTCGTTTTTGGTAGTTTGGTGATGAAGTCCATCGTTATTCTTTCCCACTTCCATTGCGGGATTTCGGGTTGTTGAAGTAACCCGGATGGTCTTTGGTGTTCGGCTTCGACTTTGGAACATGTCAAACACTTGGCAACATAAGTAGCTACGTCCCTTTTGATGTTCGGCCACCAATATTGAAATGTCCCGTTCTTATTGATTAAAAACGTTCCATATTAATTGATTTCGTTGCGAGGTTTTGACCTCTATATGAGACGTTTTTCAAAGACTGCATTCATTTTTAAAACAAACCATAACCTTTATTTCATAAATAAAGGTTTAAAAAACTTTATGTAGATTATCAAATAATGATAATCTAAAATATCCTGTTTACACACGACCATTACATAATGGTTTACAATACAAATATGTTACATCGAAATCAGTTTCTTGAATGCAGTTTTTACACAATATCATACAAACATGGACTCCAAATCTTGTCCTTATTTTAGTATGCAACAGCGGAAGCTCTTAATATTCACCTGAGAATAAACATGCTTTAAACGTCAACAAAAATGTTGGTGAGTTATAGGTTTAACCTATATATATCAAATCGTAACAATAGGCCACAAGATTTCATATTTCAATACACATCCCATACATAGAGATAAAAATCATTCATATGGTGAACACCTGGTAACCGACAATAACAAGATGCATATATAAGAATATCCCCATCATTCTGGGACACCCTTCGGATATGATATAAATTTCGAAGTACTAAAGCATCCGGTACTTTGGATGGGGTTTGTTAGGCCCAATAGATCTATCTTTAGGATTCGCGTCAATTAGGGTGTCTGTTCCCTAATTCTTAGATTACCAGACTTAATAAAAAGGGGCATATTCGATTTCGATAATTCAACCATAGAATGTAGTTTCACGTACTTGTGTCTATTTTGTAAATCATTTATAAAACCTGCATGTATTCTCATCCCAAAAATATTAGATTTTAAAAGTGGGACTATAACTCACTTTCACAGATTTTTACTTCGTCGGGAAGTAAGACTTGGCCACTGTTGATTCACGAACCTATAACAATATATACATATATATTAAAGTATTTTCAAAATATATTTACAACACTTTTAATATATTTTGATGTTTTAAGTTTATTAAGTCAGCTGTCCTCGTTAGTAACCTATAACTAGTTGTCCACAGTTAGATGTACAGAAATAAATCGATAAATATTATCTTGAATCAATCTACGACCCAGTGTATACGTATCTCAGTATTGATCACAACTCAAACTATATATATTTTGGAATCAACCTCAACCCTGTATAGCTAACTCCAACATTCACATATAGAGTGTCTATGGTTGTTCCGAAATATATATAGATGTGTCGACATGATAGGTCGAAACATTGTATACGTGTCTATGGTATCTCAAGATTACATAATATACAATACAAGTTGATTAAGTTATGGTTGGAATAGATTTGTTACCAATTTTCACGTAGCTAAAATGAGAAAAATTATCCAATCTTGTTTTACCCATAACTTCTTCATTTTAAATCCGTTTTGAGTGAATCAAATTGCTATGGTTTCATATTGAACTCTATTTTATGAATCTAAACAGAAAATGTATAGGTTTATAGTCGGAAAAATAAGTTACAAGTCGTTTTTGTAAAGGTAGTCATTTCAGTCGAAAGAACGACGTCTAGATGACCATTTTAGAAAACATACTTCCACTTTGAGTTTAACCATAATTTTTGGATATAGTTTCATGTTCATAATAAAAATCATTTTCTCAGAATAACAACTTTTAAATCAAAGTTTATCATAGTTTTTGATTAACTAACCCAAAACAGCCCGCGGTGTTACTACGACGGCGTAAATCCGGTTTTACGGTGTTTTTCGTGTTTCCAGGTTTTAAATCATTAAGTTAGCATATCATATAGATATAGAACATGTGTTTAGTTGATTTTAAAAGTCAAGTTAGAAGGATTAACTTTTGTTTGCGAACACGTTTAGAATTAACTAAACTATGTTCTAGTGATTACAAGTTTAAACCTTCGAATAAGATCGCTTTATATGTATGAATCGAATGATGTTATGAACATCATTACTACCTTAATTTCCTTGGATAAACCTACTGGAAAATATAAAAATGGATCTAGCTTCAATGGATCCTTGGATGGCTCGAAGTTCTTGAAGCAGAATCATGACACGAAAACAAGTTCAAGTAAGATCATCACTTGAAATAAGATTGTTATAGTTATAGAAATTGAACCAAAGTTTGAATATGATTATTACCTTGTATTAGAATGATAACCTACTATAAGAAACAAAGATTTCTTGAGGTTGGATGATCACCTTACAAGATTGGAAGTGAGCTAGCAAACTTGAAAGTATTCTTGATTTTATGAAACTAGAACTTTTGGAATTTATGAAGAACACTTAGAACTTGAAGATAGAACTTGAGAGAGATCAATTAGATGAAGAAAATTGAAGAATGAAAGTGTTTGTAGGTGTTTTTGGTCGTTGGTGTATGGATTAGATATAAAGGATATGTAATTTTGTTTTCATGTAAATAAGTCATGAATGATTACTCATATTTTTGTAATTTTATGAGATATTTCATGCTAGTTGCCAAATGATGGTTCCCACATGTGTTAGGTGACTCACATGGGCTGCTAAGATCTGATTATTGGAGTGTATATACCAATAGTACATACATCTAAAAGCTGTGTATTGTACGAGTACGAATACGGGTGCATACGAGTAGAATTGTTGATGAAACTGAACGAGGATGTAATTGTAAGCATTTTTGTTAAGTAGAAGTATTTTGATAAGTGTATTGAAGTCTTTCAAAAGTGTATAAATACATATTAAAACACTACATGTATATATATTTTAACTGAGTCGTTAAGTCATCGTTAGTCGTTACATGTAAGTGTTGTTTTGAAACCTTTAGGTTAACGATCTTGTTAAATGTTGTTAACCCAATGTTTATAATATCAAATGAGATTTTAAATTATTATATTATCATGATATTATCATGTATGAATATCTCTTAATATGATATATATACATTAAATGTCTTTACAACGATAATCGTTACATATATGTCTCGTTTAAAAATCATTAAGTTAGTAGTCTTGTTTTTACATATGTAGTTCATTGTTAATATACTTTATGATATGTTTTCTTATCATAGTATCATGTTAACTATATATATATATCCATATATATGTCATCATATAGTTTTTACAAGTTTTAACGTTCGTGAATCACCGATCAACTTGGGTGGTCAATTGTCTATATGAAACATATTTCAATTAATCAAGTCTTAACAAGTTTGATTGCTTAACATGTTGGAAACATTTAATCATGTAAATATTAATCTCAATTAATATATATAAACATGGAAAAGTTCGGGTCACTACAGTACCTACCCGTTAAATAAATTTCGTCCCGAAATTTTAAGCTGTTGAAGGTGTTGACGAATCTTCTGGAAATAGATGCGGGTATTTCTTCTTCATCTGATCTTCATGCTCCCAGGTGAACTCGGGTCCTCTACGAGCATTCCATCGAACCTTAACAATTGGTATCTTGTTTTGCTTAAGTCTTTTAACCTCACGATCCATTATTTCGACGGGTTCTTCGATGAATTGAAGTTTTTCGTTGATTTGGATTTCATCTAACGGAATAGTGAGATCTTCTTTAGCAAAACATTTCTTTAAATTCGAGACGTGGAAAGTGTTATGTACAGCCGCGAGTTGTTGAGGTAACTCTAGTCGGTAAGCTACTGGTCCGACACGATCAATAATCTTGAATGGTCCAATATACCTTGGATTTAATTTCCCTCGTTTACCAAATCGAACAACGCCTTTCCAAGGTGCAACTTTAAGCATGACCATCTCTCCAATTTCAAATTCTATATCTTTTCTTTTAATGTCAGCGTAGCTCTTTTGTCGACTTTGGGCAGTTTTCAACCGTTGTTGAATTTGGATGATCTTCTCGGTAGTTTCTTGTATAATCTCCGGACCCGTAATCTGTCTATCCCCCACTTCACTCCAACAAATCGGAGACCTGCACTTTCTACCATAAAGTGCTTCAAACGGTGCCATCTCAATGCTTGAATGGTAGCTGTTGTTGTAGGAAAATTCTGCTAACGGTAGATGTCGATCCCAACTGTTTCTGAAATCAATAACACATGATCGTAGCATGTCTTCAAGCGTTTGTATCGTCCTTTCGCTCTGCCCATCAGTTTGTGGATGATAGGCAGTACTCATGTCTAGACGAGTTCCTAATGCTTGCTGTAATGTCTGCCAGAATCTTGAAATAAATCTGCCATCCCTATCAGAGATAATAGAGATTGGTATTCCATGTCTGGAGACGACTTCCTTCAAATACAGTCGTGCTAACTTCTCCATCTTGTCATCTTCTCTTATTGGTAGGAAGTGTGCTGATTTGGTGAGACGATCAACTATTACCCAAATAGTATCAAAACCACTTGCAGTCCTTGGCAATTTAGTGATGAAATCCATGGTAATGTTTTCCCATTTCCATTCCGGGATTTCGGGTTGTTGAAGTAGACCTGATGGTTTCTGATGCTCAGCTTTGACCTTAGAACACGTCAAACATTCTCCTACGTATTTAGCAACATCGGCTTTCATACCTGGCCACCAAAAATGTTTCTTGAGATCCTTGTACATCTTCCCCGTTCCAGGATGTATTGAGTATCTGGTTTTATGAGCTTCTCTAAGTACCATTTCTCTCATATCTCCAAATTTTGGTACCCAAATCCTTTCAGCCCTATACCGGGTTCCGTCTTCCCGAATATTAAGATGCTTCTCCGATCCTTTGGGTATTTCATCCTTTAAATTTCCCTCTTTTAAAACTCCTTGTTGCGCCTCCTTTATTTGAGTAGTAATGTTATTATGAATCATTATATTCATAGATTTTACTCGAATGGGTTCTCTGTCCTTCCTGCTCAAGGCATCGGCTACCACATTTGCCTTCCCCGGGTGGTAACGAATCTCAAAGTCGTAATCATTCAATAATTCAATCCACCTACGCTGCCTCATATTCAGTTGTTTCTGATTAAATATGTGTTGAAGACTTTTGTGGTCGGTATATATAATACTTTTGACCCCATATAAGTAGTGCCTCCAAGTCTTTAATGCAAAAACAACCGCGCCTAATTCCAAATCATGAGTCGTATAATTTTGTTCGTGAATCTTCAATTGTCTAGATGCATAAGCAATCACCTTCGTTCGTTGCATTAATACACAACCGAGACCTTGCTTTGATGCATCACAATAAATCACAAAATCATCATTCCCTTCAGGCAATGACAATATAGGTGTCGTAGTTAGCTTTTTCTTCAATAACTGAAACGCTTTCTCTTGTTCATCATTCCATTCAAATTTCTTCCCTTTATGCGTTAATGCAGTCAAGGGTTTTGCTATTCTGGAAAAGTCTTGGATGAACCTTCTGTAGTAACCAGCTAGTCCTAAAAACTGGCGTATGTGTTTCGGAGTTTTCGGGGTTTCCCACTTTTCAACAGTTTCTATCTTTGCCGGATCCACCTTAATACCTTCTTTGTTCACTATGTGACCGAGGAATTGAACTTCTTCCAACCAAAATGCACACTTTGAAAACTTAGCGTACAATTCTTCCTTCCTCAATACTTCTAACACCTTTCTCAAATGTTCACCGTGTTCTTGGTTATTCTTTAAGTAAATAAGTATGTCATCAATGAAAACAATGACAAACTTGTCAAGGTATGGTCCACACACTCGGTTTATAAGGTCCATGAACACAGCTGGTGCATTAGTTAAACCAAACGGCATGACCATAAACTCGTAATGACCGTAACGTGTTCTGAAAGCAGTCTTTGGAATATCATCTTCTTTCACCCGCATTTGATGATACCCGGAACGTAAGTCAATCTTTGAATAAACAGACGAGCCTTGTAGTTGATCAAATAAGTCGTCGATTCTCGGTAGTGGGTAGCGGTTCTTGATGGTAAGTTTGTTCAACTCTCGGTAGTCGATACACAACCTGAATGTACCATCTTTCTTCTTGATAAACAAAACAGGAGCTCCCCACGGTGATGTGCTTGGTCGAATGAAACCACGCTCTAAAAGTTCTTGTAATTGGCTTTGCAGTTCTTTCATCTCGCTGGGTGCGAGTCTGTAAGGAGCACGAGCTATTGGTGCAGCTCCTGGTACAAGATCTATTTGAAATTCAACGGATCGATGTGGGGGTAATCCCGGTAATTCTTTCGGAAATACATCGGGAAATTCTTTTGCAATGGGAACATCATTGATGCTCTTTTCTTCAGTTTGTACTTTCTCGACGTGTGCTAGAACAGCATAGCAACCTTTTCTTATTAGTTTTTGTGCCTTCAAATTACTAATAAGATGTAGCTTCGTGTTGCCCTTTTCTCCGTACACCATTAAGGGTTTTCCTTTTTCTCGTATAATGCGAATTGCATTTTTGTAACAAACAATCTCCGCTTTCACTTCTTTCAACCAGTCCATACCGATTATCACATCAAAACTCCCTAACTCTACTGGTATCAAATCAATCTTAAATGTTTCGCTAACGAGTTTAATTTCTCGATTCCGACATATATTATCTGCTGAAATTAATTTACCATTTGCTAATTCGAGTAAAAATTTACTATCCAAAGGCGTCAATGGACAACTTAATTTAGCACAAAAATCTCTACTCATATAGCTTCTATCCGCACCCGAATCAAATAAAACGTAAGCAGATTTATTGTCAATAAGAAACGTACCCGTAACAAGCTCCGGGTCTTCTTGTGCCTCTACCGCATTAATATTGAAAACTCTTCCACGTCCTTGTCCATTCGTGTTCTCCTGGTTCGGGCAATTTCTAATAATGTGGCCTGGTTTTCCACATTTATAACAAACTACATTGGCATAACTTGCTCCGACCCTACTTGCTCCGCCATTACTCGTTCCGACACCATTTGTTCCTTTCGTTCTATTAACCCCTGGTCCGTAGACCTCACACTTCGCCGCGCTATGACCATTTCTTTTACACTTGTTGCAAAATTTGGTGCAGAACCCCGAGTGATTCTTTTCACACCTTTGGCATAGCTGCTTCTGATTGTTGTTGTTGTTGCGGTTATTATTGTTGTTGGGATGATTGTTGTAGTTGCTGTTGTTGTTGTTGTTGTTGTTGTTGGGCCGTTTGTTGTAGTTGCGATTGATGTTGCGATTGCTGGGATAATTGTTGCGATTATTGTTGTAATTGCTGTTGTTGTTGTATTGGTGATTCTTATCACCGTTTTCCTCCCACTTTCTTTTGACTTGCTTCACATTGGCCTCTTCAGCAGTCTGTTCTTTAATTCTTTCTTCAATCTGGTTCACTAGTTTGTGAGCCATTCTACATGCCTGTTGTATGGAGGCGGGCTCGTGTGAACTTATATCTTCTTGGATTCTTTCCGGTAATCCTTTCACAAACGCGTCGATCTTCTCTTCCTCATCTTCGAATGCTCCCGGACACAATAGGCACAATTCTGTGAATCGTCTTTCATACGTGGTAATATCAAATCCTTGGGTTCGTAACCCTCTAAGTTCTGTCTTGAGCTTATTGACCTCGGTTCTGGGACGGTACTTCTCGTTCATCAAGTGCTTGAATGCTGACCACGGTAGTGCGTACGCATCATCTTGTCCCACTTGCTCTAGATAGGTATTCCACTATGTTAATGCAGAACCTGTGAAGGTATGCGTAGCGTACTTCAATTTGTCCTCTTCAGTACACTTACTTATGGCAAACACCGATTCAACCTTCTCGGTCCACCGTTTCAATCCGATCGGTCCTTCGGTTCCATCAAATTCCAACGGTTTGCAGGCAGTGAATTCTTTGTAGGTGCATCCTACACGATTTCCTGTACTGCTAGATCCAAGGTTATTGTTGGTATGTAGCGCAGCCTGTACTGCGGCTATGTTTGAAGCTAGAAAAGTACGGAATTCCTCTTCATTCATATTCACGGTGTGTCGAGTAGTCGGTGCCATTTCCTTCAAAATAGTTAAATGGAACAAGTTAATCATACAGAATATTAAGAGTAGTTAATAGTATTTCGTAGCATAATATGAACTCATTTATAAAAGCTTTTTCTTCATATTAGCGTTTTATAAGTTTAAATTCGGGTAGTACCTACCCGTTAAGTTCATACTTAGTAGCTAATATACAATTCAACTACTACAATTCTATATGAAAAACTGATTATAATAATATTTCGCGTTCAAACTTTTATACAATATTTTACAAACTTACAATACCGCTTATTTTACATAAAGCATGAAATATAGCACACAATAACTTTGATACAAGATAGTTGTGAAGACAATTCTAGCTAGTACACAAGTCGTTCAGCAAAGGCAATAAAGACACGTAATTCATACGTCCAGAAACAAGTCATGCATTCTGGTTTTACTAGGACTACTTCCCATCCTTGGTCTTGTGCAACATAACCGTTATGGCCGTTGATAAGACAGCGTGTTGTAACGTCATCAAAGGGACGAGGGTTACGTAATGTCCAACAGTCCCGTAATAATCTAAAAACCTCATTTCTTACCCCAATTACCGACTCCGTCACTTGTGGAAACGTTTTGTTTAATAGTTGTAGCCCGATGTTCTTGTTCTCACTTTGGTGAGAAGCGAACATTACTAATCCGTAAGCATAACATGCTTCTTTATGTTGCATGTTAGCCGATTTTTCTAAATCACGAAGTCCAATATTCGGATATATTGAGTCAAAATAATTTCTTAACCCGTTGCGTAAAATAGCATTTGGGTTCCCCGCAATATATGCGTCAAAGTAAACACATCGTAACTTATGGGTTTCCCAATGTGATATCCCCCATCTTTCAAACGAAAGTCTCTTATAAACCAAGACATTCTTGGAACGTTCTTCGAATGTCTTACAAACTGATCTCGCCTTAAATAGTTGTGCCGAAGAATTCTGGCCGACTCTAGACAAGATTTCATCAATCATGTCTCCGGGTAGGTCTCTTAAAATATTGGGTTGTCTATCCATTTTGTGTTTTTAAACTGTAAAATAGACAAGAGTTAGATTCATAAAAAAAATACTTATTAATACAAGCAATTTTTACATATATCATAAAGCATAAGAACACTATATTACATATATTACACCACACGAATACAACTATCTTATTCCGACTAGCTCGTTTCTTCTTCTTCGGTTTTGGTTCGTTTTGCCAAGTTTCTAGGGATATATGATGTTCCCCTAATACGAGCCGTCGTTGTCCACATTGGTTTAGAAAAACCTGGTGGTTTAGAGGTTCCCGGGTCATTGTTACAACTTAAGGACTTCGGGGGTTGACGATACATATAAAGTTCATCGGGGTTGGAATTAGATTTCTCTATTTTTATGCCCTTTCCCTTATTATTTTCTTTTGCCTTTTTAAATTCAGTTGGGGTAATTTCTATAATATCATCGGAATTCTCGTCGGAATCCGATTCATCGGAGAATTGGTAATCCTCCCAATATTTTGCTTCCTTGGCGGAAACACCATTAACCATAATTAACTTTGGTCGGTTGGTTGAGGATTTTCTTTTACTTAACCGTTTTATTATTTCCCCCACCGGTTCTATTTCTTCATCCGGTTCCGATTCTTCTTCCGGTTCCGACTCTTCTTCCGGTTCCTCTTCGGGAACTTGTGAATCAGTCCACAAATCATTCCAATTTACATTTGACTCTTCATTATTATTAGGTGAGTCAATGGGACTTGTTCTAGAGGTAGACATCTATCACATAATATCAAACACGTTAAAAGATTAATATATCACATAATATTCATATGTTAAAAATATATAGTTTCCAACAAAAATGTTAAGCAATCATTTTTAAAGAAAACACGGTCGAAGTCCAGACTCACTAATGCATCCTAACAAACTCGATAAGACACACTAATGCAAATTTTCTGGTTCTCTAAGACCAACGCTCGGATACCAACTGAAATGTCCCGTTCTTATTGATTAAAAACGTTCCATATTAATTGATTTCGTTGCGAGGTTTTGACCTCTATATGAGACGTTTTTCAAAGACTGCATTCATTTTTAAAACAAACCATAACCTTTATTTCATAAATAAAGGTTTAAAAAACTTTACGTAGATTATCAAATAATGATAATCTAAAATATCCTGTTTACACACGACCATTACATAATGGTTTACAATACAAATATGTTACATCGAAATCAGTTTCTTGAATGCAGTTTTTACACAATATCATACAAACATGGACTCCAAATCTTGTCCTTATTTTAGTATGCAACAGCGGAAGCTCTTAATATTCACCTGAGAATAAACATGCTTTAAACGTCAACAAAAATGTTGGCGAGTTATAGGTTTAACCTATATATATCAAATCGTAACAATAGGCTACAAGATTTCATATTTCAATACACATCCCATACATAGAGATAAAAATCATTCATATGGTGAACACCTGGTAACCGACAATAACAAGATGCATATATAAGAATATCCCCATCATTCCGGGACACCCTTCGGATATGATATAAATTTCGAAGTACTAAAGCATCCGGTACTTTGGATGGGGTTTGTTAGGCCCAATAGATCTATCTTTAGGATTCGCGTCAATTAGGGTGTCTGTTCCCTAATTCTTAGATTACCAGACTTAATAAAAAGGGGCATATTCGATTTCGATAATTCAACCATAGAATGTAGTTTCACGTACTTGTGTCTATTTTGTAAATCATTTATAAAACCTGCATGTATTCTCATCCCAAAAATATTAGATTTTAAAAGTGGGACTATAACTCACTTTCACAGATTTTTACTTCGTCGGGAAGTAAGACTTGGCCACTGTTGATTCACGAACCTATAACAATATATACATATATATTAAAGTATTTTCAAAATATATTTACAACACTTTTAATATATTTTGATGTTTTAAGTTTATTAAGTCAGCTGTCCTCGTTAGTAACCTATAACTAGTTGTCCACAGTTAGATGTACAGAAATAAATCGATAAATATTATCTTGAATCAATCCAAGACCCAGTGTATACGTATCTCAGTATTGATCACAACTCAAACTATATATATTTTGGAATCAACCTCAACCCTGTATAGCTAACTCCAACATTCACATATAGAGTGTCTATGGTTGTTCCGAAATATATATAGATGTGTCGACATGATAGGTCTAAACATTGTATACGTGTCTATGGTATCTCAAGATTACATAATATACAATACAAGTTGATTAAGTTATGGTTGGAATAGATTTGTTACCAATTTTCACATAGCTAAAATGAGAAAAATTATCCAATCTTGTTTTACCCATAACTTCTTCATTTTAAATCCGTTTTGAGTGAATCAAATTGCTATGGTTTCATATTGAACTCTATTTTATGAATCTAAACAGAAAATGTATAGGTTTATAGTCAGAAAAATAAGTTACAAGTCGTTTTTGTAAAGGTAGTCATTTCAGTCGAAAGAACGACGTCTGGATGACCATTTTAGAAAACATACTTCCACTTTGAGTTTAACCATAATTTTTGGATATAGTTTCATGTTCATAATAAAAATAATTTTCTCAGAATAACAACTTTTAAATCAAAGTTTATCATAGTTTTTAATTAACTAACCCAAAACAGCCCGCGGTGTTACTACGACGGCGTAAATCCGGTTTTACGGTGTTTTTCGTGTTTCCAGGTTTTAAATCATTAAGTTAGCATATCATATAGATATAGAACATGTGTTTAGTTGATTTTAAAAGTCAAGTTAGAAGGATTAACTTTTGTTTGCGAACACGTTTAGAATTAACTAAACTATGTTCTAGTGATTACAAGTTTAAACCTTCGAATAAGATAGCTTTATATGTATGAATCGAATGATGTTATGAACATCATTACTACCTTAATTTCCTTGGATAAACCTACTGGAAAAGAGAAAAATGGATCTAGCTTCAATGGATCCTTGGATGGCTCGAAGTTCTTGAAGCAGAATCAAGACACGAAAACAAGTTCAAGTAAGATCATCACTTGAAATAAGATTGTTATAGTTATAGAAATTGAACCAAAGTTTGAATATGATTATTACCTTGTATTAGAATGATAACCTACTGTAAGAAACAAAGATTTCTTGAGGTTGGATGATCACCTTACAAGATTGGAAGTGAGCTAGCAAACTTGAAAGTATTCTTGATTTTATGAAACTAGAACTTTTGGAATTTATGAAGAACACTTAGAACTTGAAGATAGAACTTGAGAGAGATCAATTAGATGAAGAAAATTGAAGAATGAAAGTGTTTGTAGGTGTTTTTGGTCGTTGGTGTATGGATTAGATATAAAGGATATGTAATTTTGTTTTCATGTAAATAAGTCATGAATGATTACTCATATTTTTGTAATTTTATGAGATATTTCATGCTAGTTGCCAAATGATGGTTCCCACATGTGTTAGGTGACTCACATGGGCTGCTAAGAGCTGATCATTGGAGTGTATATACCAATAGTACATACATCTAAAAGTTGTGTATTGTACGAGTACGAATACGGGTGCATACGAGTAGAATTGTTGATGAAACTGAACGAGGATGTAATTGTAAGCATTTTTGTTAAGTAGAAGTATTTTGATAAGTGTATTGAAGTCTTTCAAAAGTGTATAAATACATATTAAAACACTACATGTATATACATTTTAACTGAGTCGTTAAGTCATCGTTAGTCGTTACATGTAAGTGTTGTTTTGAAACCTTTAGGTTAACGATCTTGTTAAATGTTGTTAACCCAATGTTTATAATATCAAATGAGATTTTAAATTATTATATTATCATGATATTATCATGTATGAATATCTCTTAATATGATATATATACATTAAATGTCTTTACAACGATAATCGTTACATATATGTCTCGTTTAAAAATCATTAAGTTAGTAGTCTTGTTTTTACATATGTAGTTCATTGTTAATATACTTTATGATATGTTTTCTTATCATAGTATCATGTTAACTATATATATATATCCATATATATGTCATCATATAGTTTTTACAAGTTTTAACGTTCGTGAATCACCGATCAACTTGGGTGGTCAATTGTCTATATGAAACATATTTCAATTAATCAAGTCTTAACAAGTTTGATTGCTTAACATGTTGGAAACATTTAATCATGTAAATATCAATCTCAATTAATATATATAAACATGGAAAAGTTCGGGTCACTACAAATATTGTTCTTTAAGGTCGTGGTACATCTTATTGGCACCGGGGTGAATCGAGTATCGTGACTTATGGGCTTCATCTAAAATAAGACTTCGTAGGTCTCCGTATCTAGGCACCCAAATCCTTCCGGCGAAATATCGAAGTTCGGTCTCCCTAACTTCGAATCGAGAGACGAGAATGTTCAAGAGCTCGTGTGAAACGTTTTCATCCTTGAGATCCTCATCTTGGGCTACCCGAATTTGGCTATTAAGGTTGGTGTAGATGGTGATGTTTAAGGCTCGGACACGAAGAGGCACCGCTCTTTCTTTTCGACTTAAGGCATCGGCTACTACATTTGCCTTTCCGGGATGGTAACGAAGCTCGCAATCGTAATCGTTTAAGGTTTCAATCCACCTTCGTTGTCTCATGTTTAGTTGCTTTTGATCGAAGATGTGTTGGAGACTTTTGTGATCGGTAAAGATAGTACTCTTGGTTCCATAAAGATAGTGTCTCCACATTTTAAGTGCAAAGACAACGGCTCCGAGCTCGAGATCATGTGTCGTGTAGTTTCGTTCATGAATTTTGAGTTGTCGAGAAGCATAAGAAATGACTTTCGTTCGTTGCATCAACACACACCCAAAACCATGTTTCGAGGTGTCACAATACACAACAAAATCATCGTTGTCTTCGGGAAGTGACAAGATAGGAGCGGTGGTTAGCTTCGTTTTCAAGATTTGAAATGCGGATTCTTGTTCGGTTGCCCAAACGAATTTTCTCCCCTTATGAGTTAACGCGGTTAGAGGACGAGCAACCAAAGAGAAATCTTTGATGAATCTACGATAGTATCCGGCGAGACCCAAGAATTGACGAATGTGAGTAGGAGTAGTAGGAGTCTCCCATTTACTAATGGCTTCGATTTTTGATGGATTGACTTTAATACCTTGGTCACTTACAACATGACCAAGAAATTGAACTTCCTTCAACCAAAATTCACACTTGGAGAATTTGGCATAGAGTCGTTCTTGTCTTAAAAGTTCAAGCACAAGTTGAAGGTGTTCCTCGTGTTCTTCTTCGCTTTTAGAATAAACCAAAATATCATCGATGAACACGATAATGAATTTGTCAAGATACGGTTTGCACACGCGGTTCATAAGATCCATGAACACCGCCGGGGTGTTAGTGAGACCAAATGGCATGACAAGGAATTCATAACTACCATAACGAGTTCGGAAAGCAGTTTTGGAGATATATTCCCCCTTAACCCTTAATTGATGATAACCCGAGCGGAGATCAATTTTCGAATATACACAAGACCCTTGTAGTTGATCAAAGAGGTCATCGATGCGAGGAAGAGGATATCGTTTCTTAACCATCAATTTGTTTAGTTCACGATAATCAATGCACATTCGTAGGGATCCGTCTTTCTTTTTAACAAACAAAATCGGAGCGCCCCAAGGTGAATGGCTAGGTTGGATAAAACCACGATCAAGTAGTTCTTGGATTTGACTTTGCAATTCTTGCATTTCGGATGGAGCGAGTCTATATGGTGCACGTGCTACGGGTGCGGCTCCCGGAATAAGATCGATTTGGAATTCAATCGGTCGATGAGGTGGAAGACCCGGTAATTCGTCGGGAAATACATCGGAATAGTCACTAACAATTGGCACATCATCGATGTGCTTCTCATCGGACTCGACTTCCATAACGTGAGCAAGGATCGCAAAACAACCCTTACGGAGTAGTTTTCTAACTTTAATGCACGAAACGAGGTTGAGCCCGGTGCAACTCTTATCGCCATAAACAATCAAGGGTTCACCATTCTCGATAGGAATTCGGATCGCGTTAAGATTACAAAGGATGTGAGATTTCATTTTGGCTAGCCAATTCATATCGATTATTATATCGAAGCTTCCTAGTTCCATGGGTATCAAGTCAATTTCAAACTCATTACCCAAAATGTTTAACGTACACCCCCGGTAGTATGTGTCGGCACTCAATAGTTTCCCGTTGGCCACTTCAATGGTATAAGTGGTATCTAGCGGAAGTGGTGGAGTGCTAAAAGAATGAGTCAAAGTCTTGGATACAAAACTCTTATCGGCACCCGAATCGAATAAACAAGTAACATAAGTGTTGTTGAGAAGAAACGTACCCGTGACTAGTTCATTGTCATCCCAGGCTTCCTCGGTGTTAATGTTGAAGGCTCGGCCGCGTATGTTGGGGTTGGCTTTCTTCTTCGGGCATTCGTTCCTATAATGGCCTGTTTGGCTACATTCGTAACAAGTGACCGTCTTTGGAGGATTGGGCCCTTTTCGAGCGACGGGGGCGACACTTGTGCAATTGTTGGCCCTATGACCAACTCCTTGGCACCGGTGGAAAATTAGCTTGCCACACTCACCTGAGTGGTGCGTGTGATATTTGTTGCAAAAAGGTTGAGTTCCGGCATAACCTTTCTTGCCGTCACTGGTGAAAGGCTTTTTGGTGAAGGTGTTGTTGTTGTAGTTGCTTGATGGAGTGGCTTCCCATTTCCTTTTGTTGCCACCCAATTTGTCCTCGGCCTTAGGAGCTGGCACTACGATTTCATCAACCGTTTCAATCAATTGGCGGGCCATGTTCAAAGCGGCTTGGTGATTAGCGGGTTTGGAGGACATCACACCTTGTTTGATGCTCTTTGGAAGACCATCCATATAGAGTTCAACCCTTTGAGATTCGGGGTTCACGAGATTAGGACACATCAAGGATAGTTCGGCAAAGCGTTGGTTATAGGCCTTGAGATCGTTTCCGACCGCCTTCAAAGTTCTTAGCTCTTGTTCGAGCTTTCGGGTTTCTTCGTGAGGGAAATATTCAACAATCATCTTTTCCCTTAAATCGGCCCAAGAGAGGGCATGAGCTTCATCGGTACCCACCGATTGTACATAGGTGTTCCACCATGTAAGAACGACACCGGCGAGAGTGTGGGTGGAGTACTTGACCTTATCTTGGTCCCGACAACCGCTTATGCTAAAGACGGCCTCTGTTTGTTCGAACCATCGAGTGAGAGTAACCGGTCCCCCGGTTCCATCATAAGTGTGGGGTTTGCACCCCATAAAAGCCTTGTAGGAGCACCCTTCGATAGAGTTACCGGCTCCTTGGTTGTTGTTGTTGTTATTGTTATTGTTGTTATTGGAGGAGTGACCGGCCAAGGCCGCCTCTACGGCGGTGGCCACCATTCGTTGTAGTGCTTGTTCGGGAGTTTCACGGCGTGGCACATGGCGAGGAGGCATTGTTCCTTCAAAACAAAAGAATACCATTGGTTAGTATTCTAAATAATACTAACCGTGATATGGAATAAAGATTTAGAGAAAATTTTCCTTGACTCGCCTTAAATTCTTTATGTCATAATGTCGGAACGTTCATACGAGTCACCGTAATATAATCTCGGAAATTATATTACCCTAATTCATATGTGCATTCGACACTATTTCATATAGTCAAGGTGGCGCGTCAATTAATTCAAGTAACGTGAGATTTAGATTGAATAAGAATTAGATATGATAGAAGAGTTCGAGTATAATGCACAAGTAGTCAAGTAATTCCTACTTCAAGTCTATATGCCGGTTGTAGTCTAGACTCACCAATGTACCCTATGACTCGGGGTTGACACCAATGAACTCTAAATCCCTACAACCAATGCTCTGATACCATCTGTAGTGGCCCGACCAAATCATGTTTGACGTCGCCGTCTACGTAGGTCCCATTACATGGTCATAAGTCCTTAAGACAAAGTTTGACCGAAAATATGTCACATTCATTTCATAAGTGTGGATGTTTCAAAGTTTACAAAAGTAGTTTCCATAACTAGTACATAACGATGTTTAAAGTACAAATGAAACACGTGCGACACAGTTTAAAGTAGTCAAAAAACACTCCACATATGCAAGTATACTCGACATCCAAAGCAAGTATCAAAAAGAATGTGCGGAAGCATGTATCACCTAATGATCAAGGACCTGAGAAAAACATAGAAATCTGTCAACGAAAACGTTGGTGAAATCATAGGTTTAAGTAAGTAAGTGAGTAAAAGTACGTCGAACCACAAGATTTGCATCATTGATAAATAGTAATACATTCTAAAAGTTAATATTCACGAGCACCCAATTATCAAGGCTTAACGTTTCCTTCATTAGTACCCCATCACAATAGTGTTAGAACATACACTGTTTCCCGAAAATATATTTCATCTGAATAACGGTAGCGAACCGTCCAAATGAGGGTTTATTAAACCCATATGGCCATACAACATAAGTTCACGCCTACACTTACACCCTGCAAGTGTAACTAATGATAATCGAATTGAGGATTTTTGTTCTAAACTCGTATGTAGAATGTTTGTTTTCCTGTACTTGTGTTCACTTAGTTAAAAAGAAACGTTTATGTTTTCTCATCCCAAATGTAAGTTCAAAAGAGTAAAAGTGGGACTATGATCTCACCTTGAGCGCAAGAGAAAATAAGTACTTCGACAAGTAACGTGTGCAAAGAACAATGCTAGTCTTGACCTAAACAAATAGGTTGTATCAATAACGATAGTCACGATTGGTCAAAGATGTTCAATTAGTCCTATGGCTCAATACGACTCGATTATGCAGCATGTGAATCAAATTGTCAAGTTTCATACAAGATACAAGTATAGGATCATGTTAGAAAGATTGCATAATCATTTGGTTAAGTTTGACAAAAAGTCAAACTTTGGTCGGTCAAAGTCAACAAAAACGTCAACGCGTTCGGGTCGGGTCCCGAACTATTTTTCTGTGCTAATTATTCATATATAAACATGTTAGAACAAGTCTCATATGAATCGGAGGTCCATAGGGTGCCAAACATTTTTCATATAATTGACATGTAAGTCAGAACCTGAACACGCCTTAGGTCGCGCCGCGACCCAAGGATGCTACGCCGCGGCATTTAACGGGTGCTGGTACCTGGTCAGTTTCAATTGTTCAAGTCTTTTTTCCGAACTTCGAACAAACACAAATCACAAACCGTAAACACTTATGACTCGCACCTTATATCGTTGGAAAGCTCTTTTGACAAGGAAGACAACTAAGCACATTTCACCAACCGAAAACATTATTTGCAATAACTGACTTTTCAAATCAAAAGATCAATCAATGCACACATTTAATGCTTCAAATTTTATAGGTGCACATTTATGATTCGGGCATTTAATGCATACATACAACACGCCGTTTTGTAGGTAATCGAGCATACAATACAACTAACTACTTACCAACAATAATTCATGGCATTCAATGCATCAAATATTCTTTTCAAGCTTATCAAACCCTAAATTAAATTCACCAAAATCACTAATCAAGTTTATGGAGTTTTCTCAAGCAACCTACACATCAAATTGAAGCTAGTGATACTAGGAAACACATTTAATACATGCATTTATGACCTTTAACAACATTCAAGCAACCAAATCACCAAATCAAATACACCAAAGTTCATACTCAAGTTAGTTACTTCAAATAACGAAATCGAGCATATAAATCATATAATCATGTTAGACTTGAGCCATAGACACTAATTAACAACTTTATAACTTAAAAACATCAAGAACACAAAATCTAGTGATTTTATAAAGTTACCCAAATGTAATGAAATTGGTATGGAATCGAAGAGGAAGTAGCAAGGATCCCAAATATGTAATTTGTTTTTATTGAAGCTTGCTTGAACGGATTTAGATGATGATTCTTGAAGATGAAGATTGAGAGAAAAGTTGAAAGTATTAAATGAAAAGTGAAAATGAAAATGGAAAATAATGGGTGGAGGAGATGGAGTGTTGACCATTTGACCTAGTCAAATGTTTGGCACTTGGACAAGTTTGGTCCCTCTAGTTCCATTCGGGTGCGTGAATTACCTAACGAGATAATTTAAAACGCATATTAACGGGAGATGTTATAAACTTATAACGGACTTTAAATAATTAAACGGAAAAGTAAACGAAAAAAGGCGGGATGTTACACCAGCTGTGTTCATGGACCTCGTGAACCGAGTATGTGGGCCATATCTTGACAAGTTTGTCATTGTTTTCATTGATGACATACTTATTTACATGAAGAATGATCAAGAGCACGAAGAACATTTGAGAAAAGTGCTAGAGTTGCTGAGAAAAGAAAAACTGTACGCTAAGTTTTCAAAGTGTGCATTTTGGTTGGAAGAAGTTCAATTCCTCGGTCATATAGTGAACAAAGAAGGTATTCAGGTGGATCCATCAAAGAATGAAACCGTTGAAAAGTGAAAAACCCCGAAAACTCCGAAACACATACGCCAATTTTTAGGGCTAGCTGGTTATTACAGGAGATTCATCCAAGATTTTTCCAAAATAGCAAAACCCTTGACTGCATTAACGCATAAAGGGAGGAAATTTGAATGGAAGGATGAACAAGAAAAAGCGTTTCAATTGTTGAAGAAAAAGTTAACTACGGTACCTATATTGTCATTACCTGAAGGGAATGATGATTTTGTGATATATTGTGACGCCTCAAAGCAAAGTCTCGGTTTTGTATTAATGCAACGAACGAAAGTAATTGCTTATGCTTCTAGACAATTGAAGATTCACGAGCAGAATTATACGATTCATGATTTAGAATTAGGCGCGGTTGTTTTTGCATTAAAGACTTGGAGGCACTACTTATATGGGGTCAAAAGTATTATATATACCGACCACAAAAGTCTTCAACACATATTTAATCAGAAACAACTGAACATGAGGCAGCGCAGATGGATTGAATTGTTGAATGATTACGACTTTGAGATTCGTTATCACCCGGGGAAGGCAAATGTGGTAGCCGACGCCTTGAGCAGAAAGGACAGAGAACCTATTCGAGTAAAAGCTATGAATATAATGATTCACACTAACCTTACTGCTCAAATAAAGGAGGCGCAACAAGGAGTTTTAAAAGAGGGAAATTTAAAGGATGAAATACCCAAAGGATCGGAGATGCATCTTAATATTCGGGAAGACGGAACCCGGTATAGGGCTGAAAGGACTTGGGTACAAAAATTTGGAGATATGAGAGAAATGGTACTTAGAGAAGCTCATAAAACCAGATACTCAATACATCCTGGAACGGGGAAGATGTACAAGGATCTCAAGAAATATTTTTGGTGGCCGGGTATGAAAGCCGATGTTGCTAAATACGTAGGAGAATGTTTGATGTGTTCTAAGGTCAAAGATGAGCATCAGAAACCATCATGTCTACTTCAACAACCCGAAATCCTGGAATGGAAATGGGAAAACATTACCATAGATTTCTTCACTAAATTGCCAAGGACTGCAAGTGATTTTGATACTATTTGGGTAATAGTTGATCGTCTCACCAAATCAGCACACTTCCTGCCAATAAGAGAAGATGACAAGATGGAGAAGTTAGCATGACTATATTTGAAGGAAGTAGTCTCCAGACATGGAATACCAATCTCTATTATCTCTGATAGGGATGGCAGATTTATTTCAAGATTCTGGCAGACATTACAGCAAGCATTAGGAACTCGTCTAGACATGAGTACTGCCTATCATCCACAAACTGATGGGCAGAGCGAAAGGACGATACAAACACTTGAAGACATGCTACGAGCATGTGTTATTGATTTTAGAAACAGTTGGGATCGACACCTTCCATTAGCAGAATTTTCCTACAACAACAGCTACCATTCAAGCATTGAGATGGCGCCGTTTGAAGCACTTTATGATAGAAAGTGCAGGTTCCCGATCTGTTGGAGTGAAGTAGGGGATAGACAGATTACGGGTCCAGAGAAAATACAAGAAACTACCGAGAAGATCATCCAAATTCAACAACGGTTGAAAACCGCCCAAAGTAGACAAAAGAGCTACGCTAACATTAAAAGAAAAGATATAGAATTTGAAATTGGAGAGATGGTCATGCTTAAAGTTGCACCTTGGAAAGGCGATGTTCAATTTGGTAAACGAGGGAAATTAAACCCAAGGTATATTTGTGACAACTCGGAAATTTCCAACCAAATTTAAACTTTATCTTTATATTATTCCGACACGATAAGCAAAGTTTGTTAAGTTAAATCTCAAGAATTTTAAATTGTGTTCATACTTTCATTATAACCTCGACCAAATTCTTACGATTCACGAACCGTTATATATAAATAAATATGTATATATATATTATAACTTGAGAATATTAATAAAGTATTAAACGTATAATACTTTACATGAATGTATTTGTTTCAATATGTTTATCGATGGAATTAGAAGATAATATCAAATGATTGATTTATCAGATACATTATGATATGATTACGGGTCTATGTTATGAGGTCCACTGTGATTTAAGAAATCTATTCTTTTTGACAACATTCGGAAAATGGTAAAGTGATTTATATGTAAGAACGTGAAGTGTAAATAACTTAGATGTTGGATATCGACAAGTTAATTAACTTGACATTTTTCATTAAGATGATTTCATACGTTTATTTAACCTTTGAACTTTATCTCATGCTTCACCAACAAACTGTAATTTAAAAACTTGAAACCTATTATGAATATATATGATTCTACTTTTCTAAAATATTTTATGATATAACGATTTCTATTATTTTAACCTTTAAACAAAATGATTCTTAAAAATATATTTGGTTTTGGAAAACAAAATTATTATATTTATTTGATTTAGTTTCAAACGTACAAAAATGTTTTCAGTTTAAAAAGAACTTTATTATTAAAACGTATATAACTTTTATAAATATCTAGAACCACTTTTGACAACTCATTACTTAACCAGTTTGATAAAGATAACGATATTTATATTTTATTTTATTAAATATATATAATGATTTAAATTAATATTATATATATTTATACACGTATTATACGTACATAGTTTTATACTTTTACTATACTTAAACTTTACCTTTACTTTATTTTTACTTTACTTTAACTTTAATAATTTACTTTAATAATTCATATTTTAATAATTCACTTTAATAATTCATACTTTAATAATTCACTTTAATAATTCATACTTTAATAATTCACTTTAATAATTCATACTTTAATAATTCACTTTAATAATTCATACTTTAATAATTCACTTTAATAATTTAAAAATCTATTATAAATAGAATTCAATAGGTTTCATTATTTCATAGAAACTTGAAAATATTTTTCTCTAAACTCTCTCAATCGATTTACATATATATATATATATATTTACTCCGTATTATTTCAAGATATTATTAGTATACATAAAATATTACGTCAGAGTGCTGTCCGAGTGATTTTGAAATTGTTTTTCGAGTGGGATTGAATTAAGGAAATTATGGGTTATAGCTATGGAGGTGATTGGGTATGGTTCATGGGTATGCTCGTGAGGTCAATATAGTGTTTATCATCTCCGTTGCGTCTACGTACCTTTCCTGCAATATTGAATCTCAATATTGATACGTGAGTACTCATAATTTAACTTTTACATACTAATAGTGTATCCTTGACTAGTGCTCGAGTATATAGGATTATGCATATTTGTACTTTTGATATTGCCTTTAGTTAGGTTATGTTGAATCCTGAATTAGTTATATATGCGACTGAGATAAGGTATAAGATATGCATGTCGTTGGAAAGCTAGCGAAAAATTAAGAACTTTTCATTTAGATATCGAATGATTTCGAAGAATGGATTTGAAGTTATAGTCCATCGAATTTTTGTATTATTATTAAAAATGATTATTATTATCGTCGTTATTATCGTCGTTCTAGTTTTATCTTATTATTATTATTATTATTATTATTATTATTATTATTATTATTATCTTTATCAATAAAAGGATTTATAATTAAAAAAATTGTTATTTTTTTATTATTACTATCGTTATTATCGTTAATGTTATAATTAGTATTATTATTATTATCCAATTATTATTATTATTATTATTATTATTATTATTATTATTATTATTATTATTTGTATTATTATTATTATTATTATCATTATTAATATATATATATATCATTATTTAAAAATGGTTATTGTTATTGTTAATATTATTTTTACTATATTATCATTAAGATAATTATTAGTATTATCGTTAATAATGTTATAGTAACTATCATTATTAATATTAGTGTAATTAAAACAAATATTTGTAACACCTAATTATTTTGATTACTATTATTATCATTATTACGAACACGATATACAAAGACGATTAAAAGCAATTAAACGAAACGATTAGGAAATAATGGGTAAGAGTATCATGATGAAATTAAAATATTATAAGATATTGATTTAGATAAAATTATCGTTCTTATTATTTTTATCATTACTATTATTATTAAAATTATCGTTAGTATTAAAACTATCATTTTAAAAAAAATTATCATTTTAATAGAAATGTCATTGTTACTATAAAATATCATTATTATTATTATTTTAAATAGAATTATTATTTTAAAGATAATATTAAAAATTATCGTAAATATTAAAGTTATCATAATTAGAATTATCGTTTATCATAATGTCATCTTAGTAATTATAAATATTGATATTTTTATAATAATAATTATTATTACAAAATAATACAACTTTTACTTACTATCATTATAGATATTATTTTATCAAATAAATATTTGATACAAACATATTTTACTACGTGTAATAACTTACTTTAATAATACCTATCATATTATCTTTATAATATTAAATGAACCCTATAAATTTTATTACTTAATATATATAAAAGTATATTTTATTATATAAATATAATATAAAATTTTATTTATAAATAAATAAATTATATTATTTACTCTAATAAATATTTTAAAAATATTTAAAAATATAAAACGACGATATTTAAACTATATATTAATCATGTATAGATTTTTGGAAATTATTTTGAGTCAAATTTACTTTTATTGACTTTTGCATATTAGTCACGAGCATTAGGATTGTGGTACACTATGACTTGACCTAATTTGTTAGACAAATATTGACCAACACATAAATATATATAATTAATTTAGGTTCGTGAATCCGAGGCCAACCTTGCACTTGTTCAATGACGTTATATGTATTTTTACTACGAAATACAGTATGGTGAGTTTCATTTGCCTTTTTACCCTTTATATTTTTGGGACTGAGAATACATGCGCTTTTATAAATGTTTGACGAAATAGACACAAGTAATTGAAACTACATTCTATGGTTGAATTATCGAAATCGAATATGCCCCTTTTTATTAAAGTCTGGTAATCTAAGAATTAGGGAACAGACACCCTAATTGACGCGAATCCTAAAGATAGATCTATTGGGCCTAACAAACCCCATCCAAAGTACCGGATGCTTTAGTACTTCGAAATTATATCATGTCCGAAGGAGGATCCCGGAATGATAGGGGATATTCTTATATGTATCTAGTTAATGTCGGTTACCAGGTGTTCACCATATGAATGATTATTTTTTGTCTCTATGCATGGGACGTATATTTATAAGAACTGGAAATGAAATTCTTGTGGTCTATTAAAATGATGGAAATAAATGATTATGATAAACTAATGAACTCACCAACCTTTTGGTTGACACTTTAAAGCATGTTTATTCTCAGGTGTTAAAGAAATCTTCCGCTGTGTATTTGCTCATTTTAAAGATATTACTTGGAGTCTTTCATAGCATATTTCGAAGAACGTTGCATTCGAGTCATTGAGTTCATCAAAGATTATTATTAAATCAATTTATAGTTGGATAGTGGATATTATGAAATGGTATGCATGCCTGTCAATTTTTGATGTAAAGAAAGATTGTCTTTTAAAAACGAATGCAATGTTTGTAAAATGTATCATATAGAGGTCAAATACCTCGCAATGTAATCAACTATTGTGAATCGTTTATAATGTATATGAACGGGTTCTTTCAGTTGGTATCAGAGCGGTGGTCTTAGCGAACCAGGTCTGCATTAGTGTGTCTAACTGATAAGTCGTTAGGATGCATTAGTGAGTCTGGACTTCGACCGTGTCTGCATGTCAAAAGTTTTGCTTATCATTTCCAGTCGAAAATCATCTGCTTATCATCCATAGGAAATTACCTGCTTATCATTATTAGTCTAGACACGTCTTGCTACATTAATTGCATGAGTAGTGTATAGACAAAATTCATATCTTAGCGTATCTGCTAAATCATATCTTATCGTATCTGTTACTTTAAACTTTGCCTGACATATCCCGCAAATTCCTCCGTAATCTATGAAATCTTTTGATCTCTATATATAGATATCCTATGTAAATAGAATACCACCCGATAGCAGAAAAATCATTTTATATCGAAAATCCTTTATCCAATCATACGAAATGGAATTTGTCATCAGTTCAAGTCACTCGGATTCCGAAATGGAATCTCACTCAAGCTCCGAAAGCAGTGTGACCGGAATGGATCAACCAATCAGTCATCACCTATTCTGGATGAATTGGGGATGGGTTCGTAGCCTCTTCAATCATTGAAAACAAGAAGAAGGCGATCCTTTCCATCCACCACATTGCCCTCTTGGCGAAGAACCTGAAGCACTTACCGGCGAACCTGTTCGAGACACCATTTTCTCTCTCATTTCCAGGGTATCTCGTCACGATTATATACTACATCAAATTCTATATTTTATTTATCTGCTCATTCCGACCGACAATCATCCTGGAATAATAGAAGAAGTCAACGAACTTCGCGCTCGGGTAGTGGCTTTGGAGAATATGGTGCAGAGATTACAAACACCAGCAGCAGCACCAGCAGCATAACCAGTACCACCATCATCAACGCCAACAGTACCATTACCACCTCCAACCACAACCGCGTTGTAAACCTCAACTTCACAATCTGTCCCACTAGTATCAACGTCATACGCACCATAGATACCAAGGAGTACCAACAACAATAACTGACGAAGTATTAATTCATAACTTTATTGGAGAAACATTCCGCGGTGATTATATAATCTCTAAAGTCTTAGAGATTATCTAATCTAGCCCTAACTATAAATCAGTTAAGCGAACCAAAATGATAGAAGGAAGAGTAGAAACCCTGACAAAAATGGTGTGTGATTAACAAGTTAAACTTGTTTTACCAACAGCATCAACAGTACCGTCAACGTCACCAACATCGTCAGTACAGTCAACATCAGAATCAACAACACCTATAATATCACAAACTCCGTCAGTTCAAGAATCACTGTGGACATCATTACGAATCAATAACGTGTATATTGTATCAACAAGTTATGAAGAATTAACTCATTCCCTCTGAAGAAATTATATATATATATTTTATATATATATATTTTGAAATAAAAAATAAATCTTTCCGTGCTAAGCTATTGTGTGTGAATCTTAACTACTCGATTAATTCATATTACAAATATGCAATAATGTACGTCCCTCGCCCGTGACTTAACCATCGTTAACTACAATCTCTGTCTCAATTCAACAAATTCCAATTCCTAATAAATCAAGTATATATTTGATTTTACACTTCATCATTGATGTAACCGAAACTTTTCAGATAACATCATTCGTACATTGTGAAGTTCACAAGAATTTAACGAAAACCAACATCACATCTCAACAAATAACGAAGTATTGATTCATAATTTCAATATTATTGAAGAAATACTTATGTAACCTCTAAAGCCTTCAAGGAATTATTCAATTCTAGTTCCAACCGTAAATCGAATGAGTTTAATTTAGTATTAACTCATTAAAATCTATGTTACATCTGAGGAGAATATATACATATATATTTTCATAAAGACTGTAATAAAATTCTTATGTACAAAATATTAATTGTGAAATTTTTTTAACGGGTAGGTAATACCCGAGAGATATATATAAATTCACAATTAATATGTTACATTCTTCGAATCAGATTAAGCAAATTATCAATTATACTTCCTACTTTCACAATAATATACATTTTTTCATAGAAATCAAAACAACCATACTCATTCAAACCCAATTACATATTCTGATTTTAAAATCTCATAATTCAATTCGAGATATAACCGGTACCATCACTTTTAGATTCCTACATCTTTCAAAGCTATACTTTGACTTCAAAAGTGTGTTAGAACATCAAATGTATACAAACAATTACAATCTGTGTTCAAACCCTTCGAAAATCTCTGAAGACACTTCAAATAATGAGCAATCGAGATGATGATCCAACCACATATTACCCACAGTTATGTACTTAAAAAGCTCTCGAAACCAAAGTCATAATTCAACACATATCTGTGTCAGATCTTTTGGCATTTATTAGCAAAAATAACCTTGCAATTCCTTTGCAAAGTAGCAAATTATATCACAGCTCCAACAAGAAAACTTTGATTTTTCATTCGGAGTAGCCTTATCATAATTTTGATATATGTGATTACCCTTTTGTTACCGGAGAACCTTTCATATTTCACCACATTAGCAATAAACTTACCAACAACTTCACTGATCTTGGGTATTCTGAAGAATCTTTATATTTATCGAAACCTCATCATTTACTCATCTGCCTCTTGTAACGAGAATTGCCATACGAATCATTGGGAATTAGCAATCAGTATTTTGAAATCTCACAGCATGTTGACGCCAACAGTTATACATAACGTCTATTTCCAAGGCTTACATACTTCGAATGTGAAGTTTCTGAAAAACACTCTGAACCGCGAACTAGTTCTCGAAATGCTGATGAAGCAACAAAAACTGTAAATGACCTTAGCAGTAAAAAGTTTGATGATAAAGATTAGTGTATTAACAAAGCTCAGAAATAGAGAAGTTTTGGAACTGGAAAACGGATTGAGCAAAGTATGAAGGAGGCTGTGGACAAATCAAAAAGACTGAACCTGCCTTCAAAGAATCCAAATGATTCAGTGTCTGCTGAAGTCATTAACGAATACCTTGCTCCTGACACTAATCCCTTACAGACAATATTCTTCATCATCCTCTGATATTAGAAATTCTAAGATATCATCGTATCTTTCATTATAAATATCCTCCATATTTCTGAAGATATTTCCATAACTATTCTTATCTGGAATCATTTATCTCTTTGCGCTATCTGTATTACATCAAAAAGGAAACTGTTTAGTTCCTATACTCTGTAAACCTTTGAGTTTAAAATATGAATGTTTTTGAAGTAGTGTTGGAAACTGAAGCATGAGTTAGTATAATATAATGACACTTGATCAACGTGATTATATTACAGTAATTCATGCTGAGTTTCTAAATGGAACATGATGATTCACAGATCATAACATCATCATGTGCCATGTTATACGACTCTTGTATTCTATTTAACCTCTAAAATATCAAGAAAATATTTCTTGATGATTCGGCATTTTCCAAGGTATTCTAGTAATTTGACAAGTCAAGATCGTGCCATCACAATTTCCTTCCTAGAATATTAACAATGTTCATTCCGAAATTCATATCTGTGAATTCTGGACCATTACAAGCGGTGCTTAATCGCAAGAAGAAGAAACGAAAGGACAAAACTCCGAAATAGAAATTGGGGTATAAATAGCAGCAAATAAAAGAGAGCCTTAACTGTGGATGACAATGATTATAGAAGATAGAAACAGAGACTTTGAAATATAAGGGAAGATATAAAGCCCAACAACAAACCAAAAATTATAAACCATATATATCAATGCATATAGCAATATAAAGACACGGGAGAACTAGAAACACTATAAACCCAAGAGTATAGTAGAAGTAAACAGATTCTTCCGGCGGTATATGAAAAAGAATAATGACCGATATGAAAGTTATAAGTATATCGAGAATCAGAACTGCATGGAGCATATTGATGAACACTTTAAAATATGAGTTGAGGGGGAAAGAATAGAAGGTGATGAAACATGACTAGGAACTTAGAAATCAACAGATTTAACTCACACAATGACGGAATACGTGAATCAAACCATCTAGTAAATAGGTTAAGATTTTTGGGATTAATTTAGTCATACCATAACTAAATCAAGTGTGATTAGATCAAAACCTAGAGCTGTTATTCACCACCTGGGTGATTTGGGTTGAGAGAGAATCGGAGGAGCTCACCAGATCTGAGTGTGTGTAACAAATGAGAGGCTTAACCTAAAATGATGAACATTAGACTTTATATACCCCTGCTGTTGACTCACCCGTACGATTCATCCATCACACATACGAGTTGGCTTCATCAGCCGTACGGGTGATCACTCACTCATATCTTCTCATTTAGGTTGTAATTGTGACTTAGCTCAGTATCAACCGTGCGTATGAGCCTATCAGCCGTACGAGTGAGGCTTCACTCGGACGTCTGACTAAGTCTAACATAGTCAAACATCTAAATCTCGTTCCTGCAGTTGCTGTAACCACATACAAACACGGATAGGATAATAACGAACGATCGTGGTGGCCTGTAAACTGTTGTACCTGCAATGGACGTGGGTAGATGTCTAGGGACTTGCATAAAATGCATCAACAGAAGGTGTGAGTTGTAAGAAAACGAAGGAGGTGAATTTATAAGAAAATCTCTGACAGAACAATTAAAATGGACTATCGCATTTAAAGCGGATCCAAATTCCTTTTGTTACCGGAGAATCAAATCTTATTACAAAGATTTTCTTCAAATCCCTTGAAATCTGGAAATCAATCATATCTACATCAAATGATAAGAAGAATCTACACTTACTCATTTCACTCTACTATGTTAGCTTCATTCGTACTCTTCATATAAATGGATTGTTTATCCAAATTATTCGCTGATGATAAAACTCTAATTTTCAGCCTGTATGCATCATGAAAACATACTTATTATCATTCACGACCATTCCACTCAAATTTCGGGACGAAATTTCTTTAACGGGTAGGTACTGTGACAACCCAGAAATTTCCAACCAAATTTAAACTTTATCTTTATATTATTCCGACACGATAAGCAAAGTTTGTTAAGTTAAATCTCAAGAATTTTAAATTGTGTTCATACATTCATTATAACCTCGACCAAATTCTGACGATTCACGAACCGTTATATATAAATAAATATGTATATATATGTATATATATATATTATAACTTGAGAATATTAATAAAGTATTAAACGTATAATACTTTACATGAACGTATTTGTTTCAATATGTTTATCGATGGAATTAGAAGATAATATCAAATGATTGATTTATCAGATACATTATGATATGACTACGGGTCTATGTTATGAGGTCCACTATGATTTAAGAAATCTATTCTTTTTGACAACATTCGAAAAATGGTAAAGTGATTTATATGTAAGAACGTGAAGTGTAAATAACTTAGATGTTGGATATCGATAAGTTAATTAACTTGACATTTTTCATTAAGATGATTTCATACGTTTATTTAACCTTTGAACTTTATCTCATGCTTCACCAACAAACTGTAATTTAAAAACTTGAAACCTATTATGAATATATATGATTCTACTTTTCTAAAATATTTTATGATATAACGATTTCTATTATTTTAACCTTTAAACAAAATGATTCTTAAAAATATATTTGGTTTTGGAAAACAAAATTATTATATTTATTTGATTTAGTTTCAAACGTACAAAAATGTTTTCAGTTTAAAAAGAACTTTATTATTAAAACGTATATAACTTTTATAAATATCTAGAACCACTTTTGACAACTCATTACTTAACCAGTATGATAAAGATAACGATATTTATATTTTATTTTATTAAATATATATAATGATTTAAATTAATATTATATATATTTATACGCGTATTATACGTACATGGTTTTATACTTTTACTATACTTAAACTTTACCTTTACTTTATTTTTACTTTACTTTAACTTTAATAATTCACTTTAATAATTCATATTTTAATAATTCACTTTAATAATTCATACTTTAATAATTCACTTTAATAATTCATACTTTAATAATTCACTTTAATAATTCATACTTTAATAATTCACTTTAATAATTCATACTTTAATAATTCACTTTAATAATTCAAAAATCTATTATAAATAGAATTCAATAGGTTTCATTATTTCATAGAAACTTAAAAATATTTTTCTCTAAACTCTCTCAATCGATTTACACATATATATATATATATATATATATATATATATATATATATATATATATATATATATATATATATATATATATATATATATATATATATATATATATATATATTACTCCGTATTATTTCAAGATATTATTAGTATACATAAAATATTACGTCAGAGTGCTGTCCGAGTGATTTTGAAATTGTTTTTCGAGTGGGATTGAATTAAGGAAATTATGGGTTATAGCTATGGAGGTGATTGGGTATGGTTCATGGGTATGCTCGTGAGGTCAATATAGTGTTTATCATCTCCGTTGCGTCTACGTACCTTTCCTGCAATATTGAATCTCAATATTGATACGTGAGTACTCATAATTTAACTTTTACATACTAATAGTGTATCCTTGACTAGTGCTCGAGTATATAGGATTATGCATATTTGTACTTTTGATATTGCCTTTAGTTAGGTTATGTTGAATCCTGAATTAGTTATATATGCGACTGAGATAAGGTATAAGATATGCATGTCGTTGGAAAGCTAGCGAAAAATTAAGAACTTTTCATTTAGATATCGAATGATTTCGATGAACGGATTTGAAGTTATAGTCCATCGAATTTTTGTATTATTATTAAAAATGATTATTATTATCGTCGTTATTATCGTCGTTCTAGTTTTATCTTATTATTATTATTATTATTATTATCTTTATCAATAAAAGGATTTATAATTAAAAAAATTGTTATTTTTTTATTATTACTATCGTTATTATCGTTAATGTTATAATTAGTATTATTATTATTATCCAATTATTATTATTATTATTATTATTATTATTATTATTATTATTATTATTATTTGTATTATTATTATTATTATCATTATTAATATATATATATATCATTATTTAAAAATGGTTATTGTTATTGTTAATATTATTATTACTATATTATCATTAAGATAATTATTAGTATTATCGTTAATAATGTTATAGTAACTATCATTATTAATATTAGTGTAATTAAAACAAATATTTGTAACACCTAATTATTTTGATTACTATTATTATCATTATTATGAACACGATATAAAAGACGATTAAAAGCAATTAAACGAAACGATTAGGAAATAATGGGTAAGAGTATCATGATGAAATTAAAATATTATAAGATATTGATTTAGATAAAATTATCGTTCTTATTATTTTTATCATTACTATTATTATTAAAATTATCGTTAGTATTAAAACTATCATTTTAACAAAAATTATCATTTTAATAGAAATGTCATTGTTACTATAAAATATCATTATTATTATTATTTTAAATAGAATTATTATTTTAAAGATAATATTAAAAATTATCGTAAATATTAAAGTTATCATAATTAGAATTATCGTTTATCATAATGTCATCTTAGTAATTATAAATATTGATATTTTTATAATAATAATTATTATTACAAAATAATACAACTTTTACTTACTATCATTATAGATATTATTTTATCAAATAAATATTTGATACAAACATATTTTACTACGTGTAATAACTTACTTTAATAATACCTATCATATTATCTTTATAATATTAAATGAACCCTATAAATTTTATTACTTAATATATATAAAAGTATATTTTATTATATAAATATAATATAAAATTTTATTTATAAATAAATAAATTATATTATTTACTCTAATAAATCTTTTAAAAATATTTAAAAATATAAAACGACGATATTTAAACTATATATTAATCATGTATAGATTTTTGGAAATTATTTTGAGTCAAATTTACTTTTGTTGACTTTTGCATATTAGTCTCGAGCATTAGGATTGTGGTACACTATGACTTGACCTAATTTGTTAGACAAATATTGACCAACACATAAATATATATAATTAATTTAGGTTCGTGAATCCGAGGCCAACCTTGCACTTGTTCAATGACGTTATATGTATTTTTACTACGAAATACAGTATGGTGAGTTTCATTTGCCTTTTTACCCTTTATATTTTTGGGACTGAGAATACATGCGCTTTTATAAATGTTTGACGAAATAGACACAAGTAATTGAAACTACATTCTATGGTTGAATTATCGAAATCGAATATGCCCCTTTTTATTAAAGTCTGGTAATCTAAGAATTAGGGAACAGACACCCTAATTGACGCGAATCCTAAAGATAGATCTATTGGGCCTAACAAACCCCATCCAAAGTACCGGATGCTTTAGTACTTCGAAATTATATCATGTCCGAAGGAGGATCCCGGAATGATAGGGGATATTCTTATATGTATCTAGTTAATGTCGGTTACCAGGTGTTCACCATATGAATGATTATTTTTTGTCTCTATGCATGGGACGTATATTTATAAGAACTGGAAATGAAATTCTTGTGGTCTATTAAAATGATGGAAATAAATGATTATGATAAACTAATGAACTCACCAACCTTTTGGTTGACACTTTAAAGCATGTTTATTCTCAGGTGTTAAAGAAATCTTCCGCTGTGTATTTGCTCATTTTAAAGATATTACTTGGAGTCTTTCATAGCATATTTCGAAGAACGTTGCATTCGAGTCATTGAGTTCATCAAAGATTATTATTAAATCAATTTATAGTTGGATAGTGGATATTATGAAATGGTATGCATGCCTGTCAATTTTTGATGTAAAGAAAGATTGTCTTTTAAAAATGAATGCAATGTTTGTAAAATGTATCATATAGAGGTCAAATACCTCGCAATATAATCAACTATTGTGAATCATTTATAATGTATATGAACGGGTTCTTTCAATATTGGACCATTCAAGGTTATTGATCGTGTAAGACCAGTAGCTTACCGACTTGAGTTACCTCAACAACTCGCGACTGTACATAACACTTTCCACGTCTCGAATTTGAAGAAATGTTTTGCTAAAGAAGATCTCACTATTCCGTTAGATGAAATCCAAATTAACAAAAAACTTCAATTTATCGAAGAACCCGTCGAAATAATGGATCTTGAGGTTAAAAGACTTAAGAAAAACAAGATACCAATTGTTAAGGTTCGATGGAATGCTCGTAGAGGACCCGAGTTCACCTGGGAACGAGAAGATCAGATGAAGAAGAAATACCCGCACTTATTTCCAGAAGATACGTCAACACCTCCAACTGCTTAAAATTTTGGGACGAAATTTATTTAATGGGTAGGTACTGTAGTGCCCCGAACTTTTCCATGGTTATATATATTAAATGAAATTGTTATTTACAGGATTAAGTGTTTCCAACATCTTAAGTAATCAAACTTGTTAAGACTTGATTAATTGAAATAGGTTTCATATAGACAATTGACCACCCAAGTTGACCGGTGATTCACGAACGTTAAAACTTGTAAAAACTATATGATGACATATATATGATTATATATATAGTTAACATGATATTATGATAAGTAAGTATCTCATTAGGTATTTTAACAATGAGTTATATACATAAAATTGAGTTTATTGAATTAAGAAACTCGAAACGATATATATAACGATTATCGTTATAACAACGTCTTACTAAATACATATGAATCATATTAAGATATTGATACACTATGTTTAATCATGATAAATGATAAGTAAACATGTCATTAAGTGTATTAACAATGAACTACATATGTAAAAACAAGACTACTAACTTAATGATTTCGAAACGAGACATATATGTAACGATTATCGTTGTAACAACATTTAACTGTATATATATCATACTAAGATATATTAATATATCATAATATCATGATAATGTAATAATTTAACATCTCTTTAGATATAATAAACAATGGGTTAACAACATTTAACAAGATCGTTAACCTAAAGGTTTCAAAACAACATTTACATGTAACGACTAACGATGACTTAACGACTCAGTTAAAATGTATATACATGTAGTGTTTTAATATGTATTCATACACTTTTAAAAGACTTCAAGACACTTATCAAAATACATCTACTTAACAAAAATGCTTACAATTACATCCTCGTTCAGTTTCATCAACAATTCTACTCGTATGCACCCATATTCGTACTCGTACAATACACAGCTTTTAGATGTATGTACTATTGGTATATACACTCCAATGATCAGCTATTAGCAGCCCATGTGAGTCACCTAACACATGTGGGAACCATCATTTGGAAACTAGCTTGAAATATCTCATAAAATTAGAAAAATATTAGTAATCATTCATGACTTATTTACATGTAAACAAAATTACACATCCTTTATATCTAATCCATATACCAACGACCAAAAACATCTACAAACAATTTTATTCTTCAATTTTCTTCATCTAATTGATCTCTCTCAAGTTCTATCTTCAAGTTCTAAGTGTTCTTCATGAATTCTATAAGTTCTAGTTTCATAAAATCAAGAATACTTCCAAGTTTGCTAGCTTACTTCCAATCTTGTAAAGTGATCATCCAACCACAAGAAATCTTTCTTATTTGTAGTAAGATATCTTTCTAATATAAGGTAATACTCATATTCAAACTTTGATTCAATTTCTATAACTATAACAATCTTACTTGAACTTGTTTTCGTGTCATGATTCTGCTTCAAGAACTTTCAAGTCATCCAAGGATCCTTTGAAGCTAGATCTATTTTTCTCATTTCCAGTAGGTTTATCCACAAAACCCGAGGTAGTAATGATGTTCATAACATCATTCGATTCATATATATAAAACTACCTTATTCGAAGGTTTAAACTTGAAATCACTAGAACATAGTTTAGTTAATTCTAAACTTGTTCGCAAACAAAAGTTAATCCTTCTAACTTGACTTTTAAAATCAACTAAACACATGTTCTATATCTATATGATATGCTAACTTAATGATTTAAAACCTGGAAACACGAAAAACACCGTAAAACCGGACATACACCGTCGTAGTAACACCGCGGGCTATTTTAGGTTTGATAATTAAAAACTATGATAAACTTTGATTTAAAAGTTGTTCTTCTGGGAAAATGAATTTTCTTATGAACATGAAACTATTTCCAAAAATCATGGTTAAACTCAAAGTGGAAGTATGTTTTTCAAAATGGTTATCAAGACGTCGTTCTTTCGACTGAAATGACTACCTCTTACAAAAATGACTTGTAACTTATATTTCTGACTATAAACCTATACTTTTTCTATTTAAATTCATAAAATAGAGTTCAATATGAAATCATAGCAATTTGATTCACTCAAAACGGATTTAAAACGAAGAAGTTATGGGTAAAACAAGGTTGGATATTTTTTGATTGTTGTAGCTACGGGAAATATTGTAACAATTCTATACAAATCATATCCTAGCTAACTTATATTGTATTATACATGTATTCTAATATAATATGTAATCTTGGGATACCATAGACACGTATACAAATGTTTTAACATATCATATCGACCCATGTATATATATTATTTGGAACAACCATAGACACTCTATATGCAGTAATGTTTGAGTTAGCTATACAAGGTTGAGGTTGATTCCAAAAATATATATACTTTTAGTTGTGATCTAGTCTGAGACATTTATACACTGGGTCGTGGATTGATTCAAGATAATATATATCAATTTATTTCTGTACATCTAACTATGGACAACTAGTTGTTGGTTACTAACAAGGACAGCTGACTTAGTAAACTTAAAACATTAAAATGTATAAAAAATGTTGTAAATATATTTTGAACATACTTTGATATATATGTACATATTTGTTATAGGTTCGTGAATCGACCAGTGGCCAAGTCTTACTTCCCGACGAAGTAAAAATCTGTGAAAGTGAGTTATAGTCCCACTTTTAAAATCTAATATTTTGGGATGAGAATACATACAGTTTTATAAATGTTTTATGAAATAGACACAAGTAAATGAAACTACATTATATGGGTGAATGATCGAAGCCGAATATGCCCCTTTTGCTTGGTAACCTAAGAATTAGTAAACCGGTCTACTAATTGACGCGAATCCTAAAGATAGATCTATTGGGCTTAACGAACCCCATCCAAAGTACCGGATACTTTAGTACTTCGAGTTGTTTTATCATGTCCGAAGGATTTCCCGGAATGATAGGGGATATTCTTATATGCATCTTGTTAATGTCGGTTACCAGGTGTTCACCATATGAATGATTTTTATCTCTATGTATGGGATGTATATTGAAATATGAAATCTTGTGGTCTATTATTATGATTTGATAATATATAGGTTAAACCTATAACTCACCAACATTTTTGTTGACGTTTTAAGCATGTTTATTCTCAGGTGATTATTAAGAGCTTCCGCTATTGCATACTAAAATAAGGACAAGATTTGGAGTCCATGCTTGTATGATATTATGTAAAAACTGTATTCAAGAAACTTATTTTTGATGTAATATATTCTTATTGTAAACCATTATGTAATGGTCATGTGTAAACGGTATATTTTAGATTATCATTATTTGATAATCTACGTAATGCTTTTTAAACCTTTATAGATAAAATAAAGGTTATGGTTTTTTTAAAAATGAATACAGTCTTTGAAAAACGTCTCATATAGAGGTCAAAACCTCGCGACGAAATCAATTAATATGGAACGTTTATAATCAATATGAACGGGACATTTCAAATGCTCTCTTTTATTTTCTGCGATTTATACCCCAAATTCTATTTCGGAGTTTTTGTCCTTTCATTTCTTCTTCTTGCGATTAAGCACCATCTGTAATGGTCCAGAATTCGCAGATATGAATTTTGGAATGAACATAGTTAATGTTCTAAGGAAAGAAATCATAATGGCACGATCTTAATTTGTCAAATTACCAGAATACTTCGGAAAAGTCCGAATCATCAAGAAAATATTTTCTTGATATTTTAGAGGTTAAATAGAATACAAGAGTCATGTAACATAGCACATGATGACGTTATGATCTGTGAATCATCACGTTCTATTTTAGAAAGTCAACATGACTTACTGTAATATAATCACGTTGATCAAGTGTCATTATATTATACTAACTCATGCTTCAGTTTTCAACACTACTTCAAAACATTCATATTTTAAATTCGAATTTTTCAGAAATTAGAAACTAAAATAATTTCTTTTATGATGTAATACAGATAACACGAGGAGGTAAATGATTTCAGATAAGTATAATTATAGAAATATCTTCAGAAATATGGAGGATATTTATAATGAAAGATACGATGATATCTTAGAATTTCTAATATCAGAGGATGATGAAGGATATTGTTCGTAGGGTTTAGAGTCAGAAGCAAGGTATTCGATAATGACTTCAACAGACACGAAATCATTTGGATTCTTTGAAGGTAGATTTCGTCCTTGTGATTTTTCCACAGCCTCCTTCATACTTTGCTCAATCCGTTTTTCAGTACCAAATCTTCTCTTTTTCTGAGCTTTGCCAACACACTACTCTTTATCATCAAACTTTTTACTGTAAAGGTTGTTCATAGTTTTTGCTGCTTCATCAGCATTTCGAGAACTAGTTCGCACTTCAGGGTGTTTTTCAGAAACTTCACATTCGTAGTATGTAAATCTTGGAGGTAGACGTTATATAACTGTTGATGTAGACATGCTGCGAGATTTCAAAATATTGATTGCTGATTCTCAATAATTGGTATGAAAATTCTTGTTACAAAATGCGGATGAGTAATTTATGGGGTTTCTAATGAATAGGTACAATGATTTTTCGGAGAGGCTTAAAGATCAATGAAGTTGTTGGTAAGTTTACTGCTAATGTGGTGAAACATAAACGGTTCCCCGTAACGATGGTGAAAGGCAAACTTATATATCAAAGTGATAATAAGACTTATTTGAATAAAAGGTCAAAGTTGATTTGCTGGAGCTGTGACAAATTTGGCTACTTTGGAAAGGGGTTGTAAGGTTATTTTCGGTAATAGCAACGCTAAAGGAATTAGCACAGCTACGTGTTAAAAGTTTACTCAGGTTCCGAGTGTTTTCAGGTGCATAACTATACGCATCAATTTTTTTCTTCCGTAGATGAAGTGTGGTTGGTTCATCCTCTCGATTGAGGTGTTTTCAAGAATCATGAAAGGTTTGAACGCAGATTGGAATCGTCAAGATACAAATGAGGTTTAAGATGAAATCAAGTAGCAAGCTTAAAGAATTGTTTAGTTTCATATGTTATAATCAATATTTTAATTTATTTTAATTGTCCAATGTTGGTAGTCCACAGTTAGCAGTTCAATAATTTAATATATAATATTCGAATTAATTAATATGTATCGTGACCCGTGTACATGTCTCCGACTCAATCACAACTCAAAGTATATATATTATTGTAGAATCAACCTCAACTATGTATAGCTAACTCAAGCATTACTGCATATAGAGTGTCTATGGTTATTCCAAATAATATATACAGATGCGTCGATATGATATGTCAAAACATTGTATACGTGTCCCGATATTTAAAGTGCGTAAAATAAATAACAGAAATTAAATGATGATAAATAAAATTGCGAGAATTTAAATTGCGATAAATAAATTGCGATAAATAAAATGTAATACGGAATTAACAGTTAGCTAGGAATAGTTAGCGTGGATTCTTAACAAAATTTCTCATAATTAATTTGTTTGATTCTAACAAATTTTATTTTGTCCAATGTTTTCTTCATTATGCCACTTGTTGGATTCTGGTAAATCAAAATCCAAATATGAAATTGGATGAAAATGGTTATTCTGCGGTGAATGGATACGTATATCGGTGGTTGTAAGCAGGATAGTGAATGACTGTTGAATCAGCTTTGAATAATATACAGTGTAAAAATTAATGTGAAATCTAATTATTCTTCGGGTAATACCTACCCGTTAAAATATTTTCACCATTAACAGTTTGTACAAAATAATTTTTAATTACAATCTTTATGAAAACATATATACATATATATTTTCTTCAGATGTAATTATGGATTTAATGAGTTAATATTACATTAAACTCATTTGCTTTTCGGTTAGAATTAGAGTACATAATCTCTAAAACATTAGAGATTACATAATCATCATGTCGAACGAAGATAAATAATGTAGAACGTCACATAGAACGATGATTATACTCGAGGTACAGAATGAGATGTTGAGGCATGGGACGCGAATGTTGCTGTTGATGGTGGTGATGGTACTGTTGGTGTTGCTGATGGTGGTACTGTTTATGCTGCTGGTGCTGATACTAGTGTTTGTAACCTTTGAACTATATTCTCCAAAGCTACCACCCGAGCGCGAAGCTCGTTAACTTCTTCTATTACACCGGGGTGATTGTCGGTTCGGACGAGCGGAAAAATAAAATCTAGAATTTGATGTAGTATATAATCGTGATGAGATACTCTGGAAATGAGAGAGAAAATAGTGTTTCGAACAGGTTCGCCGGTAAGTGCTTCAGGTTCTTCGCCAAGAGGGCAATGTGGTGGATGGAAGGGATCACTTTCTTCTTTTCTCCAATGACTGAGGAGGCTACGAACCCATCAGATGAATTGGGAATGGCTGATTGGTTGATTCATTCCGGTGACATTGCTTTCGGAGCTCGAGTTAAACTCTATGTCGGAATAGCTGTCGGAATAACTATCGGAATTGCTATCGGAATCTAAGGGACTCGAACTGGTTGAGGGATTCATCTCGTACGATCAGATGAAGGATTTTCGATAAGAAATAGAATAGGATGTAGATTAGTACCCTGCAATACATAATTTACATATGCGTATATAATACTAAAATCCCATAAGTTAAGGAGGAATCTACGGAATATGTCAGGCAAGGTTTACAGTAACAGATACGCTAAGATACAAATTTATCTATACACTATCTATGCAATAGAGGCAGTAAGATGTGTCTAGACTTTAAGGATGATAAGCAAATAATTTTCGACACTAAATGATAAGCAAAACTTTTGACATGCAGACACGGTCGAAGTCTAGACCCACTAATGCATCTAAATAACTGCCAGTTAGACACACTAATGCAAGACCTGGTTCGCTAAGACCACCGCTCTGATCCCACATGAGACGACCCGTCCTAATCTATCTGGACGAATACATTACATTTGGTTACATCGCGAGGTACTTGACCTTTATATGATACATTTTACAAACATTGCATTCATTTTTGAAAAGATAATCTTTCATTACATCGAAAGTCGACGGCATGCATACCATTTCATAATATATCCAACTATAATTGAATTAATAATAATCTTGATGAACTCAACGACTCGAATGCAACGTCTTTTGAAATATGTCATGAATGACTCCAAGTAATATCTCTAATATGAGCAAATGCACAGCGGAAGATTTCTTTCATACCTGAGAATAAACATGCTTTCAAGTGTCAACCAAAAGGTTGGTGAGTTCATTAGTTTATCATAATCATTCATTTTCATCATTTTAATAGACAACAAGATTTTTATTTCCATTTCTCATAAATATACGTCCCATGCATAGAGACAAAAATCATTCATATGGATTGAACACCTGGTAACCGACATTAACAAGATGCATATAAGAATATCCCCTATCATTCCGGGACATCCATCGGACATGATAAAACAACATCGAAGTACTAAAGCATCCGGTACTTTGGATGGGGTTTGTTGGGCCCAATAGATCTATCTTTAGGATTCGCATCAATTAGTAGATCGGTTTACTAATTCTTAGGCTACCAAGCAAAAGGGGCATATTCGGCTTCGATCATTCAACCATATAATGTAGTTTCGATTACTTGTGTCTATTTCGTAAAACATTTGTAAAAGCGCATGTATTCTAAGTCCCAAAAATATATATTGCAAAAGCATTTAAAAAGGGAGCAAATGAAACTCACAATACTGTATTTCGTAGTAATTATGCATATGATGGCATTGAACAAGTGCAAGGTTGTCCTCGGATTCACGAACCTATATTAAGTATATATATTTATATGTTGATCAATATATGTCTAACAATCTAGGTCATGTCATAGTGTACCACAATCCTAATGCTCGAGACTAATATACAAAAGTCAACAAAAGTCAATTTGACTCAAAAATGATTTCCAAAATTTATACATGATTAGTTTAAATATCGTCGTTTTATAATTTTAAATATTTTTAAAAGATTTTATTAGAGTAAATAATATAATTCATTTATTAATAAATAAAATTTTATATCAAAATATAGTTTTATATATCTTAAGTAATAAAATTTATAAAGTTCATTTAATATCATAATAATATTACGATAGGTTTTATTAAGGTAATTATATTATTTGTATTACATATTTATTTGATAAAATAACATTGATAATAATAATAAGTAAAAGTTGCATAATTTTGTAATAATAATAATTATTATTCTATTAATAAAAATATCAATATTTATATTTACTAAAAAGATAAAATGATAATTCTAATTATGATAACTTTAATATTTACGATACTTTTTAATATTAAAAATAATAACTCTATTTAAAATGATAATAATAATGATATTTTATAATAACAATGACATTTCTATTAAAATGATAATTTTTGTTAAAATGATAATTTTAATACTAACGATACTTTTAATAATAATAGTAATGATAAAAATAATAAGAACGATAATTTTATCTAAATTAATATCTTACAATATTTTAATTTCATCATGGTACTTATAATCATTATTTCCTAATGAATTTGTTAATAGCTTTTAATCGTCTTTTATATCGCGTTCATATTAATGATAATAATAGTAATCATAATAATTAGGTGTTACTAGTATTAGTTTTAATTATAATAATACTAATGATAATAAATATTATGATAATATTAATGATAATACTAATTATAACTTTAACGATAATAACAATAGTAATAATAATAAAAATAACAATTTTTAATGATAATACCTTTTATTGATAATGATAATAATAATAACAATAATAATAATGATGATAATGATAATAATAATAATAATAATAATAATAATAATAATAATAATAATAATAATAATAATAATAATAATAATAATAATAATAATAATAATAATAATAATAATAATAATTAGATAAAAACTATAACGACGATAATAAAAATCATTTTTAATAATAATACAAAAATTCGGTTGACTATAACTTCTAATCCATTCATCGAAACCATTCGATATCTAAATGAAAATTTCTTAATTTTTCGCTAGCTTTCCAACGACATGCATATCTTATACCTTATCTCAACCGCATATGTAACTAATTCAGGATTCAACATATCCTATCTAACGACAATATCGAAAATACAAGCATGCATAATCCTATATACTCGAGCACTAGTCAGGGATATACTATTAATATGTAAAAGTTAAATTATGAGTGCTTACGTATCAATATTGAGATTCAATATTGCAGGAAAGGTACGTAGATGCAACGGAGATGATAAATACTAGGTTGACCCCACAAGCATACCCCCGAACATTACCCATCACCTCCATAGCTATACCCCATAATTTCCTTAGCCCTATCCTACTCGAAAACCAGTTTTGAAATAGCTCGCTCATGACCTCGTCTTAATATTTTATGTAATAATAATAATACTAATACTAATAATAATAAGATTAATAATAATAATATTAATCTTTATAATAATAATAATAATAATAATAATAATAATAATAATAATAATAATAATAATAATAATATATAATATATATAGATATCGAGAGATAGATTGAGGGATGGAATGGTTCGGCAGAAAATTGTGAGCTTTATACACAAATCCTGAAACTGACACCTCCGCGAGTGCGGAGGTTTTGTGCCCATCTGCTCCGCGAGTGCGGAGTTCCCCTGTCCAGCTCATTCCCAATGATTTCAAGGCTGCCGACGGTTTACATATTTAATTTATATAATTAATTATATATTATATTATATTTACGTGCATAGTTAACCTATAATTTTAGTTCTAATGACTCGTACGTTGTCACTCGACTTATGTCCTAGTTCCGGTTTTTCGAACGCATATCGTACGCTTAGAAAACTAGCTCTTTATGTTACGCGACGTGTACCTATTATAAATAATTAGACTTAATCATCTATAATTTATATTACCCAAAGTATAACTTCTTTATTTGAGTGTTGTGGTCATTTGCTTCTATAAATCAATGTCTCGTTGTTTATTAAAATACGTTTAATAATACCGAAACGTTTTATGTTTAAATTAAAGCATTTATAATATATATATATATATATATATATATATATATATATATATATATATATATATATATATTCTTATTTAAAAATATAATTTTGTATATCTTATATATAATGGAAATATCTATTTAATAATATAACGTTTAGTGTTTCAAAACTAATTATTTTTCAAAGTTCATTTCAAAATCGTTTAAGTAATAGAAAGTATTATGTCGTAACACTTTTACGTTATCAAATATATATATATATATATATATATATATATATATATATATATATATATATATATATATATATATATATATATATATATATATATATATATATATATATATATAATTTATGATACAAAGCCTTAGTTAAGTTCTTTAAAACTTATGAACAAATTATCTTATAAAATGTTTTAATGATAAAGTTCTTTTAAACCAAACTGTTTTTGTACGTTGAAACAATATTAAATAAATATGAAAACTTTGTTTTTCCAAAATTAAATATATTTAAGAATCATTTTACTAAAGAGGTTATAATTGTTATATCATAAAACGTTTTAGAAAAGTAAGATTAAATATACTCTTAATAGGTTTCAAGCTTTTGAATTAACGTTTGTTGGTGACACGTGCTATAAAGTCCAAAGGTTAGATGAACGTATGAAATCATCTTAATGTAAAATGTCCATATCCAAATGTCTAAGTTATTTATATTCCACGTTCCAACTTTAAGATGAAAGTTAAAATAGTTATCCTATTAAAATCACGAGGAAAATGTTATAAAGCAGGAATTGAAATTCAAATAGGAATCTCCACTAATTCTTTGTCTAATTCCCGTTAATTGACACTTTTTTTTACCTGTAAATGACTTTACCATTTATTCCGAATGTCGTTAAAATGGACGATTTCTCAAATCAATGTGGACATCTCAACAAAGACTCGTAATCATAATTCAATGTATCTGACAATTCGATCATTTGATATTATCTGTTAATTCCGTCGATAATTATTTTAAATATATTTTGAAACAAATACGTTCATGTAAAGTATTATGTATCTAATACTATGTTAATGTTTTCAAGTTATAACATATATATCATATCCGTTCATATAATGGTTCGTGAATCATTGGAGTTTGGTCGGGGTTAAATGAATGTATGAACATAGTTTGAAATCCTTGAGGTTTAACTTAACAAATTTGCTTATCGTGTCAGAAACATATAAAGATAAAGTTTAAATTTGTTTGGAAATTTTCGGGTCGTCACAATTTGATCAGCCTGTAAACATCGGCTTCCAACGTAGATGATCGTTAACGATCGACATGTGAATTCTTTGTTTGCATTCAACTTAAAGGTGCATTACACTACTATTGCTAAGCTACTGCTAAGTGCTGTTATTGATGCTATTTCAGTCTAAAGTAGAAAGAAACAAGTCAAAAGGTTTAGAAGTCAGCCGAAGTTTTGGACGTTTTTCATTTATAGTTAAGGCATGCAATTACAACATGTAAGCTTTGTTATTTTAAAAAGTTTCCGAAGACAACATACTCACCATACTACGCTGAATACCTTAATAAATTGCACTCGCACAAAAAGTTTATATTGTCGGCCGCCGTAACGCACGGCTGACCATATGTTTACCTCATTAGTTTCAACATACTGTTTTGTCTCTTCATTCTTAGATGTTCATATTTGTTTGTTTTGCTAATGAAACAAGAACTTCACACTGTTCTTGAAATGTTTGTGATTGCAACTGCATACGGAATAATTAACTATGAACAATCGAAAGCTACATTGTAATTGTATTCATTATTAACGTTTACAATACTAATCGTTTCACTACATTTATACATGTATTTTCTTATTCTATTTTATTTAGCATCTACCAAATGGATTAATGGGACTTCGTGGCCTACTGAGTGGTAGAACAATTTCATGCTTCAATGCTGCAGGAAAAGAATGGAAATGGCGATTATAAGAAGAGAAGTCGAAGAAACAACCAAACCTGTGTGTGTCGTTTGGAATTTCCCGTTTTCGACAACAAAATCGGATAAAGCCTGCCAAAGAATGTTCATTCTGCTACATATTTAAAGAGCATGCTTTTTATCTACGGTATGTTTTCCACAATTCATAACTTTGAGTTGTTAATGAATAAATGTATGAAATCTGTAACAATCTTTCAAAATACAGAATAGTACTAATGAGGAAATTAACAACATTACTTGATGGCAATACATATGTTATTTGATATCAACTTAACTTATTCAATTCTTATGATTTAGATATTTTTGATACTGTCGTTATCATTCCATCAGATGATATAACATTCTACATTAGGTAATGTTCAATATTATATTTTTGAGCTACCGTGCGTTGCACATGATCTTAAATCTAGTATAATCTAATAGTATTAATTTGCAGAATGTTATTGTTATATAGACCCATAAAAGGTTTAAGGTTGATAGGTGAGCGTTACAAATTGTATACATAAATAGCTCAGAAGTTCTAGGGATTTTGTTAAAGGTTATAAAGAAACGAAAAAATTGCCCAATTAGTCCCTGTGTTATTCGATTTTTTCCCAATTAGTCACTCCCATTTAATTCCTGCACTATCGACCAGTTTATGTTCCGTTAAGTTGTCAACATACATGACGTGCAGTTTACTCCTTTGCTCTAACAAATAGACGTTTTCACCCCGAATCATAACCCTAGAAAACTCAATTACGATTGTAGGGGAAAATACACGACCATCATTCTCGATCTTTTCTCGAATGGATGTCGAATGTGTTTGTGGTAATCCTTCCATCATTCGAACATCATGAATAGTTGCGTCAGGGAGCTGTTGATATCATTCCAAGATTGCTTTGAAGTAGATACATGATGGAAGCAAGTATTAAATAGAAAGATAGGCAGTTGATTAAGATGAAGAAGATGATAGTTGTTAGTTGTTTTTTATATGTTATTGGTTGTTTAATTAGAAAAACCTCTAGCGTTTTTTTTATCTTTTGTGATAAAATCTGTCTTTGTAACATGGATCCTTTTCCTTGAATAAATATTTTTTTTTGATACAATTATGTTTATGTATATTTGTTTTCATTCAATTGTGTTTATGTGTATTTGTTCACTTGCAGTTTGACTTGAATAAAATTGTATCTTTTTGATGAAATTTGTATTCGTTGAATTACAATTGACTATTGATCACGCCTAGTTTGAACTTGGGTTACTTTGGAATAGGCGAGAGTGCTTGATTTGATTAGAAAATAGGGGATCAAGTGTTTTATCTCCAATAGTTGTGCAAACCCGATTAAAATATGGATTCCAAGGGCGTAAAGTAATTGAAAGGACTAACCTCGCTTGATTGGATCAAACGAGTTAATATCGAAGGGTTAGGTGAACCTCAGTGATGATCAGAATCTTCACCGGAGTTGAGGTTGTTGACACTGAGTTAAGGTTACGTAAGTATTTGGACAGAGTAACGTTATGCGAAATCAGTGTATCCCCTCAACGATTTGATGGGACATATTTATAGACGCTTCTAGAGATAGTTTGTTAGAAAGAATGATGACATGGCAGTCGTCGCTTTCATGGGTGTAACAAACTTTGCACTGGATCCGAGGTCTGACGTGGCAGAGCCTTTTGTGATTGGTGCATTAGATTCTTGACCTCAACAAACTTTCCTAGATTTGTGGGCTACGAAAGCATGTTCCAGGTTGTAATTCCGGGAGTATGCTTGTTCTCGGATCGTCCAAGCGTTCCGGGATTAGACATGGTAGATCCGGGAGCATGTTTGTTCCGGGATCAAACAAGCGTCCGGGGTTTAGACTTATAATGATACTCAAGCGTTGTTCCGCGATAGGTGGCAAATCCGAGAAAAGGTGCTCATATCGGGAATGATTATTAGTGCGGGACTAATATGTTATCCGGAGGTAAATATAATGCTTGTGATACTAATCCTTCTGCCTGGTCTACTTCCGGGTTTCATAATGTATCCGGGATGGAAGACGCCTGGGTATCGTCTCGGTTTTGTCTTGGTTTATGACGGGTAGTTGGTAGACTTGTTAGATAAGTAATGACTTCTTGTTTAGTGTCTTCTTTTGACCGGATCGATCCGCAACTTGGTTAACCTTTTTGACCTGACACGGGTGTTTATGGGGTTCATGGTATCGTGTCGGTCCCTCGTGTGGTCTCGACCAGTTTTGACCGGGAGGTAACATCCCGGTTCTCTAGATTTGACCAGTTTTCTAGGGGGAGATCTGACGGATGTGACAGGTCATGTTGAAAATGCAACTTTTTTATACGGGTTCAGTATGCGTATCATCAACTACAATATGCAGTTTGCAACTGTGTAGTGATGATGTACACAAGTCCAAAAATACAATTGTGTTTAAGTAATAGTGCATCACGTTGAACTGCAATTGCTTACATAAATGTAGTTTAAATTTGCAATGGTGGACTTGACTTTGCAAATTGACTTTGCAGTTTGACTTTATTAGCAATGGTGCAGCTAGTTGTGCTAAACATGAAGGAAGTAAAGAATCTTGTATAGTAGTTGCAAAATAGTAAGACGTTATACAGATTCTATAGTAAAGTGTGGTGTACTTGACTTCTTGATTTTGCAAAATAAATTCATACATGTTCACTTGCAATTGCTTCATACAAGTTCACTTGCAATTTACATGTAAATTCATACATGTAAAATCATACAGGTTCACTTTGCAATGGTGTACTTGAATTTGCAAATTGACTTCGCAGTTTGAGAAAGAATCCAAGAAAGATGGTCGTGTATTTGAACCTACAATGGTAATTGACTTTTCTAGGGTTTTAATTCAGAGTGTACACGTCTATTTGTTTGAGCAAATGAGTAAACAGCACGTGATTTGCACATGTTGACAACTTAACAGACCGTTAATTGGTTTTAGTGGTAGGAACTAGTTTGGGACAAAATAATACATTTAGTGACTAGGAGTGCACAAATTAAATAGGAGTGACTAATTGGGCAAATATCGAATAACACAGGCACTAATTGGGTAATTTTGTCATGATTTTGATTAGTAAGTTTACAACAACCAAATTCCATATCTATAAGATCATAGAATCTTCTCTTGCTTGATCACATTTGAGTAGTAATTAGAGCCCTTGTGATCTCTGGAAATAAGCTTTTGAAATATGCAAGAGGGTCAGCTTCAAATGCTCTTCAATGCTTGCCTTTTATACTAGGATTCAAAAAATAGCCGTTGTCACACGATTGCCAGCACGGTCGATCGTGGTTCGACCGTGCGTGCTCCAGTCCAAAATATGTATCCGTTGTATGAAAGTTTAACTGAGATTTGAACACCACATTTTGAAACCTTTACTCCATCTAGCACCTGCAAAAGAAACCCAACATCCTATACAAGTACTATATGCATTAAGCGTGAGATTTGGTCTTATTGAGTGAAAGTGACATAACACTCCAATAGTGGTAAACCAAACATTCTTGGAGAAGTGTCTTGATTGATATTTTAGAAAATCTCAGTTTGGTCAAGACTTAGTTGGTCACATTAATGCATTTGGTTCAATTCTAAAGACTAGTCAATATGTCATTAACTTTGTAGTTTCAATTAATCACAAGTCATGTTCATTTTAAGATTATGTAGAGATTAATTGAATGATGTCTTTCTAAGATAATCATTAAGTGTGTAGAGACATCAAAGTTAAATCATACTTGAATAAGCAATCACAACTTGTTACTTAAACAAGACCAAATAAGCAATTGACTATAATTCCATTGTGAACCATTTAACACTTAATTCATTGGAATATGCTAGTTACTTGAATCCTAGTATTCTAACTAGTAAGCACATAGCAATCATATTAATTAAGTTTACAAATTTATGAGTATTAAACATATTAGCAAGTAGCAAGTAATACTCACACATAGCAAGAGATAGTTACTCTAAGATCAATTATATAGACATTTGCACAACTTATAATTTAAGCTTTTAGCAAGCTTACTTGCAATATAACATATTACATGATTAATGTGTAAGCACACATTAATGTCCAACACATACACAAGGGAAGAGCAATATCTAGTTGGAACTTGGTGACCATCCTAAATGTATCTAAGTGTATTTTAGGATTACAAGTCTTTACTAGTTACACTTGAAAGCATTGTTCTTCATTTAGCCTTAATTAATCACTAAGTCATCTTTAATAGTAATTATAGTTCTAGTGACATTGGCTTAAGTGTGTTGGTACTTGATGATCATACTAAGGATGTCTAGATAAGATTTAAGATGACAAGTTGTTGTTTAACACTTATGTGTTATGCCTAATCTTGATTAATTTGTCATTAAGATGTCATTAGGCGTAATTAATCAAGATTAGTGTTTTTATGACCAAAACTCAATTGAGTATGGAGAAGGCATCTATTCTAAGCATGTTGAGAAAGGTTTCATGAATTATAGATGTCGGGAACTAGTCAAACTTAATTTGGTCAAAAGTGATAACAGAGAAAACTGCTATCGCACTGCGGTTGACTGTGATGGCGACCGTGCAACTTGTTTTCACAAAACTGCGTTGCAATTCAGTTTGAGGTTCTACGGCTGTCTATGCGGTCGACCGTACCTTTGACCGTGTATTTTGCTAATCTTTAATTCTATTCTTTAAGCTATGTTTGAATTGGTCATTTGCAAGATAAAGTATAGATTAGTGACCTTGCGTGTTTTATGTTAAGATGTCGGTCATCACTTATGCATATGCATGTGTCATCATCAAAACATATTCTTTGGTTAATCATTATACTTAACTTTGTCGTTTAGTTCATTAACCAACATTCAACCAACATTCTCCCCCTTTTTGATGATGACAAACATATAAGTGATGAGGGACATTTTGCTACAAATACGCAAGTATTAACAATCACTTGTAACCATATTTCTCCCCCTTTTGCCGAAGCAAAAAGGTTAGCTCCCCCTATAAAACTATGCTCACCCTTAGAGCAAAGCTCCCCCTTAAATTGTGCACGTTGGAAAATATTCATTAAAACATACAAGCACACATTTTATTCATAGCAAGCAAGAAACATAGTTATCCATATATGAAAATATGCATGAAAGGTACACAATTCATTCCTAGATTCGTTCTACATGGGACGAGAGGTGCTTGGACGAGATGAACATTTTCCACAAACAAGATTGTTCAGAAATCGTCGTAGGATTTTGTGAGTTCGGCGATTCTGAAGATGGAGAATGGACATTTAAGTGGAGAATAATAGTGCAATGAACTGGTCATCTTTAACACTATCATCGGATCCTTTGACACTCCAGGCGGGTGTGTTTTCTTCTTCTGTTTCTTCATTGAAAGGTCAAACCGAATCATAATTGATTGGGAAGGTGGTTAGACGAATAAGATGAAGATCATGAACACATAGTTGCGTGAATAGTTTCGTCAGATGTGCTCCATAAGGAAGGGAGAGTGATTCATTATACACTAACCCACTCATCCTCTTTGCCATGAAAAGTGCCATGTTGACTTGAATACGGTGTTGGAGACACCAAAGTAAGGAGGCTTCACTGGCTTGGACTCTTGTGGAGAGATTTTCAACCTTGCAGTAGATGTTTTAATTTATGACCTTAAGCCGAAGTTCAAACTTAGGTGCAAGATGATTTGCATTAAGCCATCGTTTTCGATTTTAGTGTGATTGATGGGCCTCTGACAGACGGTGTTGATAATATCACCTTTTGTGACAAATTTGTAAGACAATAGAGGTATGGATTGTAGGTGAAGAATTCCACACCTTCATCGGGCACATGCATGAATTTTACAAAGTCCTTGAGAGACATGGAAAATCCTTTGTCAAACAACCCGAATTTGATGTTGTTTGGTGGAATGAATTCATAGTTCGCGTAGAATTCTCGAACTAGAGTGGAGTGAATAGGACCTCTTAAGGTCAAGAAAGCATCCCATTTTATGTGAGCAAATTTTCGAGAAGATTTTCGGGAAAGTGCTCAATAGTGACTACACAACCTTCGACAATTGGTCTAGTGCTAACCATTTGTCAGTTGTGATTGATCACATCTCTCTTTTCTTGGGAGTTAGGAAAGTGATTATCGAAGGAGTCGGAGACGGAGGAGGACAAGTCAATCATGAAAGGATTATTAGGGGACTTGTTTGTTTGACTCATTTTAAGTGAAATGGTGTAGTGAGTCTTCCATCATGATCTACTGAATTTAAAGGGAAGAAGATGAGTCTTCATTTAATCTCTTATTCCCTTTTGGAGTAATTGAATTTTTTGAGGAATTAAGTCATATTTAAGTATGATAAATTGTGTTAAAGTATGACATTTTGAACTTAGTTCCATTTAGGTTTGAAGGATTCAATGTGCATTAATTCTTTGAGAGAGAAAAAGTGAAACTGTCAGACAGTTGTACGGTCGATCCTACGGTCGACCGTGTGCTTGACCGCACGAGTTCTGAGAAAATTTATCAAACTGTTGTTAGCCTAAGTTGACTTATTCATGCAAGTATTACTCAAAAGATATTCAAATAGTCATTAAAAAATAATCAATCACATAATGTATTTCATCAAATAAGCACTTCAACCAACATTGCAAATTCATCTTCTTCTACTACTTCCTTCACCTCCACTTCTCACATCGTTGCTTCTTCAGCATGAGAAAGCCCTTTTCGCTTTCTTCAATAGCAGTTGAATGTTAGATTGATACTTCTTTATCTCTTGATTCAGGTAGATTCGTTCTACCTTTGAATCCCTATCCAAACCATAAAAAGGATCATTAGCTTCATCTGGAAAAAGTTCTTCGTCACTGTCGGATATTTCTTCCAGGTTGATTTGTGAGTTGGTCATAGCTTCATAGACCCTTTCAATCTCATCAGAGTCATCTTCATCTTCGCATCCCATCAATGTTAATGTATGGCGATTGAATATTTGATTGGTTGGATTTATGTGAATGTCATCTGTTATTCTTAGTTTTTCAAATAACCGTGTAAGATGCATTCCATAAGGAAGAGCTCTTTTTGAGTCATTTGGTACATTGCCCATTCGTATTGCTATAAAATAAGCCATGTTCACTGGTACTTACATTTCCAGACACCAAAGGAGAGCCATTTGAACAGCGTGAATATGAGAACGATTTCCCATTCTACAGTGAATATTGTAATCGATCACTGTGATCCATATGCGGAACTTCTTTCGCAGGTGTTTTCCCAGTACTCCTCAATTGAGAATTTCTTCTCTTGGAGCATTGTCTTCACACAGTGTTCAAATAGCAGCGTCTCTATTAATGAATTCTGGAAGATAAGTTAGACTGTGTCCTGTGTGAAAGAACCTTTGTCCACTTGTTGGAACTCCTAAGAGTTTTTTGAAATCTTAAAGGGTTAACGTTTTGCTTGTTCCTTTCAACCTAAATGTAATTAATCCGTCGGTATAGATGAAGTTAGAGTAAAATGGCCAATCAAGAAATACATCCCAGTTTAAATCTGAGAAAGCTACCACCATTTCAGAAAAATCTTCCGCTTCAATTCTTCTTCCTTCTGCTATTTTTCGATTTCTTACTTTTTCTCTATTGAGTGTCGATTGGTGTGGACGAAAGTTGGATGAGCTTTCACCTTGATTGGCCATTTTCTGCACATTGACACTTTAAATTAATTTAAAGTGTATGTATAGTTCAATTGTAGGCAACAAGTTTTGCAAACTTTAATTATCATCAATACTTAGTCGTTTTGATGTTAATATTCTTCACATTTTAACTCTTCATTAGTGTTAATGAATTTGCAAATAGATTATGATTTTTACAAAGTTCATATGTGTTCTAGACTTTTGAGATCATCATCAACACATGTTTTAACATCTAACATTATCACACTCAATTTTCAACAATGTTGTTTATATCATATAAACAATGATTCTATGAAAATCTAACCTAGATGTATAATGAACCCTTGAATTGTCCAAAGTTAAATCAATGCATAGATATACTATAATCATCACTACAATCGTTTCTAAATTGTTCTTCAAGAACAATTTTGTTTGTTTGCATTAATTTGAGTTTTGATTCATTCTAGTTAGGGTTTCTTCATAACCCTAATTCATCATACAAACACAATTGAATGCTAGAAAAGCAAGGATTAATCATACCAAAAGTAGGAATTAATGTGTGTTCTACTTTGGGCGGTCGATCTCCTTAGCCGTGTGGAAGGTATGTGTTTTGAAGTGAGTTTGAATGAGATAAAAAGTGAGGGTTTTATTTAATTAAAACATAATCAGACCACGCACGGTCGAAGCACGGTCGACCGTGGTGTCAGCCGTAAGAGAATTTCCAGATGTGTGAAACAGGGGTCTGCGGTCAAATCTGCAGTCATCCGTGGTTCAGCCGTGGATTCTTCTGATCACCAATTTCTTCATTTCTTCTTCTCTTGAGTGCGTTTTGATGATTCTTAGATTCTATAGAATACTTGAGGACAAGTTTTCTTTTCCTAACATTTAATGATCACATCCTCCCGATGTTTAATCATCAATGACACATAGTATACTATATATATATATATATATATATATATATATATATATATATATATATATATATATATACATACATACACATAGTATACACAAAACGCATCAATTTTGTATTTAGCACGCAATACATAGTTTCACATAAACACACAATCCTAATACAAATAAACTTACTTCAATAATCCTTTAAAATCATTTTTCAAAAACACTTTTTCATTTGTAAAAAAAATCTTTTATTAACTCAAAATCTTTTTGAAAAAGTTATTCTCATTAACATTTTGATCATTGGTTTTGATTGATTTTAAGGTTACCAAATCCTTGACTTATCCCTTCCATTGAATTGCTAGATTGGTCCATTTTTTCCATGATCCAATTTTCCTAATAATAGACAATGGACTTTGATTACACGATTTATGTTTGCTAGAGTCGTGACACATATTCATTTCATGTTTATCTCTTGATGAATCATAAGTACTCATCCTTTCAAGTTTTCTTTTCAAAGTATTTTTTTCATCAAGTAAAACTTTGTTAAGTTGACTAACTTTGTGTAATTCTTTTTCTAATAGTTTTACTTTGTCACGACTACTATCATACACAAATTTGATAGTCTTGTAATCATTTACCAATTCTTCATAACTAGAAGGATAGAATACATGTACCTCATTGCAATCCATGCTTGAGACATCATCTTCTTTGAAGGGAGATTCAACCTCTTCTTCACTTTGACCATCTTGATTTAGATCATTCCAAGAACTCATAAGGCAAAAATATTCATTACCATCCAAACCCTTTTCTTGAAAATCTTCAAGCTTCTCCAAATTCTTCCTTACCCCTTTACCCTTTAAACTCCTAGAGTTTTCTTCTCCTTGAGAGCATAGTGAATCCCAACATTCTTTTGCACTTTCACATGAGATTATCTTTATTCTTTCTTCATTAGGAAGAACTCCATGAATTAATGAAATTGCATCAAATTGTTTCAAAACATCATTGTTTTGAAATATTGACTTCACCAGTCTTGAACTTGCTTGTGGAACAAAGTCTCCTACTTTGATTATTCTCCACAAGTAGTAATCTTTAGATTTGAGATAAGTCTTAAATATCAATTTCCACACATCAATATCTATCTTATCAAAGATTGGTGCTTCTTTCACCAATTCTTCCAAGTATCCCATAGTTTGAGTTGATCCGAGAATCGTTGACTCAAGTTTTTGCACAAAACGAATTTTGACACTTTCAAAAACGTATATAGAGCAATGATTTGAGCAACCGCTCTGATACCAATTGTAAGTAACTAGACGGGGGTGAATAGTTACTTAATACGTTTTAACACTTTTTCGATTGATCACCAAATTCAATTAACTATGATCAACCAATTTAACTCAAACTTGATGTGTGGTGTGTATGTTCAATTAATCACAAGTCATATTCATTTCAAGATTGAGTAGAGATTAATTGAATGATGTCTTTCTAAAATAATCATTAAGTGTGTAAAGACATCAATGTTAGGTCATACATGGATAAGTAATCACAACTTGTTACTTATGTGAACCATTTTACCATTTTACACATAGACAAGTAACTAGTTTGCTTCAATAAACTAAGTGTAAAATGGTTCACGAAGGAATAATGGTCAATTGTCTATGTGGTATTGTCTAAGTAACAAGTTGTGATTACTTATCCATGTATGACCTAACATTGATGTCTTTACACACTTAATGATTATTTTAGAAAGACATCATTCAATTAATCTCTACTCAATCTTGAAATGATTATGACTTGTAATTAATTGAAACTAGGAATTTAATGACATATTGACTAGTCTTTAGGATTGAACTAAATGCATTAATGTGACTAACTAAGTCTTGACCAAAATGAGATTTCTCAAAATATTAATCAAGACACTTCTCCAAGAATGTTGAATTTACCACTCTTGGAGTGTTATGTCACTTTTACTCAATAAGACCAAATCCCACACACTTAATGCATATAGTACTTGTATAAGATGTTGGGTTTCTTTTGTAGCTGCTAGAACGAGTAAAAGCTCCAAAACGTGGTGTTCAAATCTGAGTCAAACGGTCATACAACGGATACATATTTTGGACTGGAGCACGCGCAGTCGAACCACGGTCGACCGTGCTGGCAACCGTGTGACAACGGCTATTTTTTGAATCTCACTATAAAAGGCAAGCATTGAAGAGCATTTGAAGTTGACCCTCTTGCATATTTCAAAGGCTTATTTTCAGAGATCACAAGTGCATTTATTACTACTCAAATGGAATCAAGCAAGAGAAGATTCTATGATCTTATAGATATAGAATTGGGTTGTTATAAACTTACTAATCAAAATCATTTATCTTGTGAGTTTACTTAGTGTAATATATGTCCTAGTATTGTCTTAGGATCATCATTGCAAAGTGTATAAGTCTTGTAACTTCAATTAGTAGAAGCATAGGCTAGCTTAGTGATCTACTTCCTTAAAGGGACCTAGGAAGTTGATTAATCTCATTTGGAGATTAATATTTGTCCAAGGTGAAGACAAGTTGATGTAGGTTGGAGTTGGTCTTTCAAAAGGATAGAAAGATTAAGTTTGATTTCTACTAAAGAAGTTGAAGGCTTGTAAATCAGATCTTCACCGGGTTTGGAGAAAAGTGCTTAGTGAAGTAAGAAATCCTGATTAGTGTAATCGGGGAGTGGATTAAGGTAGATAAGTTAACATTCACCCAAACCACTATAAATCCTTGTGTCTATGTTCCTTACATTACTTTATTCATCATTTTGAACATACACACCACACACATCAAGTTTGAGTTGAATTGGTTGATCATAGTTAATCAAATTTGGTGATCAATCGAAAAAGTGTTAAAAACGTATCAAGTAACTATTCACCCCCCTCTAGTTACTTACATAGTTAAAAATTTTCCGCAATTGTGTACATAGTTTCTTTTAGTTGTATTTTATCTAGAATTGTATGATATTCTTTTTGTTAGTTGCATTTACATGTTTTTGCATTTCATGCATATGGGTAAAATTGAAAAACACCAAAAATAGTTTGTGAATGAGTCAAAATGGATTTAAAATTGGAAAAACTGTATCCAAGTACAAAAGCGGCGCTTTTGTCCTAGGAGCGACGCTTTTGCTCATCAAGAGCGGCACTCCTGTCACAAAAAGCGGCGCTTTAACCTATTTTTGGGACCAAAAATGGGCAGTGGCCAAGAGCGATGCTTTTATTCGCCAAGAGCGACGCCTTTGTTTTCAAAAGCGGCGCTTTCATTTCACCAGGAACGGCGCTTTTGTTCCAAAAGCGGCGCTCCTGTACCTGGTTACTTAAGAATTCTGCTCGACCAAAACCTCACTTTTTCACCCACAACTCAATTTTTTTCTCTCTAGTGCGGCGTTCTCTCAACCCTAATCGACCCTAATCACCACTAAACTTCAAATTTTTTCAAATTTCTTGCAAATCTTCAACAATTAACATGGGAAGAGTAAGAATCCATCACTTAAATTCATTCTTTGACATGATTCTTGTGATTTTTGTTATTTTTCTCTTTATGCTTAAATTATTGATTGTGCTTGATTAATTATGTTAATGGTCAAATTGTTGGTGAATCTAGTATACATTGATGTTTATTAACATAATTTGCATGATTAGTTACATCGATTTTGACTTTGAAGTTCTAGGGTTCATCCAATTTGGGGGTTTTTGATTCTGAGTCAAATTGGAGTGTTAATTGGTGTTGTTGATGCTTAATTGATAGGTTACCATGATTATCTTGCTTTGAATCCATATTTCATGCTTGTATGAATTGAATTTGCAAATTAGGGTTCATAAGTTTAAGGTTTGACTTGGTTTGGCCAATCTGAACATGTGATTAGTGATGATGTACTTGTTTGCAACCTATTAATGTTATAACATGAGAAATTGCTATAATTTGATGAATTCTCTTTGTCTTAGCCAAATTTTGAAGGAATTAGACTTTGACTAGGGTTGACTTTTTGCAATTAGTTCATGTTGTCCATGTTTGACTGAATGGAGCTTAATGATTGATGATAATGCATGTTTAACTTGTGAATTTACATATGATTTGATGTTTCATTGCATGAGCTAAATGTTGCAACTTTTTAAAGAACTTGAGATTGTACCATATTGATATCCCTATTTGATTACATGTTTTATCATACTTAATTGCACTTGTTTTAGTCATGTATGCTAAATGCTCACATGATTTACATGATGAAACTTGTTGTGAATTATTAGAATCAACTCGGTGATGATAGTTAAAGTTAAAAGGTAAATTGTTTATATACTAACCTATACCTCTCCATAATGTTTTTCTTGTTTGTCTTGTTATGTAGACTGGAGAAACCCCAAGAACACATGGTACCATCGGAGGCGGGGTAAAGAGACAAAAGAGTATTGGAGTTAAGGGGAAAGGGAAGCGACCTGCACCATCTCAGCAACATGATGAAGAAGAAGAAGAGACGATAATTCCAGAAGAAATCCGAAGGCTTTCAATGGACCCCTGTTTGCAACAACTCTTAATGAATGAGAGTTATAGAGCAGGCCTAGAACTTAGGCTTAAGGATAATTTTTACCCATTGAAATACATCGATTGGTCTTCCCTAGAAGAAATGGGCATGCGCCAAGAGGTTGAGGACCTATTTAAAGTTGAATTCAAGGGTTTACTACTTAGCCCTTGGATCCCTCTTTTCAACCTGAATGACCCTGTCTACGTTGTCTCAACCCTAGAGTTCACCTCCACTTTAAGGGTCAACTTTACAATAGACGACATTGATGACCCATACTACATGAGCCTTTACTTGGATGGAAAGCCCCGAAACATGAGCATGTTCCAAATTATCAAGGCCTTAGGAATCTACAAAGAATTTAAGAGAAAATTTGAAATCCTTTGGGCTTACCATTGTACATGCAAAATCCCCACCACCAACCCTAGAGAATTTGACTATCCTAACGTTTGGCACCAAATGAGCACCGGAGCCTTTAGCCCTGGAAAGACCGTGGCTAACACCTTAAGAACCATTCCACATCGGATCATAGCCCGTTTTGTTGCTAACACGGTTAACTACCTTTTTCATAGCAACGAGAAAATGTCTTACTTGAACATTTGGCTCACTGACCAAATCTTTCACAAGGAACATGTCCATGTCCCGCATGTTATCGCCGATTACCTTTTTAATAAACATGAGACCAAAGGTAAGAAGGGCACAGTGGGTGGTGTTTTCGTGACCTGCATAGCTAATTAATTGGGGATTGATATAGAGGGGTATGCGGCTAAGGAAATGGGTAGATTCGGTTATGTGGACTATAAGGGGGGTAAGATTCTTAAGCGGGACCAAAATAACATGATGAGGAGATGGTTTGATATTGAGAATAACGAAGGAGAAAAGGAAGAAAGGGTGATGTATGGGTATGAAACGGGGAATATTAGGTCGAGTAGTGGAGCACCGGGTGCGGGTAGTAGTATTCAGGGGGGATATGACCAATCTTGGACTGCTAGCCAATTTAACCAACTTAATATCAATCAAAGAAACCAAGAGTATGAGGCGCGTTATAACTTTTCGGGCCTCCGAGCGGTTTCACAATGGCAAGTCCATTGTGATCAACTAAACCGCGTGGACCCGAGTACCCCAATGCCTTTTTCCCCCACCTACAACCAATATGATATGAGCTCCGACAGAGCCAACCCCTTATCGATTACGATCATAATGAAGCCTTGAGGAGAGCTCAAGAATTTGAGCATTTTGAGTGGTTGAGGCGAAAACAACAACAACATGATGAATGGAGTAGGCCACCAAACTACGAAGATTATCCGAACCCGGACCAATCCGGGAATTCATACTATGGTGGGTATAATTGGTGGTAACTCTACATGTTGAGCTCTCACTCTCCTCTTCTTGGTTATTTATTTGAACTTTTGATTTGTAGATTTGTGAAACAACAACAACAAAACCCAATACCACATGAGTGGTGTATGGGGGAGGTGAGATGTAGACAATCATTCCCCTATCCGAGAATAAAAACAAGTCATTTCTCCACTCAGAGTGAAACACTCTCAAAAGTAGAGAAAGTCATCCCTCTTTCTATTCGACGGATAAAGAGATTGCTTCCGAATGGACCTCCGGCCAATAAGTAGGAAATTTTTTAAAAAAAAAAAGTAAAATAAAATTAAAAATAAAATTCAGACGCCATGAAAATGGTAGAATCAAATTTCCATGGGTTTTAAATCCTGCATGCAATTCAATTTAGGCTCTAAACGGCAGTCAAGACGCCAATAAATTGACGCTTTGCTGTTGACTCCAAAATAGAGCCGAGATTTGTGAAACTTGTGTTAAAACAATTGGTATGGAATACTTGCAAGAGGATGGTTGGGAGATTGGAACAATTTGATGATGGTTGTGATGAGTTGGTTGCTTGATAAAACAATTTAGCTTGTGATTGATTATGTTTAATGATTGTAGTTATTTGAGTCTGGAGGGTATGTGATTCCCGGATAAAACAATTATGAATTTGAACTTGGTTTGTAATAATTTGACAATCGCTAGGATCGTAATGCTTATATTCATTCTTGTTATATGTATGATGTTGATTAATGTGTTGATTGATTCGTTGGTTGTGCATGTGTTGTTGATGATCATTATTATCTCATGCTTGTTTGCTTAACATAGATATTATCGTTTGTTTGTGAATATGATGATTGAGTTGTTTGGTTGAGAATCTCATTATGTTGATGTTGATGATTTTGGAACGTTGTGATTTTATTGTGGGTGCACATACTCCCCCGAGTATTCCCCACACATTTTGTACCTTGTGAGAATACTTTAATTGTAGGGAATGCCATATGCACTTGGCTCCTTCTTTTGGCTCAACAAATGGTACAACGACATGCAAGCGAATTTGGTAACTACAAATTATCCGAATGGCAACAATAAAGATCATTTGATCTATTCCGGTTTTTATTTTCTCCTCTCTCATCTATTCTATTTTCAAAATGCCCCTCATTTTTACTTATTCTATCGTTTCAATGAGGGCATTGCATCAAACTAAATGTAGGGGGAGAGTTAAAATATCGGGTCATTTTGAACTTTCTCGGATAAACTAGTTACATACTCTACAAAGATTCAAACTTGCAATGTTGATTAATTTTTGGAACAAGTTTTTAACCATTACATTAATTTATATCATAATCACTAAAATGGTTAAAACTTGTAAAATTTTCAAAATTTTTGGAAAAGTAAAGTCTTTTCCTTCTTTTTCAAAAACTTAAGGAAGTAAGTGTAAGACCCAAATATTTATTGTACATAATGTATTTAAGGTGTACGATGCGTGTATGAAGTGTACGTGTTGCTTGCTCGAACGTCGAAGGAAATTGGACGTTGTCTGAAGTGACAAGGTGTGTACGTATCTTTTCAACCCCAAATAAAGTTTGTGTTGATGTTTCAAAGCCTTACCATTAGAAAGGAAATCTTATTACGTTTCCAACGATATTTGATTCATCGAAAACGGAGCTACGGTCAAAAAGTTATGGCCAAAATAAGTTTATGAAAACTGACATGTAGGTTGGAGCGGCGCTCCACCTTTTGGCGCGGCGCGCCGAACCCGTCTGATGCAATTTTCAGCATTTTTAAAGGGTTTAAATGAGGGGTACTTTGGTCTTTTCACTTGGGGTCAGTTTGGGGTCATCAAAACTGATCCATTGATCATTTTGGATCTCATTTCACTCCTCAAACACTCTCTTCAAACCCTAGTGAGAGAAACCCACTTTTAGTGAGAGAGAGCTTGATTTGGAGAAGAAGGAGTTGGATTCTCACCAAAGCTCGAGTTTTAAAGTTATTCTACTCGTCAACGACATCATTTTGGTGGTATTGGTAAGTTCAAACTCCGAATTACATTTATTAGATTTGATATTCAAGTTAGGGTTTGAGTTTGATTTGTAGTGAAACCCTCTTAGATGATGAAATGGGTTTATGGTGACTAGTTATTCTTGTCACTTGGCGGGTTTTGGGTTGGTTGACGATTTGGCCTTGATTAGGCTTTAATCTTGAGTTTAATCACTAGGTTTAGTGATTATGGAAGTGTTGGAATCACTTTTGATAAATTTGGGTTGACTAATTTTAACTTGAGTCAAAATTAGGGTTTGGTGATGATTATGACCCAATTGTCGATTTAATAAGGTTTATAAACTTAAAATGGATTAAGTTGAAGTATAAAACCGAGTTAAACATGTTTTGGTGTCAAAACTCGCTAATGGCGCGATGTTGACTCCTTTGGGTCAAAATTAGGGTTTAAGTGTCATTATGGGCAAGATAGGTGTTTAACACCTATAATTGGGTTTAATTTGCGTATTAGGACCATTCTCACTTGTGTTAGTGATTATTGGTTAATTTGGGCGCGATTTGTACTTGGAAGGGCAATCGGGTCGATATTGCACTAGGTGTCAATATGGGTTGGTTTGTAATCCACCCTAATTGTGTTGTTTATTATTATGATAATGGATTAGGTACGTTCAATGACGGATCAACGGATTTGGCTTGTTTTCTTCAAGACTTCAAGGTGAGTGGAATAATTATACATGTGTGTATATAATTTATTTGCTTGTGCGCGATGTGCACAATAGCCGGGTTTTGGTGCACATCGATGCGACTATAGCCGTTTAGACACCTTTGGGAATAGTGTCACAATAGCCGGATTTTGTGCACTACATGCGACTTAAGATTGTGGACCCGATATATTTACTGTAATGTTATTATTTGACGATGAGTCACATAGCCGTTTTTGTGACCATTGAGGTGTTGCATAGCCGTTTTTGCACACATTAATTAATGGTGTCACATAGCCGTTTTTGTGACCATAGTTGTGGGACATAGCCGTTTTGTCCAATTGATAATTATGCACATAGCCGTGTTTGTGCATATGGTGGTGAGTAATAGCTGTGTTTTACTCCCACGTTGTTGCCCGTATTAATTGTTGCACATAGCCGTGTTTGTGCACATGATTGTGAGTAATAGTCGTGTTTTACTCACACATTGATCAAGTGATGCCATAGCCGTTTTTGGAACACTTGGGGGTGATGCCATAGCCGTTTTTGGAACACCTCGGGGGTTAGCATACCATATCCGTGCTTGGGCACTAACGGTTGTTATGAACATCGATGACTTGTTTCGCGAAGTCATTCCCCTGCGAAGAGTTGGTTAACCATGGATTATAGTTGTTGTGTAGCATTTAATTATTATTATGACTATTATGCTAATGGTGTCGCTAGTTGTACGATTATGATGCTACTAGCTTTGTTACGAGATGATATGCGAGATTATGCTAAGGTTTATGCTAGTTATACGTTTGATGTTACTAGCTTGTGCGAATTGATACGCGAGGTATTTATGATGCGTTTGATGTTACTAGCTTTTACGCTTGTTAAACGAGTTCATTGTGGTAAGATTGATTATGCTAGTTTCTTATGCTTTGACATGCGGGATTAATGTGTGGTTTGGGTAAGGGAGTGCTAGTAGGTAAATTATATATGTACGTGTGTAACTATTGCACACACTAAGCTTTAGCTTACCCTCTCGTTGTTGACTTTTTTATAGATTTGCATGGATGCGGTGGCTCGGGTAAGCGCGGGGACTAGTGGACTTGCGTAGTTGCTTTAAAGGCAATGCTTTTGGATTCGATTAGGATTGGGTAGCGTATCCCCAATCGCCATGCTCGGCTTTATTTTATATTAAAAATCATGTGGTTGAAAACTTGTATTTTATACGAAAGTCGTAAAACGGCCGATGTGGGCCCGGTCTCGTAAAACTTATTTTATGAATGGAACGTGTTAGTTTTTCATATATGAATATGTTGTGAAAAGCGTTTTATCTAAATACGTCGGGAAGTGGTCAATCTTTTTCGCGTTTAAAGACTTTTTGGACAGACCAGTTTGGCGCGCCGCGCGAGGTTCTGGCGCGCCGCGCCAGTAGCTGAACAATCAAAATTTTTTTGTGATACTTTAAGCGGGTTCGAACGTGGTTTGGTTTGGGTTGTTACAGTAAGGTCTTCCTTTTGTTTCATACTTGCAATTAACAAACTGAAAGTAAAGTGTTTCACTTTTCATATGATTTTGTGCTAAAATGATAAAATCTTGAGAAAAATTAAACTTGTGCTTGAAAGTTAAAGTCTTTCATGCATGTTGCTCCAAAACTAAGTGTTTAAAGCATTATGCTTTAACACTTCCGAATGAATCAAATCCATCCATGATAGGGAGTCAAGTCTCCCGAATTTTGTTTTACTTGGTGTGGGAGACTTCTTAATCCACACCATTTTATATTGACATTCGTTGTCTCATCATTTCACTATGTTTCAACCGATGTATCATACCATGAGAAGAGGAGCCACTGAGCTTCACCGTGTGCTATCTTCTTGTTGAAGAGAAATGGCTTCGTGCTAGTGTTTCTAGACAACACACGCCATAGCCAAAAGCTATGGCACACTTGTGCAATCAATTAAAGGAAAGGTAGTAACTACTTCCTACCTTTTCTCAACATAAGCATAAAAGCTTGTTATGTGGGAAGTAGATGAGTGAACAAAAGCTTTAATCATTGACATTCCCAATGTTTCATTTTGGAAGTAAAGTCTTCCAAACTTGAAAGTAAAGTCTTCCAAGTTCTTTTGTGTTCCAAGCTTGGGAGTAAAGTCTCCCAAGTCAAGTTCGACCCTTTTAAGGAAGTTAAAGTCTCCCTAGTGCTTCAAATTTTGGAATTGATGGACTCTCTTATTTTGCACTACTATGAGAGAAACCATAGAGTTGTGATAGAAAGCTTGATGAGTGTCGGTCATCTCGAGCCCCGGTTGACCTATAAAGGTGGGGTACCAGTCCCTTACCTTTGGCACACCCACCTTAACCCTAAACTTGGAATTGACGATCATTATTTGGAATTGACGATTATAATTTAGAATTGACGATCATATGTGTTTTAGGGGCATGGAGGTGGAAGAGGGATAACCATCGCTGGTTGATGAGGTGAGCATTCTCTTTGGAGGCATATACTTTACACGACGTATTTCTTGGCGAGTGGTTATTTGTGTGATAATTCATGGCCCTTATTCATTTGGGGTGCATTTAGGATCATTTTGGGTACACCTTGGGTTTAATTATGCAAGTTTGTGTTAGATTGCGAATGAATTTGAGATTTGATTGATTATTTTTGTGAGTTAATGGCTATCCCGTGAATCCTACATATTTGGTCAAGGTCAAGGAGGTCAAAGTTGAGTTTGTGAAATTTTATACTTGGTGATTGACGTTTGACAACCTTCACGAAGATGAAGTTGACTTTGATCGGGAAATGATTAATTCGGGTAGATTTAGGCTTGAAGTGTGATTGTGTTAGTATTCTAGGATTGAAGACTTGAAGGTGTGCTAATTGAGAAGATTGTTGGAAGATTACATTGAGCTTGTGTTTGTGTTAGAAGAATAAAGAAGATGACGTTTGTGCTTGGTCTTAAACAAATGCAAGTTTTGGAGGTCATTCTAGCTATCAAAGTGCATATTCATGAAAGGTATCAATTTGTGCTCAAACTTCTTGCGCTTTGGCTTTGATCACCTATTTGTCCTCTATCTCCGAAGCTTGTTTTGTTGATTTGTTTGGTTGAGGACAAGCAAAGGTTCAAATGTAGGGGGTTTGATATCTCTCTAATTATATGATGTTATGCGAGATGTATATGAAATAGTATTAATTTAAATATGAAATACGACGAAATATTTCACAAGTTTTAATTATTTATTTACAAAATGGATATACCTAAACCTTGCTACAACACTATAGGCAGTGTACCTAATCGTAGAGTAGTATAGTTTTTAGTAAGTCTGGTTCGTTCCACATGGAGACCGTTACACTATATTTTTATATAATTACATTTGTACAAAAATATATAAATATATATATATATAATAATATATAAAAGGGGGGTTAACCGTTTAATGACCGGTTTGTCGATTTTATATTTTAAGCGAAGCGTAAAGTAAATTTAATTAACAAAATAAAATAAATAACAAAAAATATAAATGACGAATAATTAAAGGTGCGATGAAATATAAAATAAAATAATTATGCTTATTTAAACTTCCGTAATCCTGATGTTTGATGTGTTGATTTTAGTTTTATGCCCATGGGTTAATTGTTCTTTGTCCTGGATTATTTAATATGCCCGTCTAGTTTTTGTCCATAACACTCCATCAGTCATAAATATAAAGTGCGAGTGTCCTCGTCAAATTATCCTTATATCCGAAATCAAATATTCCAACTAATTGAGGACTTAAACTGTAACAAGGTTTTAATACTTTGTTTAATAATTACACCAGGATATCGACTGCTTGTAATCCAAGGTTTAATACTTTGTTAACAATTACGCCAAGTGTCCTTGTACATAATTTCACCCCTGTTTTAATAATTCCATAGACTATTAATCCATTCCCGTGTCCGGTTAAATGAACGATTATTCGTACATATAAATATCCCGCCCATCGTGTCCGATCGAGTGTATATGGTTATTTATAGGGACGTCCAATTGTAAATCTTTATATTAAAATTAACAAACTATCATTTAGTTAAACAAATATAAAGCCCATTAATAGCCCATAATCTAATTTCCACAAGTGTCGTTCTTTTGTCCAAACCTCAATTATGGTACAAAGCCCAATTACCCAATTTTAGATATTTTTAACCCAACATCATGATTACTTCGGTTCAAATAAGCATAATAACAACTTAGTTACGAGACATTAATTTAAAAAGGGAGAACATAACTTACATTGATTATTTAACGCGTAGTGTTACACGGACAGAGTTCCGGCTTAAAAACCCGTAAATAACCGTTACATAACCCAAACTAACTAATATAAAACTACCCTATACTATATATATATATATTATATATATATTTATTTATTATTTATTACAGAGTATTATTATTATTTTTTATATTTTTTAAACTCGGCAGAATGCATGGCCTTTTATAGGCATTTCTGATTTTTGCAGCTCCGAGAGTTGCGGCATTTTAAGCCTGCAAACTCCGCGAGTCGCGGAGTTTGAAAATCCAACCCACACAATTTTAGAACCTTGCTTGTCGACATAATTTATATATAAATATAAAATATAAATAATTAATATAATTATTTATATATTATATTATATTCTTGTGCATAGTAGACTTGTAATTTTTGGTCCATTGCGTCGGGCGTTGATAGTTGGCTAGGGTACCGGTTCCGGATTTTCGAACGCCTTTTCGTATAATTTAATATCTTGTACTTTGCGTTCCTCAACTTGTACTTTTGTCATTTTTAGACGTTTCTTATCAATAAGTTGAACCACTTGGATTGTATCTTGTACATTTGAGCTTTTTGGACGTTTTTGTCTTCAAATCGTCGTTTTCGCCTTTTGTCTTCGCACTTATTTAATATAAACGATTACAACTTAAAATAGAACAATTACAACTAAATAATTTACATATTGGGAGGATATTGCTACAAAATATATGTTCATTTGGAGCACTATCAAATATCCCCACATTTGAACGTTGATTGTCCTCAAGCAATACATAACTTGAAATAATATAATACATCACACGAATCACTTCTTTATTCTTCACACTTTGTACATCAGTGATTTTGATATGGCGGTATAAATAATGATAGTAACGATAGAACCATGGCTAAAGGTGGGTGTGTCATCCACAGTTGCCTCGGGTTTAGGTCAACGACACTTGCAATCAAATAGCCGATTTACTTTCGGTTTCCAAAGCAAAGTGCACATTTGAAAGGCGGTTTACAGTCCCACATGACTATGAAAATGTAGATCCTTAAGGAAATTGAATCTTTATGAAAACATTTGATCTTTTGAAAATTCAATCTAGCTTTTACCCTAGATAAGTTTTCCGGAATAACCCTTCACCGGTGTTTGCAAAATGATTTTTTTGTGGTTTTTGTGGGTTTCATATTTGAAAATTTTAGCTCAAAACTTATGGTTTTGTGTTACCCACTTGCTAACCTTGTATTAGGAAAGCAACACGTCCAGTTTACTTGTCCCGTATATTACCTTTCGGTAAACTACCGTCCGGTTGTAAAGGAAAGCGATGAACAAGCAACTGTTAATGCAATGTCCCTTGACTTGCTTTTGATTATGGTCTATAACGTGTCGGACGCAATTACTATCCTTTGTAGGAGCAATAGTAAAGCTCACCCTTATAATTTTTCGGTCTGGCACAAGGTCCTGTCTTCGACCATGCTATGCAACCACCGTTCTTACGGTTGACACCCGATTTGGTTCAGGTGACCTAATGAATTCCAGGTGAATTCCTAGGATTTTACGTTCAATGGTAATGAACGCATTGAAAATAGATTTTCAGAAAACAAATCGATTTGTAATTTTGATCAAAATATTTTCTCGTTCAAGCTCGAGTTTAGATATCATCGAATTCCATGAGTTTGTAATTCTCAATCTTTAAGGTCAATCTCAAGGATTGAGTAATATCAGGCTTAAAAGCTGATTTTTAATGTTTAAGGAGATTATCCTTTCTGGGGGTCTGATTCATTAGTCTTATCAAGCTAATTTGCACGGCGCCCTCCCCATTTTACGAGACAGATCCTCTCATGGTTAGGATAAGTCTGACCACTTGGTGACCCTGTTTGATGCTGAGGTCCGTGGATTTCCTGCTGATTTTAGTGATGACTTTTCTAGATTTTTCGTCAACCTACAGCTGGTCTGGACGACAACTTCCTGACCTAAATCAAGAATCGCGTGTCTTTTTCGGAAGACTTTACTTCCTTTTAATGATGGAATTGATTCATCGTGTAGATCCATCTTTTCTTTCAAATATATTACAGTAAATCGGGTAAAACTGATTAAAATCGTCCAAAACAAAAGTACCTGCAATAATTTTACAGAAACATGTGATAGATAGTTTTTAATTGAATAACTTGGTACATTCTCCCCACACTTAGTTTCTTTCTTTGCCTTTTTATTCTCCTTTATTCCATTTTAAATGAATTCAATCGTTTTAGGGTGTTTCTCAATTTATGTCCTTTCCGAGGTAACGATAATTTCGGTATTAACACCTAATTTTCATCGTTCATAAATATGTATAAACATGATTTTGAATTCATTTATTTGAAAATTTTTAAAATTTTCACAAAATTTGGCAAATAAACTAAGTGCAAACCCGAGAGAATTTATAACCTTTCCCCATACTTGAGATCATGCAATGCCCTCATTTGCATTAAATCAGACTATAATTATAAATTCACAAGGGTAATAAGTGTAGAAAAGTGATTAAAAATACCCAGTTTGTAATTACAAAGCTCGTCGAATGATAGATGGCGCGCCTCATCGTTCATTCCTTCTTGTTTTATCACACATGTTTTTCTTCAAAAACGGTTGCTTTTCTGGACTGTTTGCTAATTTTTGAAAATGCGTCTTTTACCCTAATAGTGCATTTTTATTAACTAGTTATGCACTAACCCGAACCCCTAATTTAACGTTAAGTGGGATTAGACTTCCCCACACTTAGCTGACGACATGTGAAGTTGGTAGAATAAGTTCCACGAATTAGAATAGTGAGCCAGTTATTTACATCTCGGGTGGTGTATAATATATCAATGGGTTTAAAGTTTAGACTCTCCCGATCGTCACTACTTAATTCTTTTTTAAGTGTAGCTTTTAGTAAATGGATATGTCTCTTTTCTGATTCTTGGTCAAATGGATCGATATACATCGACACATATATTATAGGGCGGACAATTCCTAACATTTCCTTCCGTTCATTTTCGGGATCAAAGGTTTCACCTCTATTACCCAATTGGGTGAAATTCGAGGTGTCATTATCTATTACAGCTCGTAGTTCATTTCCGGTGGATGACTCATCTATTGAGAATATTGGGTTGGAAGGTTGTGGAATGGTGAATTTCGGGATCAAAGGAAAATCTTTTTCATTAATGGTACTTATTGGTCTCACCATTTTGGTCTCGGGGGTAAAATTTTCAACGTTATCGTTTTCCCAAGAGTACCAATTTGTCACCCTTACTTCTTCTTCATTCATTGATGGATCGATGATTTTGTCGGTAGAGGCTAATGTGTCGATATGTTGTGAAATTGGTAAAACTGAATAAAAAGTATCATCGGGATAGTTGGTGATTTCGGAGCTCTCGAATTCATCAAAATTCGATGATATAAAATTTTCTTGCACAATACTCCTCAGATCAACAGGTGTGTAATCTGATAGGGTTTCAGCTTGCCGATTTACAAACTCTCTCATTTGTTCATTTTGAGCATCAAGTTCTTCGAGTTTAATTTTCATATAATCTAAAGAATTTTCAGGCACATAATTTTCCTCATCTTCTGGTTGTTGAGTTTGGATATATTCTTGTGAATAATCCCAATTAGAATTGTATTCCTCATAATCGTTCCATTCAGGTTCCATGGGTGCATAATTTTCCATAGGAACGTAATAATAACATTCCCATGTTGAGTGATAATCTCCACATATTTCACAACCAGTTATTGTTTCTTCATTCGTGATCCAAGATTGACCGAATGAATTGTCATCAACACTTGTTTGAGAGTATTGATGAAATTGATTTCGGATGTCATAAAGAGTTTCTAAGATATTTTCGAGATTTTCTATAATGCGTTTATTACCAAATTTTAGCTACAATGTGGTGCATTTACTAATTATCCTATTAGTTATAAAATAAAATATAAAAAATTATATAAGTTATCAAATTAATAGACTTTTCTGCTTTTGCCCACGTTTCGAATAGCCAATAGATGCAGCAGGGAGTCAGAACCCTTTAAATCGGAAGCTCACAACTCAGCCACTAACAAATCCAACTATTACTACGAAGCAGAAAATTTGGATGTCTATCAATTTAACCGCTTAAAATAATTTTTTGTTGAAATTTTAAAGAAATTATAGAGAAGAAATAGAGAAAATTCTAAGTCCTAAAAACTAGATCGTCGAGAAATAAGAAAGAAAAAGAATACGCGTCGAAAAACGTCGAAAAATAAAAATAAGAAAGAAAAACGTCGAAACTTAAAAGTCTAAAAATTATATCTAAAAAGTTGCGCCTAAAGGTCTAAAGGTAAATGCAATTTTATTCAGAAAACGGCAATTACTTAAAGGCACTAAAATTTATTTAAAACTAAAGCGAAAAACGGCGTCGCAAAATTCCAAAGCGCCTAAATCTTAATCTAAAGAAAAAGCACTTAAGGGATTTTACGGCAAAGCCTAAGAATCTATACATATAAAATAACTACGGAAAAACTAATTTTAAAAAATATTATTTTTATATTTATATTTTTATATTTTATAAAAGTATTAATTTTTTATATATTAAAACTAAATATAATTAATTATAACTAATTAATTTAAAAACTTAAACTAAATAATAATAATAATAAAGTAATTAGGGTTAAATAATAATAATAATTAATAATACCCCGTAATTAATGCTTTTTAGGGTTCCTTTGTGGCCTGACAGGGCGGCTCCACGAGTCGCGATGTCCCGTTCCAGAAAATCTCCGCGAGTCGCGGAGTTTGAAAAACGTTTTTTTTTTATTTTATATTATTTTTCTAAAAATATATATAAATATATTTATACAAAAATAAATTAAAAATATAGCGTTTCGCCGATTTCTCCGACAGCGGCGCCAAAAATACTTGATGTTATGCGAGGTGTATATGAAAGAATATTAATTTAAATACGAAATACGACGAAATATTACACAAGTTTTAATTATTTATTTACAAAATGGATATACCTAACCTTGCTAAAACACTATAGGCAGTGTACCTAATCGTAGAGTAGTATAGTTTTTAGTAAGTCCGGTTCGTTCCACAGGGAGACGGTTACACTATATTTTTATATAATTACATTTGTACAAAAATATATAAATATATATATATATATATATATATATATATATATATATATATATATATATATATATATATATATATAATAATAATAATAATAATAATAATATATAAAAGGGGGGTTTACCGTTTAATGACCGGTTTGTCGATTTTATATTTTAAGCGAAGCGTAAAGTAAATTTAATTAACAAAATAAAATAAATAACAAAAAATATAAATGACGAATAATTAAAGGTGCGATGAAATATAAAATAAAATAATTATGCTTATTTAAACTTCCGTAATCATGATGTTTGATGTGTTGATTTTAGTTTTATGCCCATGGGTTAATTGTTCTTTGTCCTGGATTTTTTAATATGCCCGTCTGGTTTTTGTCCATAACAGTCCATCAGTCATAAATATAAAGTGCGAGTGTCCTCGTCAAATTATCCTTATATCCGAAGTCAAATATTCCAACTAATTGGGGACTTAAACTGTAACAAGGTTTTAATACTTTGTTTAATAATTACACCAGGATATCGACTGCGTGTAATTCAAGGTTTAATACTTTGTTAACAATTACGCCAAGTGTCCTTGTACATAATTTCACCCCTGTTTTAATAATTCCATAGACTATTAATCCATTCCCGTGTCCGGTTAAATGAACGATTATTCGTACATATAAATATCCCGCCCATCGTGTCCGATCGAGTGTATATGGTTATTTATAGGGACGTCCAATTGTAAATCTTTATATTAAAATTACAAACTATCATTTAGTTAAACAAATATAAAGCCCATTAATAGCCCATAGTCTAATTTCCACAAGTGACATTCTTTTGTCCAAACCCCAATTATGGTACAAAGCCCAATTACCCAATTTTAGATATTTTTAGCCCAACATCATGATTACTTCGGTTCAAATAAGCATAATAACAACTTAGTTACGAGACATTAATTTAAAAAGGGAGAACATAACTTACATTGATTATTTAACGCGTAGTGTTACACGGAGAGAGTTACGGCTTAAAACCCCGTAAATAACCGTTACATAACCCAAACTAACTAATATAAAACTACCCTATACTATATATATTATATATATATTTATTTATTACTTATTACAGAGTATTATTATTATTTTTTTATATTTTTTAAACTCGGCAGAATGCATGGCCTTTTATAGGCATTTCCGATTTTTGCAGCTCCGCGAGTTGCGGCATTTTAAGCCTTCAAACTCTGCGAGTCGCGGAGTTTGAAAATCCAGCTCACACAATTTTGGAACCTTGCTTGTCGACATAATTTATATAAAAATATAAAATATAAATAATTAATATAATTATTTATATATTATATTATATTCTTGTGCATAGTAGACTTGTAATTTTTGGTCCATTGCGTCGGGCGTTGATAGTTGGCTCGGGTATCGGTTCCGGATTTTCGAACGCCTTTTCGTATAATTTAATATCTTGTACTTTGCATTCCGCAACTTGTATTTTTGTCATTTTTAGACGTTTCTTATCAATAAGTTGAACCACTTGGATTGTATCTTGTACATTTGAGCTTTTTGGACGTTTTTGTCTTTAAAACGTCATTTTCGCCTTTTGTCTTCGCACTTATTTAATATAAACGATTACAACTTAAAATAGAACAATTACAACTAAATAATTTACATATTGGGAGGATATTGCTACAAAATATATGTTCATTTGGAGCACTATCATTATACATGTTTTATCTCACGATATCTCCCTCACTTTGCTTGATTTTTGATGATTATGGAGCTTATTTGGTATGCTTATGAGCTAAATGGCAATTTGGGGGATAAGCACTTGATTTGGTGTAAAATTCACTAAATCTTGATCAAAAGTGGCAAAGAAAATGGCAAGTGCAGAAATCTGCTAAAAAGCGCCGCTCCTCAGATAAAAGCGCCGCTCCTGCCGGATAAAAGCGCCGCACCTCATTCAAAAGCGACGTTCTTGTGCACGTTTTGACTCCATTTTCCACCAGTGGCCCGAATCGCCGTTCCTATTGCCAAAAGCGCAGCTCCTAGCCAAGTAAAAGCGGCGCTCCTATGCTAAAAGTGTCACCCCTGAATTAAGCCAAAAGTGCTGCTCCTGATCAACATCACCGCTCCTGAAGTATGCCAAAAGCGCCGCTCCTGCTCCAAGAGCGGCGCTCCTATCGCTGATTCAGCCCAGAATATTCAGCACTATAAAAGGAACGAGATTAGGTCATTTTCAAGAGAGTAGCTATTCTAAGTCCGATTTTCACCTACAAAACCCTAATTTCATCATCCATTGATTGTTTGTGTTTCTATGCTTATTATTAGTGTAATCTTAGCCATGATTGGCTAAATCTCTTGTGTTTGCTTATCTATGAATCTCTAATGCAAGTGTTTGCCCCAAAATCAATTGAATGATGTTGTTTGAATGAATTACATGATCAAGTGTAATTTTGTTAGCTATAGATCCATTGCTATGCATTGTTTTAGGCTTTACTTTGATTACATATGTTGAGTAGATCTCTTAGTGATTTGAGAAGTGAATCAATGTGTGCTTCAACACCTTGAGTGATCTAGACAACTAGCTTAAGAATTTCAAGTGATTGTGATCTTGATCTAGGTTGGTTTTCAACTGGCTTTTAGTCAACATAGTAGTGTCGATCATCTTAAGTGATTTCAATAGTTGAAGGGTTCTAAGTGATTTCAACCCAAGCATAATCTCAATAACCAATCATGCTCAACTTGATCTTAGAATGCAATGCTTATGTGAATTCGCGGAGTATTATTTGATTAAGGTTTGGTAGTAATGCTAAACATTTAATAGTTCAACAACTAGTGTGATAGCAATTTGGGTAAAACGGGGGCAATCTAAGCATAGAGAGGATTAGATAAGTGAACACTACTTAGTTAATTGATTTAAGTTCTTAATATTGCGTTACTTATTACTAGTTTACTCGTTAAGTTTAAGTTTGTTTATTTGTACAAGTTTTAGTTGTTAATCAAAATCAATCAAAACCCCCAATCAAACAAACCCTATGACAATTGATAGTTTCAAATATTCGACTTACATCGCTCTCTTTGGATGAACTTGATAAGAATACTTACATTAAAGTGTAATAATAACTGGGTTCTAAGTGCTCGTTAGTTATGTGTGCTTATTTGTAGTGTTTGAATCATATATAAATTTTGAGGGTAAAGATGTATCATTATGCAACACCATCACCACTGATGATACTGCTGCTAAATCAGCTGATGGAGTGCAATATTACCAGTTCATTATGTTGGTTTTAAGAGCCTTCGGCAACCGGCAAAAGAAAGACCATTCTGAGTAGCAGTAATGCTCATAACAAGCAAGAAAGATGGGGTAAAGGGGCGGTTGGTAGTAGAGGAAATTGGAAAGAGAAATCTGATGTGGTGGTCTATCCAGGTAAAGGAAGAATGTAATGGTTGGAAGTGGTCTTATTAGGATATTTTTTTAATTGATGGTAACATAAGATTGACACTAAACTTCAAAAAAAACCAAAATAGAAATTTTGTAAATTTGTTTTTACGTTTACTTTTTATGGTTTACGTTTATGATTTTCATTTTACGGTTAAGTTTTCGGTTTCATTTACATTTTACGATTTACGAGTCACATTTCACTTTTAAATTTTATGTTTATAGTTTCCATTTTACATTCCATTTTATGAATCCACTAGCCTTTAAGAGCTCGTGCGTTGCACGGAGGACCCTATAATGACTAAGTATAAGATTGGTAGTAACAGAATAAGTAGTAACTATATATATGTATGACCGTACCACTATTTTATGCAACATTTTGATCATTAACTAGAGATTAATAGCCAAACCTCCAAATATCATATGCATATTTGACTTACTGAAATAATACCATCACCTTTCCTTAAATTCACCCCATAACAGTTTGGTATACTCACAACCCACAAACAAATGATGGTACCACCTTAAAATGAAAAAAAAAGAACAAATAAAGTAACATAGTTAATGGCATAAGAGCTAAAACACTAACATCACTAACTATTGTAAAGCTCATTGTACGTTTTTGTACAAACATGAGACTCTAGTTGGTAACTTGAACGTGCAAGTTTAAAACATGGGTCAATTGGTTATTGATTTTAAACCTATTGTTGACCACCAACACTAAAGTCTACTACAAACAACACCAATGTCACAAAGATCCTCATAAAATACAATACACCTTAGATAATAAATAACAAAGTTATAAAAGAACTCATAAACAACAAAAAATGTAGAGACAAACACACTAAAATTGAATTCGCTAATACTATCAAGAAACCTATGTATGTGGATACAACCCGAAAATTTAAAATGACATTATGGAAGTGTTTGTAACTTCGGTTTCCAGAAATAATGCATATGGATAAACAGGCTCTTAGCCTCTTATGACCTAAATGGGTCATAATTTCCAAGGTAAGTCAAAATAAGTTCAAAACACATTTCAAAAACACAAAACTTACAAATACACTTAATACAACATATGTGACGTATCTAAATTAACCGTTGCGTGAATTGACAAAGAATTAGTTATGAGACGCCCCGTACAAAACCATCATGTACGAATCGTCAACAACATGTCCATTACATGGTATAATACTACATGCCGTTTTAAAACAAGTTTTGCATTCATGAAAAGATAACGTTTTACAAAAGACAACGTGACACAAAGGTCGTTACAAAGCCATTATTCAAAATAACATAAGTTGCGAATGCAAAATAAAAGTTCCATGATTGAGACATCTCTAAGTAATGCAGCGGAAGTCTAACACAGCGAGTCTGTAACAACAAGTCTATAACACCAAGACAGCAAGTCTAACAGCGGAAGCAACAACGTCTAAGCACCTGAGAAATACACGCTTAAAAGGTCAACACGAATGTTGGTGAGCTATAGTTTGTTTGTATTCAGTAATGTAATGTAGACCACGAGATTTCGTATTCAAAACAGTATGAAAAGTATATGCTTAACCGTGGGCACCCGGTAACTAACTTAACGTAATATTACCCCCTAAAAGTACACGTGGCGAGTGCGTCTTTTTACGAAGTATTAAACACCCGTTGAATGCTAGCGCGACTAGCCCGAGTGGGGATGTCAAACCCTATGGATCCATATCTAAGATTCGCGTTTACCGGCTCATAAACCAATGACTAAACGTTACCGAGATAAGGGGAATCTTTGTGCCGTTATGTTACCCACACATATGTAAAGTTTAAGTACTTGTGTCTAGTATGTAAAACATAAAAAGAGCATGTATTCTCAGTCCCAAATAGTTAAAGTAAAAAGGAAAGCTATAACTCACAGTGAATAAGTAGTAAAAGTCGATATGGAAAGTATGCAGGTAGTAAGTCTGTCCGAAAGGTCGTCAACCTAAGTCAAAGGTCACTAAGTCAGTATATTATCCCCAAAAGTTTAAAAGTGAATAAATTAAGTCTTAAGTATCATCATCATCATCATCATTCGTAAAAGAAAAAGTAAGTTTTCAACAAGAATAGAGATCGAAACAAAAGGCTGACTTCGGACAGATGCTACGACCTCTATACAAAACGAAAAGGCGCGTGGTCAGTGGCCAGGGCTCCATATGTGAGTCCTCTAACTATTATCCAATTTTCAGATCCTAACTCGATGTCGTTTAACCGTGGCGATGGTTCAAGCAAGAGTAGGTCAGAATTTTCAGCACGTCGTTACAAGGGCGTAGTGATTTTCGGAAGGCTATAAATCCTAAACCATATATCGGATTTAGGCGAGTCCTAAACGAAAAGTCATCTAATCGAAACGAACTATCTGAAAATAAATTTTCCAGAAGTACTAGGACTCTGATCAGACCCCAAAAAAAAGCAAACAAGTGCTCCGGTGGGTTTCTTGGTGCTTGATGCTCATCACGGTTCTCATCCTTGATGCGTGTAAGCTTCAAGTGTACAACTCTTTGATGTTTTAGCATCACTTTGACCAAGTTTCAACCATCAACACACAACTAAGAGTAAAAGCTAACATTCTACAAGTTTTGAACATCAAGATTGTCTCTTTATTGCATAAACACAAAAAAGCTTCAACCTTTGTCCTTTTGACACAAGTTTATGCATCTTCATCATATGAGATGATGAAGACTTGATTTTTATCACCATAAAAATCATAAAAAGGTTCAAAGTAAGTTAGATCTACAATACTTAGATCTCAAGTATTAAGAAACCCTAAGCTAGAAAGCTTGGATCTTTACAAGATTAATGAGACCATAAGCTAGAAAGCTAAGATCTAGTAAAAGTAATGAGACCATAAGCTAAAAAGCTAAGATCTTTAACAAAATAATGAAACCCTAAGCTATAAAGCATGGATCTTTAATGTTCTTGAAGATCCTTAAAGCAAAAGGCTAGATCTACAAGTTACATGAAGATCATAAACACAAGTTTTGATCTTTTAACAAAAATAAAGTGATCTTAAGCTATAGAGCTTAGATCCATTAATATAATGAAGATTCAAAGCTAGAAAGCTTGAATCTTTCATGTTTTTGAAGGATTCAAATCAAATTTTGAATCTTCAAGATATAACAAGATCACGAAGCTAAAAATCTCGATCTTTTAGTGATGATGATGATGTCGAAAATAAGAAGAAAAGAAGAAAAAGAAGAAAATTTGAAACTTACACTTTTTAGAGTGAGAAGGACTAGAGAGAACTAGGGAGTAAGTGTGTGTAAAATGTGAATGAGATCAAGTGTGAAATGGAAGGAAATAGCTTGGTATTTATAGTGGATAATGGTGGTGTTGGCCGTGGGGTTTGGAGGGGACAAGGGGAACACATTTTTGCTTTTTGGTAAGTGGTGGTCTAAAGGTGGTGCTTATTGTTAGGATCCCATGCAACATTTGTGATAATGGTGAACAAAAATGCTAGTATGTTGGCTTAACTTAGTGGGTTTTTGTCTTACATTTATATGGGTCATAATCCATTTAACATTGGGCTAATTAAATAGTCCATTAGCTAGAGTAGGGTGGTCTTGAGTCCAACAAGGTAGAAAGTCCAACAAGACTAACTAGTGAGCATAAGTAAATTACTAAACGTAATTAAGCAACCAAAAACCCAAGTAATTGTAATTAGGAAATAACAATTAGTATTACGTAGTTGTAATATTCCAATTACGACAAAAGTTAAACGTATATCAAAACATATAGCTCGTTCTAAACGTCAAGTGACACTAACGGTCATAAAAGCATTCGAGGATCAAGTTAAGTAACTAAGTACTTAATGGCACGTTGTATGGTATTAACGAAAGTAATTAATCATGAAATAAGATCCCAGATTATAAACCAACACAGTACGCACAAATACGCAGTTTCGCATAAAGTAACAAGCACAAAAGTAAGTCGAAAAAATCTGGTCGTTACAAGTTATACGGGTCAAATTAACCCAAATGGATACTCTTTAAAAATGTGAGATATATACTGAAAACATATGTATTTCAACTCTTTTGGCTCGAAAGCCACGTGTCTTACAACTCTGTGTGAACTTGGAAGTCAAATAAGATGTGTGCCTAAATACTATAAGTTAAATATAGTTGATGTATGTAATATGATAGAACATATATTGCTATAACAGAATCACACAACAAATAACATCAAAAAAAAAATAGATCAAATGGAATTATTAACAATCAAATTATTTCAAGGATATATGCGAATCGAATACGTATATTGACGAATATGTATAAACTAATACATATAGAAGATGAATAATACCGACCTATGACCATTCCCGATTAACCTTCGTTATGAGTTTATGACTATTGCCACCAAAACAGTATCTGAATCAGCCACCACCGCTGCGTCCACCGCCGAATCAGACACCGCTGCTTGAGCCACCGCCACTATGACAACAAAACACAAAAAAAAGTATAACAGCTATGTAATTAAAAAAAATCATGTTGTTTCCTATTTGTGGTTTTGACAAGTACCTTCGCCATATTTCTCAAAAGGGTATGACCAGCGTTGTTGCAAGTGTTCATGCCACCATGGTGCTTTATTTCTTAAAAACCAACATTGTTATGACAAAAAATTACCTGCTACAATCTTTTTCAATTGTTTCATACCCACGTCCATCTTGAAGGTCTTTTGAATTTCTTTTCGCAGTAGTTTTAACTTTGATCCAAGAATGTACTCAGAGCAAATAGAAATTAAAATAGAAAAACTCAGAGAAAATAATTCACTATAAAAGAAAATGGGAAAACTTAATAAATCAAATATTTTGATGAATGCTGAAAATACCTGGATGAAGGACACTTTCCTGCGATATGATACCTAATCCCGCAATTGTTCTCGGAACGTGACAGTGAAAATGAATTAGCGTGTTGCAACCCATCATTTTAACGGCCGTTTAAAACATATTTACACTCGACAACACCAAACATATAATATACCATTTTAAAGCTTTTGGGAATGCTTTCTATCCTAATTAATAGTTTTCATCCAAACTCAACCATTTTCAAGTTACGGGCCCGCAAAATAGGACAGAGAGTCGTTTTAACACTTTTACCCAAAATGACACCAAAGATAGTTGATAACCCAAACTCTTATCCAACGCATCCGTATGACCCAAAATCACTTCACAACTTTAAAATAACATTATAAATCTATGTACAACTTCAAATATGCAAAAATAATGTAAACGGGTCAAAATCAACAATTATGACCCAAATGAATCGTAAACCACTCTTTCGAGGTCTGAACATTTAACATGCACATGTAACATAGTTAGTCTCATAAACAAATATACATACTAAAGTAGATGGTGCTTAGATATATTGATGATCCTGGCCTAATATCCTCGACATCATTTCAAACCAAATGGCAAGACACTTACTAAACTATGCATAAGAGAATATCAATTCATGTATTGTGAACAAAACCCTTTCCCAACACCAATAATGCAGCAAACTTTGCCATGTAGTTGAAATTTTATTAACGTCTTAGCTACTTATAAGATAACCTTGCGACCATAGCCTATAATCTATAATCGAAGTCGAGGTACCATAATCAAGAGTTTATACCCAATACATGGACTCTAATCTGGACATTACCACTTGCATATTAGATTAGGTGTCCAATGAGTCTTGTTATAAATCCAAACCATCACATATCATGTTGAATATATTAAAAAAAAATAATAATAATAATTTACTAACCTGTGGTAACTCTAACTACTAAGATACTGGATTTCTGATATCAAAAACTGTACATGGAACTATAACAAAAGAGACTTTAGATCAACTATCTGAGAAAAAAAATGAGAGAACATCAGAAGAGTGCGGTAAGACTTTAAACTTTAAAGTGTACATGATGAAGTTAGAAAGTTAGATACACATGGGTCTGGGGTCATGATGATTGTTTCTTATTTGAGAACTTTTGATACAGATCTTTGACAGACCATTTGCTTTCTGAAATTAAAAGACGAATTAAAATAATCAGTTATCTTCAGAAAAGCACAAAAAATACCATCAGCCACTATTTTTGTTATGAATTCCTGATTATTTTATCAATAAACAATTGAACCGGTCAGATAATAACATTCAAGCAAACTAATAAGTTCATCAAATTACACAAATTAGCATAAATTACACAAAGCTTGTTAGTACATTCAAACCACCATAAAATCATATCAAAAATCAAATTCTGTAAATAAAATTTCATTTTAATGTAAGTTACAACACATTTAATCTAAAAGCAGATATTATGTTTAACCTTAACAATCAAAATTAAAAAATTAGCATAAAGTTACCTTATCTTCTTCAATTCTCCTTGACACGCTTACAACGACACATAATCAAGCAACCATAATAACTCGTATACTAAAAAAACAATTGCGGTATCAATTAGTATTGAATTTTCATAAAGATCCAATTGATTATATAGAAATCCTGAAAATCTTTAATTATCTAATGAAATCGATACCTGGTACTTTCCGATGATAGGTGTCGTCAGAATTATCCCAAAAACCGGCGATGGTGCAAGCGAGTTACCGGAGATAATATACAAAATTAGTACTGTTCTGTGTGTTAAATTGCAGCGATTAAATCTGCTGTGGCGGCGAGGTTTATCAGCAATGCTGGAGGACATAATCGGCGGTGTAAATGGTGTGGGTGTATATAACAACCCTCAAATTTTCATTTTTAAATGAACATTTTTTCCATAGGATTTATACGTGCTACATTAGGCTAATTATTATGAAATGTTAAATAAATTTAATATCTAATTAATAGTATTTGACTAATTTAATCTTAACTAACTTATATTTAGTCAACTTAATATATACTTCGTATTAGTTAAAGTGATTATTTATATAATGTACTTTAATTAGTGTTCCTTGTATTATAATTATCTTGGATCATCATCATTACGAATATTTAACGAATAAATAAATACATTTAAAATGTACAAGGACTAGAGCGTATTTAATAAAAATTAACAAATTAAATAAAGTATAGCTACAACTATACCCATAACTAATACTACCTCCGTCTTATTCCAATAGTCGAGTATTCCATTTTGGGCTGTCCCAAATTAATAGTCCACTTCCATAAATAGAAAGGAAAGAAGATATTTCATTGGTGGATCTGGAGAGAGAAGATATTTCATTGGTAGAGAAATGAAGTTAGTGGGATTTCCTAAAACTGCGTGTTTTTTGTCCGTGGACTATTGGAATGAGACGGAGGTAGTAACTAATAGTAATATAAGATGTTATTAACTAAACTGACTTTAAATCGATTATGTAAGTTAAGTAGTACTAATAATTAATTACGCATTACCTCCTTAGATTACAATTAATAATACGTAAATATAATATGCAAGTATAGTTATGGACTAGAGAAGGATAACAATGCTACAGCCTATCAAATTGCAGGTTCAGTTATAGTCTATAACTAATTCAAAATTTAGAATTAGTTGTTAAGTAGACGTAGTCAAATGTTAACCGGTTGATTTCCTACATTTGTATTTATCTGCCAAACAAACTATAAAAACCAACTTAATAACATTATTTAAAATCAATCGACCCATTTTATCCAAACAATTCGATGACTTATTCTCCAAGTTTGATCCTAAGAGCTTTCATAAACTAACACAAACTCTATTCCTAAACTAACTAGAATTCTATCCCAAACTTGTGAAATTTAAATCCTACTCAAACACTAACCCTTGCTCTATAAATATAACCCAAATCCTTCCTATCGATTCCACTATTCCATCGACAAAACTCAAACCTTAAACCCATTAGCTTTACTCATTTCTCTGCTCTTGTTTCTTCTTTTGTTCCGTCGACATCTCACCACCCAAAACCATCGACGTTTGTCGATTACAAAACCCAAACCGAAACACATTCGGTTCTTGTTATTCCCGAGCACGAACCCACATCATCCTATACGTACGAACAAAGCTACGTTGGCCGATCACGTGCTGCTGCTGCTCGCAACTTTCTGTCAATCCCGAAGCCCACCAACTCACTCGATCGTCTCTTTTGTCCAACCCGAAGGTATAAAATACAACCCAAACTTCTTAAATTTAATACCAATATATTAAAGTCACTATAATTTTTAATGTTATGAATATGAATGAAACGATATTTATAAATTATACTAGTGAAATGACCCGTGAAATCACGGGTTTGTTTAAATGAAACAGTTTAACGATGTGTTTTATGTATTAAGTGAACTTAAATGCTAAAGTCATTTAGTTTAATGACCCGTAAAACTACATATTCCGACTAAGAAACTTGTCATTGTTTTTACAAATATATTGATATACTTAACTTAGTCAGAATAAACGAACTACATTTATTCTCCCACCACTTACTTTCAATTTTCATCACAATTATGTTTTTCCTTATCATAAAATTTACATTACAACATTTTATTAAGACATTGTATTTTGCATACATATGTAACGCAATTAATCCCGTAAAGAAAACCTATATTTAAATAATAATAATAATAATAATAATAATAATAATAATAATAATAATAATAATAATAATATAATAATAATAATAATAATAATAATACTCCCTCCGTCCGACTACAAGTATCCAGTTACTTTTTGCACAAAGTTCTAGGAAATTCCACTAACTCCATTCTCCACCAATCAGAAATCTTATCTCTCCGAAATAACCTCTTCTGATTGATTGAAATATCAATTAGATACTTGAAATGGGACAGCCCAAAATAGAAAGGTGGATCATTATCATTTTCATTATTGTAGTAATATCGTTGTATATATATGTAAATCAGTATTGTTATCTCATCATATTGTTGGTCAAAACAATAACTGAAGTGCTACTGGTGATGTGAGCAAAAAAAAGTAAACAATTGTAATTAGTTAGATATACATATCAATTTTTTGACGAAACGTGATTTATAGTATTCGTAGTCTATTAAGAGAAATTAACAACAATAAAAAAAGTTTCAGTCAGCTAAAGATATATAAAGATAACTAATAGTGATTACATTATGTATTCTCACCTTATAATAGATTTATACCGTTGAGGATTAGATGATTAGCATGTATTGATTTATAGTAGTTAATATCATAGTACATAGCTCAGAGAAGAAAAAAAAGCAAGCATGAATAATTGTCTGTTAAAAAAATTTAAGATTGAATAAATAAGTAAATATGATGAGTTTATATGTTTAAAATGGGCTCATATGATATAATCATATTTAAGTGGGTAAATATGTTATTATTAAAGTTAAGAAGGGTATATATGATAAAAACTTTAAATAAATAATAAAATATTTAATTGATATTAATGACATCATCAAGATGGCTTAGATCTTTTTTTCTTTTTATTTTTGATTTTTTCTTAACAAAAAAAATAGCCTAATAATAACATTATCATTATAGCATTTTAATAGAAACTATAGATACGTATGTTATCTTCTTGTAAATTTACAACTTAGAAAAAAATTAAATTAAAAGAGCAAAAGGTACTCTGTTTTCCTTTGTTTGCGTGAAACACATAACCAAAATAAAGAAGATGGTGGATTTATTTAAAAGTTACGTAAATAGCCCCTAGCTTATCTATAGTTTTATAAAAGCTAATAAAAAAAATATTAAAAATTACGGAGTAATTTGATCATACTATGTACGTGAAGGAAATTGAGAGTTTTATCAATTTATGAATCTAGTCCCTGTACTATCTATAAAGGTTATAATATTAGTAAAAGGTTTTCTTAAAATTTTGTTTTTTGTTGTTGTACGTCGACTTAAAGAGAATTCAAAGGAATTTGGATTATTATTTTTTTTATTTTTTTTACATTCCTTGACATATATGTTAAATTACGAATTGAAAATAAAGCTTATGATTATTGATATGATAACAAATGAATAAAAGGTGATTAATATTAAAAGCTTGATTATGTTTGTTAGTTGAAATTGGTAAAGATTATGAGTTAGTAAAATCTATAAAAGAATATGAGATATGATATGAACATATATATGAAGATTAATATATTTTTAATGTATCATCCATATAATAACTAAACACATATGTGCGATATATTATTGTACAAACATATACAACGTACACATAATATATATAGTAAGAATAATTTATAGTTATGTAACATAAACATGTATATAACATTAAAAATATATACAAAGACTACAAACATCATCGCTACTTGAAGGTAATAAAAGTATATACAAGTTTATGTTACATAACTATAAATTATTCTTACTATATATATTATGTGTACGTTGTATATGTTTGTACAATAATATATCGCACATATGTGTTTAGTTATTATATGGATGATACATTAAAAATATATTAATCGTCATATATATGTTCATATCATATCTCATATTCTTTTATAGATTTTACTAACTCATAATCTTTACCAAATTCAACTAACAAACATAATCAAGCTTTTAATATTAATCATCTTTTATTCATTTGTTATGATATCAATAATCATAAGCTTTATTTTCAATTCGTAATTTAACATATATGTCAGGGAATGTAAAAAAAATAAAAAAAAATAATCCAAATTCCTTTGAATTCTCTTTAAGTCGACGTACAACAACAAAAAACAAAATTTTAAGAAAACCTTTTACTAATATTATAACCTTTATAGATAGTACAGGGACTAGATTCGTAAATTGATAAAACTCTCAATTTCCTTCACGTACTTATGTATGATCAAATTACTCCGTAATTTTTAATATTTTTTTATTAGCTTTTGTAAAACTATAGATAAACTAGGGGCTATTTACGTAACTTTTAAATAAATCCACCATCTTCTTTATTTTGGTTATGTGTTTCACGCAAACAAAGGAAAACAGAGTACCTTTTGCTCTTTTAATTTAATTTTTTTCTAAGTTGTAAATTTACAAGAAGATAACATACGTATATAATTTATAAATATCGTTTCATTCATATTCATAACATTAAAAATTATAGTGACTATTATATATTGGTATTAAATTTAAGAAGTTTGGGTTGTATTTTATACCTTCGGGTTGGACAAAAGAGACGATCGAGTGGGTTGGTGGGCTTCAGGATCGACAGAAAGTTGCGATCAGCAGCAGCACGTGATCGGCCAGCGTAGCTTGGTTCGTACGTATGGGATGATGTGGGTTCGTGCTCGGGAATAACAAGAACCGAATGTGTTTCGGTTTGGGTTTTGTAATCGACTAAACGTCGATGGTTTTGGGTAGTGAGATGTCGACGGAACAAAAGAAGAAACAAGAGCAGAGAAATGAGTAAAGCTAATGGGTTTAAGGGTTGAGTTTTGTCGATGGAATAGTGGAATCAATAGGAAGGATTTGGGTTATATTTATAGAGTAAGGGTTAGTGTTTGAGTAGGATTTAAATTTCACAAGTTTGGGATAGAATTCTAGTTAGTTTAGGAATAGAGTTTGTGTTAGTTTATGAAAGCTCTTAGGATCAAACTTGGAGAATAAGTCATCGAATTGTTTGGATAAAATGGGTCGATTGATTTTAAATAATGTTATTAAGTTGGTTTTTATAGTTTGTTTGGCAGATAAATACAAATCTAGGAAATCAACCGGTTAACATTTGACTACGTCTACTTAACAACTAATTCTAAATTTTGAATTAGTTATAGACTATAACTGAACCTGCAATTTGATAGGCTGTAGCATTGTTATCCTTCTCTAGTCCATAACTATACTTGCATATTATATTTACGTATAATTAATTGTAATCTAAGGAGGTAATGCGTAATTAATTATTAGTACTACTTAACTTACATAATCGATTTAAAGTCAGTTTAGTTAATAACATCTTATATTACTATTAGTTATTAGTTATGGGTATAGTTGTATCTATACTTTATTTAATTTGTTAATTTTTATTAAATACGCTCTAGTCGTTGTACATTTTAAATGCATTTATTTATTCGTTAAATATTCGTAATGATGATGATCCAAGATAATTATAATACAAGGAACACTAATTAAAGTAGATTATATAAATAATCGCTTTAACTAATACGGAGTATATATTAAGTTGACTAAATATAAGTTAGTCAAGATTAAATTAGTCAAATACTATTAATTAGATATTAAATTTATTTAACATTTCATAATAATTAGCCTAATGTAGCACGTATAAATCATATGGAAAAAATGTTCATTTAAAAATGAAAATTTGAGGGTTGTTATAGTGTAGGAGCGAGGGTAAAGGAAGAGTGAGAGATCCATTTTATGGCTGATATTTTTTTTAACCCTAATTTATTTAGGAGTGTATAAAATACGGTTGAATCTGGACACGCGTAATTTTGTGGTAATTTTGTAGATTTAATTAGGTGCCAATAACAAAATTACACGTGGATAAAAATCTGAGAGTGAATGACGGATTGACACGTGGCAGTATGCCACACGGTTTGTAAGGGGTAGAGATTGAGATTTTAAATTCTCGAACCAATTACTACCTTATTATACCAGTAGTTAATTCTTATAATAACAAACTTTTAATACATTTGTGGATTGTAATTATAAATTATTAAAATAATACTTCATACCTCCTACTACAAGTGTCCATTTACTTTTTCCACAAAGTTTTAGAAAATTACATTAACTTTATTATTCACCAATCTGTAGTATTTAATATTTTGCTGAATACTATTTTCGACCTCAAGGCTCAACGTTAGCTCGTTTTCTCTACACTTGATATTAATTAATAATTATTAATATTAATAGAGTCTAAACTAATATTATAAATAGAGTTGTAATTTCTTGTATCTATTAATTTGCTTGAAATTCAAGTGACCAATAAGAGCGCGACATGTGGCGCGGAAATCACATGTGATTGAAAAAGAAAAAAAAATTCAATATTTAAAAAAATAAATTCGATTTTTTTTATAAAAAAAATTAAAAATTCCGAAATTATTTTTTTTACAATCACACGTGATTCTGCATGTCAATCACATGTGATTTTACATTTCAATCATATGTGATTGTAAACTCAATCACATGTGATTATGTGTGATAAATTTAATCACATGATTGTGCAGGTAAATCACATGTGATTTAAAAAAAAAATTTAAAAAAAAATTGGAATAAAAAAATTCAATTTTTTTTTATTTTCAAAAAACCAATTTTTTTTTTTTTTGAAAAATGATTTTTTGAATTTTTTTTTTCAATCACGTGTGATATTCGGGTCACATGTTGCGTTCTTATTGGTCTCTTGGATCTCAACTTAATTTATGGATTCAAATGTATATCCATACTATTAATAATAATAATTTGCAGATTATTATCTATGCCCATAATAAAAGGTTGAAGGTTGATACGTGAGCGTTACAAATTTTATCCTTAAATAATTGAGAAGTTATAGGGATTTTGTTAAAGGTTAAACATGAATTTGTTAATAATAATCATTTATCTGATCATATCCTACACATTTTTACTTCAATAAACCCTACATTAGCAAACAAAAACAACCGACAAACAATTCATTCATTTGATTCATTCTGTAATGGCAAACACATATTTTTTTGTTACATTCCAACTTCAATTCCGACCCTATTTTGCTTCAACGATCCTTTCATTTGCCCAAACTTAGCGCATATCCAGTAAAATGGTCATGCAGTGCCCCAAAAACGAGAATAAAATGCTTAATGATGAACAACAAGTCCCATGCGAAGAACAAGGATATAAGTGGAATGATCAAAGTCAAACTTTCAGATGATAACGATTTCAGAAAAGTTGCTATTGCTGATGATGATATAACTATAGTGATCCGGAGATCAATCAAGAATGTTATATATGCATTGCAGAAATCCGTCCTAAGTGGGGCCCTATTTGTGTTCTTATTGTCGAATCATCATCATCATCACCATGCGTTGGCTGCTTCTGGTGGCCGAATGGGCGGGAGTTCATTTTCGTCTTCGTCTCGTTCATCATCTTCTGGTTCATCATCCTCTGGTTCATCATATTCTGGTTCGTCATATTCTGGTTCGTCGTCGTCCTTTTTCGATTCATCATCGTCTTCTGCTCATCGTCCTTCTTCGTCTTCTTATAATAGTAGCACTCAGACCAGCAGCCCTGACCGCCCAATGACAGAATCAGAGGCTAGGGCTGCTAGGCAGCTACTTTGTGCTATTATTGGCGTTTTTCTTGTTATTCATATTTGGGTGTTTTACAACAAATTGAAAAATAAAGAGGCTTCCAAAAAAAGTATTCTTATGCTTCAGGTATTGATCTGCTATTCAATAATTGATGTCGTTTTCCTCCACTATTTAAATTACACATAATCTATGTATAGCTCATTGATATGAATTGTATCGTAATATAATTTTTGATCTTATATCATAAGGTTGGATTGCTGGGCACGGCTATATCATTGCAAAAGGATCTCAATCAAATTGCGTCGTTGGCTGATACATCCACTCCAAAGGGGTTTCGGTATATATTACAAGGTAACGAAATTACGTTATATGTGTTGGGAATAATTGGTTATATCATGTGTTAAATAAATGTGCATGGTTATGGGTTTAGTTTAATATCTTAGTTAGTATTTTTAATCAAGGTTTAGTAATGGTTTTGTTTAATTAAGTGCTACTGAGTAATTTGAACTTGTCATTTGAAATAGTATTTAGTGGTTGCCGAGTAGTAAGTAGAGTGGGTACTGACTACCACTTGTTGATTTGGTAGTAGTGTGAGCTATTTTTAAGCAAACGTGTGTAATGCATATTGCTATATATTTAGCCAGTAGGTGGTGAAATAAAATATAGCTCCTTTTGATTATTTATTTTTCCTTTCCATTCAATTGCATACAACAAAACATCCGTAATATTCTTTCTGCATATAATTTACATTTATTTTAGAAGGGACTTGATCCTAAATTTGGTATCAGAGCTTGGTAGCAGCTTCATCTTAGATCATGTTATTGCTCGTGATAAGAAACTAAACGGGGGACGAGAAAGCTATAGAACCCGTGGCCAGGGTTATTTTCTTGGGTGGTAGATTAGTTTTTTTCGAGCAATTTGATCAAAAAGTTGAAGCTGTGAAAGGTGTTGAGAGGTTCCATTGAAGGTGTCAAAGATTGTACTTTTGTAGCTGTCAAGGGTGTTGTTGGAAGCTATTAAGAAGGGGTTGATTGAGGTGTTTTGAAGCTCTAAAAAAGCAGAAAAATATGGCGTTAGTTCCGGCCAAAGATGGAAGTTCTTTGACATATCAAGTACCAATTTTAACAGCTACAAACTACCCTGTGTGGGCTGTCAAGGTGAAGGCAATCATGGACGCTTATGGAATATTTGAAACGGTGGAACCAAGGATGCTAGGTGCGGAAATTTATCCGAAAATATCAAAGCGAGCACTTGTATTCTTATTTCAAGCGATTCTCGAGGAAATGGTGTTGCAAATGGAGAGTTATACCGATCCAAAACAAGTATGGGACGGTCTAAAGACGCGTTACTTGGGGGTGAATCGAGTGAGATCGGCTCGACTTGCAACCTTGAAAAGGGAGCTTGAAGGTTTGAAGATGAAAGAGGGAGAATCGGTTGATGATTTTGCTAAAAAATTAACCGGGTTGGCTTCAAAAGCAAGGAGTCTAGGTTATGAGCTTGAAGAGGTAGACTTGGTGAAAAGGTTACTTGATTCTATGTCTATGTCATTTTTACAAATTGTGGCTTCAATTGAACAATGTTTCGTGTTGGATGAGATGTTATTTGATGAGTGGTTGGAAGGTTGAAGGCGTATGAAGAACGAATAAAAGGAACCGATAGAATGGAGGGCATTCAAGGCGGTTTGTTGTTGGCTAGTCATTAGAAGACACACGGGTGTAATCATTGTAACGGCGGGAGTTCTAACCAAGATGACTATGGACGTGACCGGGGAAAAGGTCGGGGGTCCGGGAAGAGTCGAGAAAGTGGTGAACGGATCCGGGATAAAAGCCGCGTGAAATGTTACAGGTGTGGAGAACTTGGTCACTATCGTCATGAATGTCCTACACGTGAGAAGAAAGCAAATTTGATTGAGGAAGAACATGCACTACTATGATTAACCAATTAAGGTGGTGATTGTTGGGAATAATTGGTTATATCACGTGTTAAATAAATGTGCATGGTTATGGGTTTAGTTTAATATCTTAGTTAGTATTTTTAATCAAGGTTTAGTAATGGTTTTGTTTAATTAAGTGCTACTGAGTAATTTGAACTTGTCATTTGAAATAGTATTTAGTGGTTGCCGAGTAGTAAGGAGAGTGGGTACTGACTACCACTTGTTGATTTGGTAGTAGTGTGAGCTATTTTTAAGCAAACGTGTGTAATGCATATTGCTATATATTTAGCCAGTAGGTGGTGAAATAAAATACAGCTCCTTTTTATTATTTATTTTTCCTTTCCATTCAATTGCATACAACAAAACATCCGTAATATTCTTTCTGTATATAATTTACATTTAATTTAGACGGGACTTGATCCTACAATATGATGTCACATATTATCATTATTATTCATGTTCAAAGGAAAACTTTAGTTTTCAGTCTTTACTTATAATAATCTTCTGATTGATTGATGTTTAAGGTGATTTTGTTTTGTTTGCAGAGGCAACACTAGCTCTACTTCGGCATCCTAATTATTGTGTATCTGGTTATTCATCTGTAAGTCACTAGGCTACTTTCATCAACATCTTAATTGTTTCTGCTTAATAATTTGTTGAAAATTCAACCACTTATTATTATACTAGACTCCAACACTCCCTGAAAACTGATAAACATTTAATTTCGTTACGCGGTTTACTCTTAAAGATCTAGTTACGTAGTGAAAAGTAGTACATTTATAACATTGAAAGTTCGTTAATTTTTCTGCAGGTGGTTGTGAAGTGGAGCGTATCGGACACTGAAAAACTATTTAATAAACTTTCTATTGACGAAAGAGGCAAATTTGATGAGGAAACTTTGGTCAATGTGAACAATGTAAGAAAGAAAAGTGCTACTACTGAGAAAACTGAAATGTTGTCTAATGAGTGTATTGTGGTTAGTACTCTTTTTTCTCCTTTCGGTTAGTCACATCATGACTTATTCCAAATCAAAAAATTCAGAAATACTATTGTTTGCATTTGTTTCTTGGAAAAATATGATCTCAAATATAGATCTACCCTTGAGTAATATTATTTGGATGAAGGTTACAATCATTGCGGCAGCTATTGGCGTGCATAAGCTCCCACCCGTTAAAAGCAACGAACAATTGAAGGAAGCTTTGCAAAAGCTGGCCTCTATACCATCAGAAAATATATTGGTGAGAACTTTATGCACTAAATTTCTATTGTAAAATCGAGTCTTCTGTTTGTTAACAAACAGTTTGATCAATTTACAGGCAGCTGAGGTGTTATGGACCCCGCAAGAAGAAAATGATATTCTTACAAAGCAGCAAGTGCTTGAAGATTATCCACTGCTGCACTCTTTTTAGGTAGTTCGTGATGATACATTCTTACTAATCCATAAGCGATGAATGTATGCAGAAAAATTGTATGGTCTATATAAATTAGTTCAACATGCCTTTTTATTTTCTACTCCGTATCTCTTTGGAGTCCAAGTATCTACTATTGAGTTGCACCATGTTTTTCTTATGATAGGTGATGAGGATGATTGGCGATTAATTGCGTAAGAAAATTCATTTACTTGGGAAGTATATCTTGTTAGAAGTTTCAATCTTGTAGTTAAGGTTTGTATTTAGCAGTGAGTTTTCATACTTTATGTTGAATGTTGATATATTGATGCTGATGATATTTGGTTTTGGACTATATCTCTTTATTCAATTCTTTTAGTTAAGGTTATAAAAGAACTTTACCGTTTTATTTATATCTATTTATATTTATAGATCAATTTGTGAAAATTAACAATTAATTTAAACAAGAACAACTCAAAAGAGTGTTAAACAATAGAATTAAGACGAAGAGAGTAAACTATACACAGATTGCTAATCAAGTGAAGCTATAAAAGCACTTCATGTACTCTAGAAGTCTGCTTGTCCATAGCAGGAGAATCTACATTCTCGGTGTGTATCTTATTTATCTTTACGTTTTGATTGAAACACCAACAAGAACAATACCCAGTCTTATAAATGAGATATGGGATGTAACATATAGACAATCCTTCCTCAAATTAGCATAAGCTGGCTAGCCTAACTACATATACATACGACGACAAAAAAAATACGGAGTATAAATTAGAAAACAAATTAATAAGCAGAAGCAAACAAGTAACGGAATAATTATTATTACAACCATTTCACCAAAAACATGTTAGTAAACCAGTTCACCAAAAACATGTTAGTATACGAAAGCACACAAATTAAGATAAATGTTACTGTATATAACACTACTAGTCTCAGTTGTAGCTGTCACATATCACCACCATCTTCTTCTTCCTCTTCCACTTCTCCACCCACTCTATCCTCTTTTTCCACGTCTTCCTCTCATGCGCTCTCTTGCACCTCGCCTGCCTCTCTCCCTTAGCCTCCCCTCATGTTGTTCTAGCTGTAATATCTCCACAATCTCTTTGCATTCGAGTTGAGATATATCCGACGTCTTCTCGATCTCAGACTCTATATCAACGTCATCTACATTAACGGGGAGAGATACCGCTCCATAACCCTTAAATTCTTTCATCATCATCATCATCATCATCATCATCATCTTCATCATCATCATCTTATTATCTTTTTTTCCCTCTCCTTCATCTTCTTCAGTATCTTAGCCTCCTCACATATCGATTCACGTAACAAATCGACAAAATCCTCACTAGACATCGTATGTTCACCATTATCCGTCCTTCATTTCATCAATCAATCTTTGATTCAATTTTCTTACACATTATATGCTCAAAACTCATCCATGTCCATGCCCAGTTCTTCATCTCTACTCGATCGATACAGTGTTATATTTAGGTTAGGGCTTGCCGATCGGTTATAGTTTCTAATTAGATCATATAGCTCATCTTAAGAAAATATGTTATACATAAATTATTGAAGAAGTTAGTAAGGTGATTATTAATAACTCACAAGTGTTCAATGCATGTTCTAAAAAAATTTAAACATAACATTAAGAGGTATCTTTATAAAATCTCTAATTTCTTTACTTTTAGATCATTTGTAATGGCACAAATGGTGAAGGTGTGATGGGCGTGATGGAATGTTTTTGTGGGGTATAGTGCGGATATGGTAAGTGTAATAGTATGATGGAGTTTGTAATGGTAAAACGTGATGAGTATGATAGGACAATGGGTCCAACCTTTTTTTTTTTTTTTTTTTTCATTTTTCATTTTTTTATGTTAAGTTATTATATTATTTATTTTATTTTATTAATTAGTTAACTTAAAATATTTAATAAAAAATAATGGTAACAGATTTTAAAATTTTATATTTTTTAGATTTATATTGTTTAAGGTTCAAATTGTATTGCTAATACTTTATTTAACTATTATGTAAAGTCGTACAAATTTTAGGTACTAAATGTATAAATGTTTTATTTCTATACCCCTTCATCTTCATCAACGTAGCCTGAATGAAACCAGATTAGAGTTTTTTATTTATTTATCTTCTTCTTCATTTTAATTATTAATCATCATCTTCATCAAAAATTAAACACAATACGATTCAACCCCAATTCCTGGCAGCCCCCAAGTCATGGATATACCAACCAACACGCTCAGATTCTTCCAGTGAAGCTCTCATCGCGCCATCTATTTTTTCGGTCCATCACGCTTCACAGTGGCGCCATGGTGACGTCATTGTCGCAAAATACGTCCGATCACGCGGCATTAGGAAAGATCTTAGTTCTAAAAATAAAAACAAAACTTGATGTCCCAAAAAAAAGAAAAATTTATCGTGCCCTGTGATTTAGCATGTGAAAGAGGACCGTTATTTAAACGTTAGGCCTATTGTTATGATACGTTTTTGCACCATTAAGAACTAGATTTTTCCAACGATTGTTGTTAAGGTGAATAAAAGTCTAGTACGTAACACTTATTTATTAAATTATAAGTGATGATTATGAAATTGTATAAGACTTTTATACACCTTAACAACGAAAAAACTTAAGTCGGTTAGAAAATTCAGAATAAAGTTTTGTTGTTAGTTATAACCATTAAGAGGAGGGTTAACCTTCGGACATGTGCTAATTTATTTTTAACATATATAGTGTGTCATATGGAAGTTATAGTTGATGCATGTGTTTGTGATGATAGTGACTAATGTAAATATATTATTTGAATTGGATTTACCATAATTTTTTTGTTGCTAGATTTCTTAAACATTATCAACTGACTAACGTTATCAACTAAGTAATGCATCATTGACGATGCATATTTTTTTTATGAAAAGATAACAATACCAACAAAACGACCGTGATTCTTAACAAGTAATGAACACAAACAATATATTCAACCCTAAACTTAAACCTAAAATTAAATCAAACTTGAACAAACTAACACGATACTGTAGGGGAGGTCCTGCGGAAAAATAGCTCGACGCCAGGATGATAAAAAACTTCACACCTCCCATTCTTCATACTTTTTCAATATGAAAAAAAATGCAAAACAAAAGAAAAAGGTCGTCTTATTCAAAACCCGAATTATTACATCCTTTCTCTCCCACTTCACACCTCGGAACACGCCGTTCTTAGAGAGAGAGAGAGAGAGGCGCTTTGACATCTTCTTAACCCGAAATGGCTGGGGAGAGCAAAGGTTCCTTTTTTTGAGGGTACTCCCGGGAACAGATCCAGTGGAGACGGAGTGACTACTCATGACTGAATGCTAAACAATAGATGATGATCAGAACAATACGAACATAAAATAAGGTTTGAATACAGTAGAGAATACACAACGGTCAAAGAGAGTGAAAGGTAGAATTAACGAAACCCTAGCCTCTCCGCCATATATATAAATGCATGAATGGAAAATAATGATCCTCCAAGTTTAAAAGAAAGTCATCGCAGCAACACTTGTTATATAAATGTGTTGTGGGTTGAGAATATGATAGCTGATCCTAGAATCGTGTAGTCACTTCCTAATTAAGTATTTCGACCCACTTAGCCAAAAGTTACACGAATTCAAGATCGGGATAAGACTAAGAAAGAGCAACCATCTTGGCTAAAAGATAAATGTTCCACACAATTGTAGAAAGTGAATCTTGAAGTTTGAATGTTGAAAGTTGTTGGGTAAGTGTTGAGTCTCCAAAGTAGTTAAGGATTTAGTTATGACAAAACAGCAGATATTGTACACTAGAATGTTATGTGCAGCCAGTACAGGTTTGTTTATGTATAGACAGCAAATATTGTTGTGTCGAGTATTTACTTTGCTGCCTCGTCTACCAGCACAAGGTAGACAGTATTCTTCAATTAGCACAGAATGTGTGCCCAGCAAATCAAGAATATCAAGTGACTCAGCATAGAAGAACCAGCATAGCTGGTAAGCAGCTTACTACACACGACAGCTACGCTCCATTACAAGCATAGTGGTTTTCTGAGTGGTCTACATCAATTGTACTATTCAACAGAAGTCGAAGACAAAGTTGAACAGAAATGGACACGCGTCGGCGGCTGACAAGTGACCTTACAAGACCACATGAGAATGCAGAAGTTTAACGCATGTGCAGACATGTGTTATTCTTTGTCAACGCCTAGGAAACACAACATTCTATTTGTTTAATCAAATAGTGGTGCCAAACTGAATTGGGGTGTTCCTGCAAATAACTACCAAAGAGGAAAGAAGAGAGCTCGCTCTCTGATGCAGTTGTCCCCATAAATACAATCATCCTATGTACCAGTGGACAATAGAACAATTACATGGACAATAGGATTACTATAAATAGAAGTATCCACTATTGTAATAACTACTGGTGTGAGTTTTATTATTTAGAGTCCAAACTTGTAATAGCTTAAGATATCCTCGATAGCTATAACTTAGGTGTAATCTGTATCAACCAACTATCATTCCGCCAAGGATAGTTATGATTCTCTGTGATTTAATCAATAAATAATAAACAGTTGAAAATTACCTTATACTCTACTTGAATTACTTACTTGAATACTAATTTCTTTAAGTGTTAAGTGAATTAAAAAGAATTGTATTAACCCCCCTCCCCTCTACAATACTTCTGTTGTTAATCAAGGGACCAAAAACCGATGTCAGAGCTTCAGTCTTGATAATCTCATATCTTGGATCTGAATTCTCTTATGGTTGCATACTCCAATACAGCTTACCTTGAAAACGGCTCATCCAATAGACCACCTAAATTTGATGAAGATGAGTATGAAACTTGGAAAGCTAGTTTTATGCTTCATCTTGATTCTATTGACCCACCCATGCCTAGCATTGCCACTGATGGTTCTTTCATCCCCACTGAAACACTTGATAGTGTTCCTGCTACAGCAGACACACCTGCCATTCCTGGCAGAGAAGTTGTTCTCACTCCATCTAGATGGGATGCTGAAGACAAACGTCGTATTGGACTTGACCCTTGATCATATACATAACATTGTATATGTATATTTTATTTACTAAAGGCTAAACACAGAAGTAACGCGAAGTATATTCGAAAGGCTTGGAATAATCACTGAAAATAAAGATAGCGGATCAGTTGCCGCCTTAATAAAAGACTGCGGGTCACTTCGCTAAGTTTCCGCGGATAGTTAAACGGTCCGCACATCGCGAATATTTTGAATACTATAAATAGAGAGCTCGGCCTCTCATTTATAGGTTGTTGATTCTCTGCCATTTGCCCAGACCTTTGTAATTTTCACTTGTGACTTTGCCCAAGGAAGATTTACATTGAGTTAAGGTGAATCATGCTAATTAACAATCAAGACCGGGTCGGGGTGGTTGATCACTTGATTGAAAAGTGAAAGATGATCATCAGGGCCCAAAATAATCATCAAACATCTCATCCTCTATCTTTATCATTGCACTCAATCCTTAATTAAATAACTCATTGATTATGGATTGATCAATTGGCACCATCCGTATGACACGTTCAAAATTAAGCTCGAAATTTTTTGTTTTTTGCTGAATAACAATCAAATTTGCTTGTTTAATTTTAAATCGTGTATTGTTATGATGATTTACAGGAAGTCGCTGAGCTGTATTAGTCGATTTGATAGGTGGATATGGCAGCTAATGTGAAGCAAGTAGGCAGTTCTGTCGATTCGCAAAATGCCTTGCCGAGTAATATGCAGGCAAATGTTAATGCTACTGCGAGTAGTTCAGTTCAAGAACCGCTTGCTAAAGCGTCTAATGGTAATACCGCTAACACTGATCTGCAACTAAAGGTTGCTGCTGAAAAAATGGTTGCGCGTAGAAATTTGCAGCAAAACCATGAAGAAATTGTCGCTGATGTCAAGCGATTAAGAGTTTTGGCTGGAAAAATAAGCTTGAAAGCAGATAAAGTCCTTGGCATTGCAATTGAACAAGCTAGAAAAGATGGCCGCGAACCTTACATACCGTGAACTTACTTATGGCCGTTGAATGATTCTGGATCACAGGTTGATCGCTTAGTTGTTGAACACCGCGATAGTGATAGCGATGATGCAGAAGAACGTGTTGTTTTAAATTCTGTTTATAATTCAAAGACTGCGAAAGCGCCAAGAGAAGAAAGTGAAATTTTTGATGATTCAGATAGTGCGGAGGAATTCGTAAAAATTCTACATGTTAAGCGCAGAAGGCCACCAACACCCTATCCTCGCCATCGGGATGAGGGTGAAGTTTCTGATGCTATGTGCAGGGAAAATGCTCAAAATTTCTTAGCGGATGCTTTTAAAAGCATTGCGCCTAAATCAATGCAACACAAGTTTGAGCAACCGAGTTTTTTACAAGATATGATAGCTAAATTTTACGCGGAAAATATCGATATCCGAACAAAAAAGGCGACTGAGATTACCACGGCTGCAGACAAGTTTGTCCAGCATATCTCTGATTATCCGATTGTTACACCACCCATTGTGCCGGCAACATTGGGAGTTTACTCAGGATTAACTGACCCCTTGGATTTTTTGCAGCGGTTTGAAAGGGTGGTAAGCACCTATAATTGGGATGATTCGGTTGCGTGTAGAGTATTTCCTATGGTTTTACAAGGGTCAGCAAGGGAGTGGTTCCATAGTTTGCAAGCTCGCAGTATTATCGGCTTTATTGATCTTCGCGATAAATTTTTATTGCAATTTTAGAATCTTTTACCGCATAAGAAGACGCATATAGAGTGTCATGATATTAAACAAGGCAACAAGGAAACTTTAAGCGCATTACTTACGCGGTACATTTATGAGTGCCAAAAGATACCAAGTTTGAATGAAGATAAAAAAATCTCTGGTTTTTTGCATGCTATTAATCCGCAGCGACATCCAACGCTTGTGCATCGATTGCGAAGAGATGTTGTGATAACCCATCTAAATCCATTTGGACGAATACATCATTCATCGATTTCACAGTGAGGTACTGACCTCTACATGATATGTTTTGTAAACAATACATTCTTTTCAAAAGGCACACCATAAATGAATATCAAATTCTAAGGTTTTTGACATTTGATGATTTCTACATATAGACAATCACCGTAAGTAATAGTTTACAATACTACATCCGTTGACAATCCAGTCAAAATAAGATACATGGTGATGATTTTGTGAATGCAACGTTTTCTCGAATAAAGCATGTATGACTCCATGCACATAGCTTGTATAACATATAAGCAGATAGCGGAAGACTTCTAGGAACCTGAGAATAAACATGCTTAAAAGTGTCAACACAAAGGTTGATGAGTTCATAGTTTTAATGTTGCGCATAATCTGTATATAAAGGTGGATCACAAGATTTCAGTTGTTTCATCAGAAACGTTTATCAAAATATTCTACGAAATTGAGCACCCTGGTAACTAAACTTAACGTATATATAATAAGTACCCCTGTTTTAACATACATGCAACCAACATGAACAATACACGCAAACCAACGTGTACTAAACTCAAATAGTATACGTCCATTTATAGTTCAGGTTAGGGCTTCTAACCTGGAACGGACGGGGATGTCAAGCCCTATGGATCCATATACAACTACTCGCGCCCACCAGTTCTTATAACCGGAAGTTACTAGTTACCAAAGCTAAGGGATTTTCGGTTCAAACTCAGTGTAGAATTTAGTATGTACTTGTGTCCATTGCGTTTAAAATAAAGTGCATTTATTCTCAGCCCAAAAATATAGATTGCAAAAGCAATTAAAAAGAGAGCAAATGAAACTCACCTTAGCAGCACATAAGGTCATTCACCGAAATGTCACCGAAACTCGAAATGCAAAATAACCGTAGATCTCAACCTAGAGAACATATGTTGGTCAATACATGTCTAACCGTACAGTGTCACAATCCTAATCCTCGAGACCGACATGCAGAAGTTAACAAAAGTCATCTCAAAAGTCAACCTGACCCAAAATGATCTTTAAATCTATACATGTTTATTAACATAGTATAAGTTCTAACAACGCATCCTAATCCATCAGGATGAATACATTACATTTGGTTACATCGCGAGGTACTTGAATTCTATATGATACAATTTTACAAACATTGCATTCGTTTTTAAAAGACAAACTTTCATTACATCGAAAGTTGACGGCATGCATACCATTTCATAATATAACCAACTATATTTGACTTAATAATAATCTTGATGAACTCAATGACTCGAATGCAACGTTTTTTGAAATATATCATGAACGACTCCAAATAATATCTCTAAAATGAGCAAATGCACAGCGAAAGATTTCTTTCATACCTAAGAATAAACATGCTTTAAAGTGTCAACCAAAAGGTTGGTGAGTTCATTAGTTTATCATAATCATTCATTTTCATCATTTTAATAGACCACAAGAATTTCATTTCTAGTTCTCATAAATATACGTCCCATGCATAGAGACAAAATTCATTCATATGGTGAACACCTGGTAACCGACATTAACAAGATGCATATAAGAATATATCCCCTATCATTCTGGGAAATCCTTCGGACATGATAAAACAACATCGAAGTACTAAAGTATCCGGTACTTTGGATGAGGTTCGTTAGGCCCAATAGATCTATCTTTAGGATTCGCGTCAATAAGTAGATCGGTTTACTAATTCTTAGGTTACCAAGAAAAAAGGGGCATATTCGGCTTCGATCATTCAATCATATAATGTAGTTTTGATTACTTGTGTCTATTTCATAAAACATTTATAAAAATTTCGCATGTATTCTCAGCCCAAAAAATATAAAGGGTAAAAAGGCAAATGAAACTCACAATATTGTATTTTATAGTAAAAATACATATGACGATACTGAACAATGCAGGGTTGGCCTCGGATTCACGAACCGATATCATTTATATATATATTAATATCTATACTTGTAATTGAACAAAGATATATATTATTATTAGTGATATAATTTTTATTTTTATATTTTATATATAAAAATATTAAGTTTTGTTATGTTATATGTAATAAATATATTTATATATTTATATATATATATTATTATTTGTTAGTTAAAACAGTACTTTAGTAATATAAGGTAATTTTTGAAATGATAATAGTGTTAATAAAAATCATAATATTATTTATAATTCTATTAATAAATATATTAATGATAGTTTTCATTAATCAATCTCATAATATTGATAATATCAGTAGTTTTTAATAAAATGATTAATTTAATAGTAATGGTCATGAACAAATTAATTTTTAATAATAATAATACTTAATCCTTAATAATAATAATAATTATAAAAATATCTATTTGTTAATTATGATGATAAGTTTAATTATAACCCTACTAATAATCATATTAATAATAATAATGATATTGTCACTAATACTTTTGTGGATAATAACAATAATAATACTAAAAATTTATAAAATGATACTAATAATAATATTTATAATAATAATAATTTTGTATTATGTTCAATAATAATGTTAATAATAATAATAATGATCATAATTATAATAATAATACATATATTAATATTAGTAATAATAATTACAATAATAACACTAATAACAATAATACTTATAATCATAATAATCATAACATTAATAATAATAATAATCATAATAATTACTAGTAATAATAATAATTATAGAAATAAAGTTAAGAGTGTATACCACTGAAAGTTTGCGTAAAAAGAAATGTTCCCAACGGGACTCGAACCCTTGACCTCTCGCTAACACCACAACACCACGAACCATCCTTCTGTCGTTACTTTTATAATTAAAATTGTATACCATATATATTTAACCAATTTCTTTCGGCCCAAGTAGAACGGCAACCCAACAACAACATTAATCTAACTCGGCCCATCTAGCAACTAATGGCCTAACAGGTTACAATTTTCGGCCCAACAGTAAAAGGACACAGCCCAATAACAAATCGTGGGTAATTGGGTTTTAATCGATGCAGTCTAAACATATGTTAAAAATATTGCTCGATGGAATGGTGGTGGGGTTCGTATGGTTACACCAAAACAATAACATAATATTTTCTTCTTTCCAAGTCATCATCTTCTTCAACATAGTGTTCATTTTTTTATGCGAAAAGGAACAGCAGAAACAAAATTTTGTACGCAGTCATCATGCTCAATATTTGATCTTCTTTATCTCCATCATCTTTAATATCATCACCTTCGTTATCGTTTTCCATTCCATCATCATCACATCATCATGTATTAATAGAAATGAAACAGAATCCCTACTGCTTGTGACAGTAGCAATATCGTGAGAAGAAGGAAAAAGAAAAAAAAAAAGTAAAAAGGATGGCGGTTAAGTGGTGGTTCGAAGGAAGGTGATGATGGTAGTGAAATGGTTCGGTGTTGGATGTGGTGGTTGTTTTTATCGATGAAGAGAGGGATAGAGAAAGGTGGCGGATTGATGGTTGTGTATGGTGTAGTGGCTGGTTGTGTCGTTGTAGCATGGCGAGTGGTGGTGGAGCTTGTAGTTAACGGTGGTTCTAGATGACCGGTGATGGTGGTTTCGGACAGAAAGTTGGTGCCGGGTGAAGGTGGTGAATCAAGGTGATGTGTTTACGATGATGGTGAGGATTGTGGATTACAAGATGGCGGTTGGTGGTTATGGTGTCCTCCGGTGGTCGTGGTTGTTGATTAACTCGACTGCAGGTGGTGGTGAATAACTCGGCGGTTGTGGTGTTGCAATGGTGACTCCGGTGGTGTTCTTGGTCTTGAAGGAACTAATAGCGATCATAGTTTAGATGGTATCATCAGAGAATCTCCAGTGGTTATCAAACGAGACAAGAAACAGGAAAAGTGATGGAACCATGGTTTCACGATGGTGGTATTGTAGTTTATGGTTCGTAAAGGAAAAGGAAGGTGAAGAAGGTTAGTAGCGGTTATTTCCTGGGTTTGGTTTGAATGATGATGAATGTGAAGCTTCTACGAAGAAGAAAACAAAGAGAAAGAAAGAAAAAAAAAATGGTGTCGTTTGAGGTGGTGGATTGTGGATAGTCGTGGGTGGTGGAGGTGGTCGGTGAGGTTGGCGGTTTTGTGGTGTAATCTAGGTTGACAGAAATGAAAGGAACATTACAAGTTGTGATTCAAGTTTTGTAATGGTTATGTATTTGCATAACTCATATATACACATGTGAAAAAAATGAATGAAGCAAGTTGTAGAATGAAAACAAGAAAAGCACAGTAATCCCTTTCATAATTTCAATCTTCACGGGCATATATACCTATTACACGGCCGACACTTTATCACGGATGGCTATATCGCGTCCCTTGCTAAACAGTTAAAATATAAAAGTGTTCCTAAAAATCCTAAATTTTTAGATTAAATATATTTAATTATTTCACTCATTAACTGTTTGAAACCTGATCAAAAAGGTTCGATAATTGTTTATTTTCTGTTCCAATTATTATGTACGGAGTATTAAAATTTAATACCCCTGTTCATTTAACCAAAGCATGCGGCAAGCAAATCGCCGAATCTGAACTCCATCAAGAAACAACAATTGAGATCGTTCAAGTCCGAGGAGGGCTAGAGACAACCCATGGTCGCCAGAAGAGTTATACCAAACTTAGATGAAAACCTCACAAATCCCAGTGTGTAATCGCGTAATATTGAGAAACCGCACCTTGGAAAGGCGAAATCCATTTTAGGAAATCGAGAAAGGCTATATCTGCAATATTGAACCTTTTGAAACCTTGGGGCGTATTGGAACCGCTTCCTACCGTTTAGAACTTTCGATGCAATTAAGTTTTCGTTTACCCTACTTTTCGTGTAACAAACTTAGAAACGTGTCCTGCGGAACAGGAATGTGCAATCCTGCTAGATACATCAACTATTGATGACAAACTTCTCTTCATAGGGGAAAACCAGTTGAAACTGGGGATCGTAAAACCAAACCTTAATACAACGTAAAACCCTGACTATCCAAATTCATGAGAACACTCAAGGACGTACTTTCACTTATTCATAGCATTGACAACGTAAAGTCTCGAGTAGGAGATATCGACTACTACTTTCAACTAAATTTCGGGACGAAATTTCTTTTGAGGTGTGGATAATGTAACATCCCGCATTTTTCCGTTAAATTATTTTAACGCCCGTCTTTTTCTTTTTAAATAATACCCTTCGTATCTAAATTCGTATCCTTTGTTATGTAACATTTTAAATATTTTCGTTATCGGATTTTAATATCTCCCGTACTCCCGTGTAACTTAAAATAATTCGTTCGGTTATTTTCCGCACCCGATTCAAAGTTGAGGGACCAAACTTGCCAAAGTATCAAACTTTTGACTAGGTCAAAGAGTCAACCTCCTTCATCCCTTTCATTCATCCTCCCTTTTTCCATTTTTGATACTTTCAAACTCTCTCATTTCTCAAACATAAAATCATCATCCAAATCTCACCAAGGAAGTAAACATCAAAACAAACTACATATTCTTGATCCTCTCATCATCCTCTTCGATTTGATGCTAACTACTTCGATTTTGGGTAACATTTCTAAAACACTAGATTTCTTTAAATTCGTGTTCTTGACTTATAAAGTTGTTAATTAGTGTCTATGGCTCATTGTGATGTCGTGTATGTAATTTGTATGCCCGATTCGTTGTTTTTGGTGTAACTAGTTCAATATGAAAATTTCTTGCTAAATCCTTGATTTTGGATGATCAAATGTTGTTAGATTGTTAAAGTGCATGTTTTAAAAGTGTTACTAGTATCTTAAGCTTCGTTTTGATGTATATGTTGATTAAGGAAACATCAAACTCATGACTATTGATTTTTGTGAATTTTCGTTAGAGTTTGATAGACTTTAAATGAACTTTTGATGATTTGAATGCCATGAAATGTTGTTAGTAAGTATTTAGTTGTATTACATGTTTCATTACCTTCAAAACGGCATATCATATGTATAAATTGGATTCCCGAAACTTAAATTGCAATTGATGAACTTGAAACCTTGATTTGGAACGTTTAACGAACTTTCGACGAGGTTTTTGTTGTCTTAAATGATGATTTTGATTTATGATATGTGGTTAGTTGTATTCCTTGTCGAAATAGCTTTCCGATGATATAAAATACATGTTCTAATTGTTCGCGGATCATAAATTGTGATTGTTTGAAGTTTGGGTCGTGCACTTGAGAAATTCAGCAAACAGGGCCTGGAAGGCAATTGGGACGCCGTCCTGATATTTGGGACGCCGTCCCACTCTTCATATTGGGACGCCGTCTTGATATTTGGGACGCCGTCCCACTCTTCATATCAGGACACCGTCCTGATTTTTGGGACACCGTCCTGATACACTAAAATGGGCTGTTTGCTTTGATCTTTTGACGTAAAATGTTTACTATGCTACGGACCTCCGATTAACATGAAACTTGGCTAACATGCTCATATATGATTATATAACTTAGAAAAATTGTCGGATACCCAACCCGACCCCGTTGACTTTTCCGTTGACTTTGACCCGACCAAGTTTGACTTTTTGTCAAACTTAACCAAATACTTATGCAACCTTTCTAACATGATTATTTACTTGTATCTTGCATGAAACTTGACTAGTTGATTCACATGTTAATATAATCGAGTCGTAACGAGCCATAGGACTAATTGAACATCTTTGACCGTTTGTGTTTACCGTTATTGATATAACCTATATGTTTAGGTCAAGACTAGCCTTGTCTTTGCACGCGTTTACTTGTTGAAGTACTTTTATAACTCTCGCACTCAAGGTGAGATCATAGTCCCACTTTTACTCTTTTTGAACTTATATTTGGGATGAGAAAACATAAACGATTCTTTTGAACTAAGTGAACACAAGAACGGGAAAACAAACATTCTACATACGAGTTTAGAACAAAAATCCTCAATTCGATTATCATTAGTTACACTTGACGGGTGTAAGCGAGAACTTATGTTATATGGCCATATGGGTTGACAACCCTCATCTTTGACGGTTCGCTACCGTCTACGGATGAAATATATTTTCGAGAATCAGTGTTTGTTCTAGCACTATGGATGGGGTATACAATGGATGGAATGTTAAGCTTTGATAATTGGGTGCTCGTGAATATTAACTTTTAGAATGTATTACTATTATTTCAACTTTGCAAACCTTGTGGTTCGACTTACTTACTTTTACTCACTTACTTACTTAAACCTATGATTTCACCAACGTTTTTTGTTGACAGATTTCTATGTTTTTCTCAGGTCTTACACGATATGTGAAACATGCTTCCGCTCATTATTTGATACTTGCATTGGATGTCGAGTATACGTGCATTTCATGGAGCGTCTTTTGACTTTACTTTAAACCGTGTCGCCTAGATTTCATTCATATTATAACGTTGTAACTTAACTATTGGTTGAACAATTCTTGTAAACTTTGAAACAATCTTTATTTTGAAATGAAGGCGACATATTTTGGTCAAAAGTTATCTAAAAGACTTTATAATCAGGTAATGGGACCCACGTAGCCGACGCCGTCACTTGACGATTTGTCGGGGTCGCTACAAGTGGTATCAGAGCCTTGGTTGTAGGGATTTAGAGTTCATTTGTGTCCACCCCGAGTCATAGGGTACATAGGTGAATCTAGACTACAACCGGCATATAGACTGAAGTAGGAATTATTTGACTAATTGTGCATTTATACTCGAACTCTTCTATCATATCTAACTCGTATTCGATCTTGATCTTACGTTGATAAATTTTGTTGATGCGCCACCTTGACTTTATGAAGTAATGTTAAATGCACATGAGAATCAGGGTAATATAATTTCCGGGATTATATTACGGTGATTCACATGGACGTTCCGACATTATGACATAGAGAATTTAAGGCGAGTCAAGGAAAATTTTCTCTCTATCCTTATTCCATGCCACGGTTAGTATTGTTGAAAATACTAACCAACGATATTCTTGTCTCATGAAGGAACAATGGCTCACCAAGGTCAACACAATACTCCTCTCGAAACTCTAGAACAAGCTCTTCAACGAATGATAACCACCGCCGTGGGTACGGCCGTGGCCGATCACTTTTCTAACAACAACAATCATGGAGCCGGTAATTCAATCGAAGGTTGCTCCTACAAGAACTTCATGAAGTACAATCCTCCCACTTTCGATGGAACCGGGGGACCGGTTACTCTCACCCGATGGTTTGAACAAATGGAGACCGTTTTTAACACAAGCGGTTGTCGAGACCAAGATAAGGTCAAGTTTTCCACCCTCACTTTCACCGGTATTGCTCTCTCATGGTGGAACACGTATGTACAATTAGTGGGAAGCGATGAAGCCCACACACTCTCTTGGACCGAATTAAGAGAAAGAATGATCACCGAATACTTCCCGCGCGATGAGACTCGAAGGCTCGAACAGGGTCTAAGGAATTTAAAAACGGTCGGAAATGACCTCGAAGCTTATAATCAACGGTTTACCGAACTAGTCTCGATGTGTCCAAATCTCATGACTCCCGAATCCCTAAGAGTCGAACTTTACATGGATGGCCTCCCTAAGAGCATTCAACACAAGGTAATGACATCTCAACCCACTAACCTACAAGAGGCTTTAACAATGGCCCGCCAAGCCTTAGAAACGGTGAATGAAATGGAAGCACCGGCACCAATGGTCGAGAACCACCCGAGTAACAACAAAAGAACATGGGAAGCCTCTCAATCAAGCAACCACAACAATAACAACAACCCCGCCAAGAAGCCTTTTACCTCCAACGACAAGAAAGGCTATGCCGGAAAACTACCTTTTTGTAACGAATGCCACAAGCATCACTTTGAAGGATGTGGCAGGTTTCGCCACCGGCGCCAAGGACCCGTCGCTCGAAAGATGCCCAACGCACACAGAACGGGTGCTTGCTTCGAATGTGGCCAACTGGGTCATTTTAGGAATGTGTGCCCAAATAAGAAAATCAACCCCAACGCACGCCGTTGAACCTTCAACATCGACACCTAGGATGCCCGGAACATCGATGGACTAGTAACGGGTACGTTTGTTCACAACAAACCGTATACTTCATACTTATTCGATTCCATTACCGCTAGACGTTTTATAACCAAGTCTTTGACTCGTGCTCTTTGCACTCCACTTTTTCCCTAGACACTACTTAGGCAATTTAAGTGACCAACGGAATATATTGTGTGCCTATAAATTTTATCAGAGGATATACGTTAAGAATTATGACTTGACACCTATAGAACTAAGGAGCTCAAAACCTATTCGTTAAGGAGAAATTTTTTTTTTCTTTCTTTCCTACAATTATGTATGGATTTTTGTGAACTAAATAATTTTCGGTTGGAAACCGATACCCACTTCCTCGTATCCATGACCTCATGATTATTTGCGTGAAACTCGTGTGTATTCCAAATCGACCTCCGTTCCGGTTATCACCAATTGGGGGTTAAGGGAGACGATGTCTCCTAAGCCATCTTCTGAACTCACAACGTTAGTTGTAAATCTCTCTTGGTACCATTCGATTTATCCAAGGCACGCCCGTATCCACAAACCTCTCGAACCGCATATGCAAATTCATATAGACTAATTCGTTATCGTATTTATAGATGATATCTTGACCTATCCAAGTAAAGAAGGAAAACGAACAACATCACCATCTCCCGCTCGAACTTTTGAGAAAAGAGCAACTCTATACCAAAGTCTCTGAGTGAGAATTTCTGTTGAACGAAGTCCAATTTTCTAGACCATGATGTTTATGGTCAGGTCGTTACGATCAATCTCGAAATCAAGCCACATGTAATCAGGAAACTCTCCCAACTCAGACTTGTATTCGTAAAAATCTTAGATCTCACCGGTTGTTACCGAAGATTCATTTCTGATTTTTCTCGTGTTACACAACTTTAAACCTCTTCATGTCTGAGCCTTGAACGTGATTCTTCACACCAACCTTCCTAGCTAAATTCGTATAGCACTAGATAGAACTCAAACATGGAAATATTTCTACTTGAACGCCGAAAGGCATACTCTCTCGACTCAAAATAAACGTAACTAAAATTCGTTATTTTGCGCGAAGAATTCGAATACTAAATTGTGGATCCGATCAACTTTCTCGTCATCACGTACCACACTACATACCTATGTTATTTCACCGTTACCGTCTGATATTACTGGAATTTAAGATAACACACAATCCAACGATACTTCACTCTTCTTTGACTTAACGCCCTTGCGTTGCTGATAATCGTCCAACCATTATTCAACCCCGAACTATACAATTACGTGTACTATCTCGTTTCTCTTTCAGACTTCATTTTTTTTTTTTACAACTAGAGGCACGTTATGGCAACCTCGAGATGTAAGCTCATCCTATTCTAAGTCCTCGTTTCACTCCTATCTTTATCGCTCGCACTTCCGTTTAAGGGAACTCCTTGTAACATTTCTCCATGGATAGAGAAATTCCTCATATTACCTTAGTATTCGCCACGAGGGTGAATAGTCCTAACGAACATTTTTTTTTTCGAACCCTAACTGACTTGTTCAAACATATCTTAAGAGATCCTATTCTAACACGGTGTACCATTGCCAATTACCTCGGATCAAAATACTCGTATCGCTTCTAGTTTTGCAAGAAACCTTGGAAACCCACTTGGACATACGTACCGCGTATCTCCCACAACCGACGAACCGAGCAAACGTACGATTCAATCTTGGAAAGACATGTTACAGACTGGTATTGTCACCTTTAGTAGTTCCTTTTACGACGACAGCTATCACTCGTATATTAACGCAGCACTTCCGAAACCCTATATGACCGCTAATGTCATACCCCTGTTCATTTAACCAAAGCATGCGGCAAGCAAATCGCCGAATCTGAACTCCATCAAGAAACAACAATTGAGATCGTTCAAGTCCGAAGAGGGCTAGAGACAACCCATGGTCGCCAGAAGAGTTATACCAAACTTAGATGAAAACCTCACAAATCCCAGTGTGTAATCGCGTAATATTGAGAAACCGCACCTTGGAAAGGTGAAATCCATTTTAGGAAATCGAGAAAGGCTATATCTGCAATATTGAACCTTTTGAAACCTTGGGGCGTATTGGAACCGCTTCCTAACGTTTAGAACTTCCGATGCAATTAAGTTTCCGTTTACCCTACTTTTCGTGTAACAAACTTAGAAACGTGTCCTGCGGAACAGAAACGTGCAATCCTGCTAGATACATCAACTATTGATGACAAACTTCTCTTCATAGGGGAAAAGCAGTTGAAACTGGGGATCGTAAAACCAAACCTTAATACAACGTAAAACCCTGACTATCCAAATTCATGAGAACACTCAAGGACGTACTTTCACTTATTCATAGCATTGACAACGTAAAGTCTCGAGTAGGATATATCGACTACTACTTTCAACTAAATTTCGGGACGAAATTTCTTTTGAGGTGTGGATAATGTAACATCCCGCATTTTTCCGTTAAATTATTTTAACGCCCGTCTTTTTCTTTTTAAATAATACCCTTCGTATCTAAATTCGTATCCTTTGTTATGTAACATTTTAAATATTTTCGTTATCGGATTTTAATATCTCCCGTACTCCCGTGTAACTTAAAATAATTCGTTCGGTTATTTTCCGCACCCGATTCAAAGTTGAGGGACCAAACTTGCCAAAGTATCAAACTTTTGACTAGGTCAAAGAGTCAACCTCCTTCATCCCTTTCATTCATCCTCCCTTTTTCCATTTTTGATACTTTCAAACTCTCTCATTTCTCAAACATAAAATCATCATCCAAATCTCACCAAGGAAGTAAACATCAAAACAAACTACATATTCTTGATCCTCTCATCATCCTCTTCGATTTGATGCTAACTACTTCGATTTTGGGTAACATTTCTAAAACACTAGATTTCTTTAAATTCGTGTTCTTGACTTATAAAGTTGTTAATTAGTGTCTATGGCTCATTGTGATGTCGTGTATGTAATTTGTATGCCCGATTCGTTATTTTTGGTGTAACTAGTTCAATATGAAAATTTCTTGCTAAATCCTTGATTTTGGATGATCAAATGTTGTTAGATTGTTAAAGTGCATGTTTTAAAAGTGTTACTAGTATCTTAAGCTTCGTTTTGATGTATAGGTTGATTAAGGAAACATCAAACTCATGACTATTGATTTTTGTGAATTTTCGTTAGAGTTTGATAGACTTTAAATGAACTTTTGATGATTTGAATGCCATGAAATGTTGTTAGTAAGTATTTAGTTGTATTACATGTTTCATTACCTTCAAAACGGCATATCATATGTATAAATTGGATTCCCGAAACTTAAATTGCAATTGATGAACTTGAAACCTTGATTTGGAACGTTTAACGAACTTTCGATGAGGTTTTTGTTGTCTTAAATGATGATTTTGATTTATGATATGTGGTTAGTTGTATTCCTTGTCGAAATAGCTTTCCGATGATATAAAATACATGTTCTAATTGTTTGCGGATCATAAATTGTGATTGTTTGAAGTTTGGGTCGTGCACTTGAGAAATTCAGCAAACAGGGCCTGTAAGGCAATTGGGACGCCGTCCTGATATTTGGGACGCCGTCCCACTCTTCATATTGGGACACTGTCTTGATATTTGGGACGCCGTCCCACTCTTCATATCAGGACACCGTCCTGATTTTTGGGACACCGTCCTGATACACTAAAATGGGCTGTTTGCTTTGATCTTTTGACGTAAAATGTTTACTATGCTACGGACCTCCGATTAACATGAAACTTGGCTAACATGCTCATATATGATTATATAACTTAGAAAAATTGTCGGATACCCAACCCGACCCCGTTGACTTTTCCGTTGACTTTGACCCGACCAAGTTTGACTTTTTGTCAAACTTAACCAAATACTTATGCAACCTTTCTAACATGATTATTTACTTGTATCTTGCATGAAACTTGACTAGTTGATTCACATGTTAATATAATCGAGTCGTAACGAGCCATAGGACTAATTGAACATCTTTGACCGTTTGTGTTTACCGTTATTGATATAACCTATATGTTTAGGTCAAGACTAGCCTTGTCTTTGCACGCGTTTACTTGTTGAAGTACTTTTATAACTCTCGCACTCAAGGTGAGATCATAGTCCCACTTTTACTCTTTTTGAACTTATATTTGGGATGAGAAAACATAAACGATTCTTTTGAACTAAGTGAACACAAGAACGGGAAAACAAACATTCTACATACGAGTTTAGAACAAAAATCCTCAATTCGATTATCATTAGTTACACTTGATGGGTGTAAGCGAGAACTTATGTTATATGGCCATATGGGTTGACAACCCTCATCTTTGACGGTTCGCTACCGTCTACGGATGAAATATATTTTCGAGAATCAGTGTTTGTTCTAGCACTATGGATGGGGTATACAATGGATGGAATGTTAAGCTTTGATAATTGGGTGCTCGTGAATATTAACTTTTAGAATGTATTACTATTATTTCAACTTTGCAAACCTTGTGGTTCGACTTACTTACTTTTACTCACTTACTTACTTAAACCTATGATTTCACCAACGTTTTTTGTTGACAGATTTCTATGTTTTTCTCAGGTCTTACACGATATGTGAAACATGCTTCCGCTCATTATTTGATACTTGCATTGGATGTCGAGTATACGTGCATTTCATGGAGCGTCTTTTGACTTTACTTTAAACCGTGTCGCCTAGATTTCATTCGTATTATAACGTTGTAACTTAACTATTGGTTGAACAATTCTTGTAAACTTTGAAACAATCTTTATTTTGAAATGAAGGCGACATATTTTGGTCAAAAGTTATCTAAAAGACTTTATAATCAGGTAATGGGACCCACGTAGCCGACGCCGTCACTTGACGATTTGTCGGGGTTGCTACAAAATTATATATATGTATATATCTTTATTTAATATACATAAATCAGTTTTTAAATACACATTGCAAGTTATTTATAATTAATTTTAATAATTAATATTCCAACTTATTGTGTATATATATATATATACACACACACAAATAGATGTTCGTGAATCGTCGGTCAATAGTCAAAGGTTAACTGAATATATAACATTAGTTCAAAAATTTTGAGAATCAATATTACAGACTTTGCTTATCGTGTCGGAAACATATAAAGATTAAGTTTAAATTTGGTCAGAAATTTTCGGGTCGTCACAGATGTTCTGCCAACTTTTTCTAAGGTGCAACAAGAAACGTATGATTATCTCAGAGGCGGAGAGGATAGTACTATAACCCCTGCATGTGGGTGGGGAAAGGATAAAAGTTGGCGAGATGATAATGACTCTTTCCGTGATGGAAATAGCGATAATTATCGCGGTTCTGGATATCTAAGGCGAAATGGTGGCGGAGGTTACTCGCGTAACGATAGATATCAAGGTCAAAATCATAATTATGGATATAACCGCAGAGATCGTTATTCTTCGCGAAAATGGAATAATGAGTCTTTCAATATCATCCAGATGTTAACAAAAACTGTTGGTCCCTTAATAACAACAGGAGTATTGTAGAGGGGGGGTGAATACAATTCTTTTCTTAATTAACTAGTCAGTTAAACACGTTTAGTATTCTGTAGTAAATAAGATAGAGTCACAGGTAATTTTCAACTGTTATTCTTTATTGATTAAATCAGAAAGAATCACAACTATCCTTGGCGGAAATGATAGTTGGTTGATACAGATTACCTAGATTATAGCTAAGAGATAAACTAAAGCTATTACACGGTTTGGACTCTAACAGATAAACCCACACCACTAGTTTTTACAATAGTGGATACAACAATATATATAGTAGTTCTATTAACCGTGTAATTAATCTATTGTCCACTAGTACATTGGATGCCTTGTACTTGTGGGGACAATTGTGTCAGAAGGCGTGCTCTCCTTCTTTCCTCTTAGGTAGCTATTTGCAGGAACACACCAATTCGGTTTGGCACTACCATTTGATTTAAACAAATGGAATGTTGTGTTCCCTAGGTATGAATAAAGTATAACACATGTCTGCACATGCGTTCCACTTCTGCATTCCCACGTGGTCTTGTAAGGTCACTTGTCAGCCGCCGACTCCTGTCCTTTTCTGTTCAACTTTGTCTTCGACTTCTGTTGAATAGTGCGTTGATGTAGACCACTCTGGGAAACTACCATGCTTGTAATGGAGCATGGCTGTCTTGTGTTGTATGCTAATATCCAGACTTACTGGTCCTTCATATGCTGAGTCACTTGATATTCTTGATTTGCTGGGTGCACATCCTGTGCTGATTCGAAGAATACATCTCTACCTTGTGCTGATAGACTAGGCAGCATACAAAACACTCCACACAGCTATATTAGCTGACTATACATAAACAAACATGTGCTGGCTGCACATAACACTTTAGTGCAAATAAATATTGTTTTGTCATAATTAAATCCTTAACTATTTTGGGGACTCAACAATCTCCCCCTATTTGATGATGACAAAACCTATGACTTGAAGAGAAAACACTAAAGCCAGCACTTAGGGACCTAGAGAGAGTAGACAGTAAATTCGTCCCTTTAAGTTTGTTTTGGGATCTTTTGATGAGTTATCTATATCTTATAATTTGATATGATTTTGAAGATAAACTCACTTTACTTACATTACATCAGATATATACAATAATTACAAGATAATTCATAATAAAAAGTAAATTACAAAGATACAAGTTAAGCACATAGGAGACTATCTATCTTTATCCCTTTCTCTTTCTCTTTCTTCATCAGATAGCTCCTCTTGTTTAATCTTCCAGGCTTCAGGGAACAGGAGAGGTAATTCAACAGGGTCAAAAACAGGGATGAAAGGAGGTAGAACAATTCAGCTTCTCCCAGTTGGTCCTTCACCAGTAGGTTGCTTCCCTTTAGGCTTTTGAGCAAGAAATTCATCAACATCAACTACTGGTGCATTCCCAAACTTAGTTGCCTTCTTGAACAGCTGTTGGAGTTCAGTCTTAAGAGCACTCTTGATAGCACTCTCACCTTTACCAATGAAATACTCCAAGATTTCTATCCATTCACTGAATCCAAGAGTTCTTAAGTCATCAAAACTAATCCTTTCTTGAACATTGTTATCCCTGACAACATTGAAAGCCCTTTTTGTCCCCCTGTTTACCTTGATAATTCTGCAGGGATTAGATCTTCTATTCATCACATTACCATACCTGCTCTTATAATAAGTATCAGGAAACTCAATATTGTGATCAGGTACTACAGGAGCAGTGGTAGGTACTTTCTCAGCAGTTTCTATCTTATCAAAAACCTTATCCTGTTCTTTGACAATGGCTTTGGCTAGTTTGAGGGACTCAGCCTGTTGCTTTCTGTCAGCAGCCAATCTGTCTTCAATATCCTGAAGCCTTGATCGTTCAGCAAGTTCAGCATCAGCAGCTTCTCTGGCTTCCCTTTCAGCAGCTAAACCCATCAGATAATCATCATAAGAAATGTTCAGGGATCTTACTGCTTCAACCATCTTTCTACCCTCTTCAGTACTAAGGGCAGCACAATACTCCCTTATATCCATACCCAGCTGGAGAGCATCTTCAAAATGAATTCTTTCATCAGTAGTGGAGAGCCTGAGACCACTGTTATTCAAGTACACCCTAATGTCAACGCCAAAGGTTAGTGCAGCAATATAGCGTGGCTGATCAAGAGGGTGATGCAGCAGCCTGACTTGACGAATTCTTTCATTAAGTTCAATTTGTCTTTGTTCAAGCAACTCTGGAACAGTAATCTGAAGTCTGTAGGCATCTCTTTCATCTGGGTTCATTTTTCTGATGTTCGGCTCACCATGGGTTACTGAGTCATCTTCCCAAGTGATATGTTTGTCATGAACCCTTGGGGAAGATGGAGGATACATAGATGATTCATAGCTGCCAGATGAACTAACTGGATGCTGATTGACTCGGTTATCCTGTGTTCTGTCAAAGTAAACTTGAATCTGGGGAGGAAGAGGAGATAGAAGAAATGTTTGGCCGTCTCTTCCCCAGACTGTGAAGTGAGAAGGATCAACCGTTTCATCATCTACTTGTTTAGCACCCAGCTCAACCGACTTTGCTGGGTCTTCAACACTTGTACTACCCAGCAGCACACTTCTGGCTGGGTCTTCTATCACAGCACTCCTTGCTGTGTCTTCAATGCCAGCTGACTGATTAGTATCAGCTGGCTCAACCACTTCAGTACCTTCATCAGCTGCCTCGAATAGGGGTCCTTTCCTCAGGGGCTGATTGTCCCTAGGAGCAGATTTCACCCTGTATTTGTCAATAGGCCTGGGTTCAGCTGATGGTTCTTGTGTCGATACAGGTTGAATAGGAGGCAGGTAAGGAGCAATAGCAAGATGCTCCCCCTGTCTAATAACATCATCATCATTAAGGATGATTGTTTCTGCTGGCTGTGTTTGTTGTGTAGCTGGCTGAGCAGCAGATGCTGGTTGAGGAGTAGAGCTGGCTTCTAACATAGCATCAACCCATTTCATGAAAATATCAGCTCTAACTCCACCAGTTGACTCAGTAGAATCAAGGTAATCCTTCATCTTAGCAGGAGTCATGTTCCTGATTCTTTCTGCTCTCTGTGCATACAGCTTTGCCCTCTGTTTGTCGTATTTGACCATGAACTTGGCATTTCTTTTTCTTGCCTCTTTTCTGTGTTTATCAAAGGCAGTCAGGTCATCATCGATTTCCATTGCTTTTGGACTTAGCCATCTTCTGTGCATAATCTTACGACGTTTAAGTTCAGCAAAGGCCTCAAACTTGGCATTGAAGGCATCATCTAGTTCCTGCTGTCGCTTTTGATGTCTCTCTAACTTCCTCTTCATTTTACGTTCAATAGATTGAGACAGTACAAAAGCTTCAGCTACAGCCATATCAGAAACATCACTGGGCTTACTGCCAGAACCAATATCATCCACTGGTGTGGCAGACACACTGGGTTGAGTACCACCAGTTGCCTGTGCACCACCAGCTTCAGTATGAGCGTTGCTGGGCTTAGGGCCAGTGTCTTGACCATCACCATCACCATCTCCATCTCTCCTGGGTTGTTTAGGAGCTTTTTCATGTTCATGCTCCCCCTCAGACTGTTTTCTCTTTTTAGATTTCTTTTTGGACGTTTTCTCCCCCTTTTTGTCATCAGCACGGGCAGTAGGGTGAATAGAAGGGGAGACAGTAGCATCAAGATCACTGTCTGACTGAGGAGCAGAGAAGGCAAAATTGTTCCACTCAGCAACCTCTGGAGTAAGATGGGCACCAGGATCCACACCAAATTGTCTTAGCAGAAGATTGGAGGATCTAACTTCATTCCTGGCTACACCCATAGCCATTTGTTCAACGATGGCCCGAACATCACCTTGCAAAGCAGCCATTCGTTGCATGTTTTCAACCATCTGAACATAGGCAGCAGCAGGAATCATGTTAGCCATTTGAGCTTCCTGCGATTCCAATCTCTCGTGTAACACCCTGTTCTCCTCATTTAAGAAAGTATTTCTGCGGTTAGCAGCATCCAAATCAGCTTGGAGTCGGGTGATATTTTCACAGTACTCATTGTGAGAGATAATTCGCCTTTCAAGCTCCTCTTCATCTTCGTGGTGCTTTGTGATTGCTTCGACTGCCACATCAGCAAAAGCACACACCTGCTGGAGTTTAAGATCAATAGGAGTTGTAACAGCCTCTCCAGCAGATCTGACAGCATCAGAGACACTATCAACAATAGCTCTGCGAATAGTTTCCTCCAAATTTGGTGTGATCCCTTGCAGTGTCTTATAGACAGCAAAGGTGGAAATATCAGCAACCTCATCTGCATTGAACTTTAAGTATGCAGAGGTTGAAGGTTGGTCAGCACAAGCTAACAGAGGAGTATCACCGTGGGGTGGTGGAGATGGAAGGTCAGGAGCTGACTCATCACCATGATCACCATCATTTTTACCTTCGCCCGAAGGCTTAGAACCACTGATATCTTTGTCAGCATTACTATCAGCATTGTCATCAGTAAGATCCACTGGTTTGTCTTTGGAACCAGTCACGTTATCATGAATGACTGGTTCGCCCTTACCAGTACCTTCATCAGCATCCTCATCAGAAGAAGATGAGGAGGAAGAAGCTGAGGAAGAAGAAGGTACTGGCGAATCAGGGACATTTTGCATAACACACTTACCAGTAGTAGGATCGATGACAAACTTGAGAGGCCTCCATGTACCAGGAAATGGCGAAGCAGCTGGAGCCATACCAAAAACATGATAGTAAGGCTGTTCATTGATTTGCTCCAGCAGGGCTATCCTCTCATAAATTTCTTCTCTAGCTGGTCTATCAAGCTGAGATAATAGCTCAACCATCTCTTCACGAGGTAATCTGCTGGCTGAGACTATCGCAGATTCGGGATCAATGGTCAGCTGATCGACCAGCATAGCAATCTTGGGAGAGATTGAAGCTCCCTTGAAAATGAAGTTAGGAACAACTTCATCTGGATCTGGTACCTGCACAACATATGGCTTTGTTTCCTCAGTAACAGAAGCCTTAGTCGAATCAGTAGTTGTGTCAGCAGAGGTACCAGCATCCTTAACATCAGCAACCTGTGCACCAGAATCAGAACCAGGAATGAAAATAACATTAGCTGCATTCGGCTGAATGGTTTCAAACGCCATCTCAGCAGATGGTTCAGTAGCAACCAAAATCGGACCAATAGGATGACGAACTGCCGATTCTGTAAGAACTTGACGTTCCATAGAAGAAGAATCAGAAGAATCAGCAGGCTCATCAGACATTAATGCAGAGTCCACTCTTGGCTGGGTGACAGGTTCATCAAGAAGAACATCCTTGACAATATTGTCAATAACCTTCTCAAGAACAGGAGGTTCTTCCATGATAACATCTTCCACACCAGCAGCAGCAGAATCAACAGTACGAGCATCAGCACCACCAGTAGCAGAATTAGTGGCGCCAACACCAGTAGCAGAGGCAGCAATATCACCAGTAGGAATAACAACATCTTTATTTTGCTCCCCCTCTGCCTGTTCATCTACCCTGCTAAGAACTGAAACAATAGAACAAGTTATGTTAGCAACTGTAGAACCAAATAAATTTGACTCAACAATTGCATCTGTTTTTGGTCTCTGGGGACAGACTTGTGATTTGGTCAGCCCTTCGAATGAGACAGAAGAAGGTGTCTGTAAGTACAACGGTGACTCTGCTGACTCATTGGCAACACATGTTGACCCAGATAGTGTAAGAGATCTGGCTGGTAATGATGTAGGAGTGCGACTCTTATCAGTATCCGAGTAACATACTGGCTGTGCAGTCACCTGAGCTGGTTCAACACGATGAAGACCCAGCTCAAGCCTGCTTTGGGGGTCAGTTATGTTCTCTGCTGGTTGTACTGTCAGCAGAGAGTATTGCAATAAGTTCATTTCAGAAAAATGTGGAAGTGCCTGGTTAGACGAGTATGGGTTGCTACTCTTCTTGACACCAGTTTTAAAACCAGTAAGCTTGGGAGCCAGGGTTATACCGTTAACTCCCTCAACATTTTTCAAGTCAGCAGTTAAAAATTTTTCAATTAAGTTAGATTGATCTGCTGTTTGGTCTAGAAACGCACCAGGTTCCATAGCTACATCCTTTGCAGGAGCAGCAGCTGAGACTGGTGCAATCTCCCCTGTGGTTCGCTTGGAGCCAGCTTTAGCACGCTTAGGTTTGCCTGTTACCAAGAAATAGATGAGCAACGGATTCCAACACTAGAATTGGGTAGTCAGTATATAAGACTAGGGCTGTTCTTTATGATAGAGAGCACTAGATTCTAATACAACTACTGCTTTACCAGTATATGAGACGGTGGCTGTACTAGTTGAGGTAGCTGGCTGCTTCCTTCGCGTTGCTGGCTTTCGCTGAGGACCCTCCCCCTCAGCTGGTGCAGAACCAGAGGCAGTCGATTGGGTGGCTCCACGACGAGCAGCAAGATACTCGTTCATTGCTGGTGTCAACTCAGCATATGGAGCAGCAGGTACATCCTTTGGCATACCCCCTTGTTTTACTGGGACCTCAAATGATTGATCAGCAATTTGCTGATAAGCTTCACCCAGTTCACTTTCAAATACCAGGCTTAAGAATCGTGGAAATGGAATCAAGTTGGTTCTTACTCTAGCAGTCACCATTTCCCTTAGCCTCAAATAAATTTCAAGGGCGTAATCAATGTTCCTGTTGAACAACAACCCATGACCAAGATTGAGCTCAAAATCTGAGCATTGGTCAAAGCTTCCTAACTTTTGACTCATGCACTGAGTCATCAACCCAAAGAAGTAGTACCACAGAGGTGGCATATGCTTTCTCAACGGTGTATGTGCCACTGGTCCAGCAAACCCAATGGTCTCCAACACCTCCCTTCTTAATTCGTCACTAGTAGGTGAAGCAACAAATGGTCCACCGGGCAATTGAAGAGCACGTCTAATAGCTTCGACGGTGATAGAGCAATTTAGGGTTTCAGTCACCATGCCACGAATACATGGAACGTTGCCGGGAGTGGTGGCAACAGTGGCAGTATACCAAAATCGTGCCAAACAGGCAGCATAGAATCGGGAAGGTACACCGGTGATGGCTCTTGCCAGAGGTGATTGACGGATGTATTCGATGAGGGCCTCATACCCTTTGTTAACCTTCGATTTGGGAATAGAGAGGGCATGTGCAGCATTGCCTCTAGATAGGCGAATCAGTGAGTGATCAGGTGCATTGGGAGCCCTAATCAGGTTGGGGTGGAGATTGAACAGTGGTCCTTGAACGACGTGTTCTTGAACCACCGGTTCCTCCGGTGCCGGTGCCGGTTGTGGGGCAGGTTGTTGTTGCTGTTGTGGTTCGACTGTTTGAGGTTGTTGTTGCTGTTGTTCCTCTTGCTGGCTTGTAGCACGTGGTGATTGCTGTTGTTGTTCTGCCATTGATGAGTGTAGGATGAAGATTTGAAGATTGAAAAGATTTTGAGAGTAAAAGTGTGTGTGTTTTGAAAAAAGAATAACCGAAGGTTATTTTGTAAGATGAAACACACTTTTATCCGTTGTGATTGGGTGAAAAAGTGCAGGAGAGAGAAAATTACTGTCATCTGCAGGCGCGTGGGCAGATGTGACAGACTGGCACGTTTTCAAGGGGAGACAGACGGTTGACATGACATTTATACGGCTTAAACACTCATTACTCCCATACAGCATTAAATGCATCAGATTTCATTTCAAACAAATTGATATAAAACCTCAAAAATAATTTTTTGTATTAAATACAAAATACTTTTGTTACATTTAATATGTCATGAATTTAATTTAAATCATTGGAAGTAAATGAGTTTCCAGTTTTAAGGAATCATTAAATTTGGAGAGCTATTTATTATTTCATTTAAAACATTTAAGTAACCAAAATATAAAAGACCTTGCTGTGCTGGTTGTTTGACATGTAGGCAGTAAGTAAATAAATGTGACTTACTGGTTTGCCCTACACGTTGTAGAGCCAGCACACCAACAAAAGTTGTCTTTTATTTAAAGCTCAAGCATACCCAGCTCAGAGATGAGATAGTTAAAACGTTTCTCATCTAATGGCTTTGTAAATAGGTCTGCTAATTGCTGGTCTGTAGAAATAAAATGTAACTCAACATCACCCTTTTGAACATGATCCCTTATGAAATGATACCGAACATCGATGTGCTTAGTCCTTGAGTGCATCACAGGATTGTTGGTGATAGCAATTGCACTGGTGTTGTCACAGTAGATTGGAGTTTTTGTAACATGAACACCATAGTCCTTTAGCTGGCTTTGCATCCACAGTACTTGAGCAGTACAACTACCAGCAGAGACATATTCTGCTTCAGCAGTGGATGTGGACACAGTATTTTTCTTTTTGCTTGTCCAGCTGACTAGCCTACTACCCAGTAACTGGCACCCACCAGTAGTACTTTTCCTGTCTATTTTACACCCTGCAAAGTCAGCATCTGAATACCCAATTAGTTCAAAATCCTGGTCTTTGGGATACCAAAGACCACGTTTAGCAGTACCTTTTAGGTATCTGAATATTCTTTTTACTGCCAGCAAGTGTGACTCTTTAGGATCAGCTTGATATCTGGCACAGAGACATGTGGCGAACATAATATCTGGTCTGCTGGCTGTGAGATAAAGTAGGGATCCAATCATACCTCTATATTCAGTGATATTGACTGGTTCACCATTTGGATCAGCATCTATTTTAATGGATGCTGCCATTGGAGTCCCTATGTCTTTTAAACAGGTCAGACCAAATTTCTTTAACATATCTTTGATATATTTATCTTGACTTATGAATATTCCATCATCAAGTTGTTTGATCTGCAATCCTAAAAAGTATTGCAGATCTCTTTGTAAACTCATTTCATATGCCTTTGACATACGTTTTGAAAAATCTTGACAATGTTTTTCATTTTTAGAACCATAAATAATATCATCCACATATATCTGTACCAACAAGAGATCACCATCTATCTCTTTTGAGAATAGAGTGGTATCAATTGTTCCAACTTTAAAACCTATACCAGTGAGATACACATGAAGTGTCTCATACCATGCTCTTGGAGCCTGTTTAAGGCCATAAAGAGCTTTGTCTAACTTGTAGACATGGTCTGGATATTTACTGCTTACAAAACCAGGAGGCTGTTTGACATAAACTTCTTCTTGCAGCTTCCCATTCAGAAATGCAGATTTAACATCCATCTGAAATACTCTAAAGTTCATCCTAGCAGCATATGCTAAGAACAATCTGATAGCTTCCATCCTAGCCACTGGTGCATAAGTTTCCCCATAATCCAATCCTTCTTCCTGTCTAAACCCTTGAGCAACCAATCTTGCTTTGTTTCTGATAACGACACCATCTTCATCCATCTTGTTTTTAAACACCCACTTAGTACCAATGATCTTCTTTGTCTTATCCTCAGGTTCAGGTACCAATGTCCACACTTTGTTCCTATCAAACTGAGTAATTTCTTCTTGCATTGAACCAACCCAGCTAGGATCTTGAAGTGCTTCCTCAGGACACGTGGGCTCAATGGTAGACACAAAATTAACATGCATACAAAAGTTACTGGTAGCATGCCTGCGTGTTTTAACACCACTCGCAAGATTACCAATAATCTGCTCAATCGGATGCTCCCTTGTCCATTTGGTGTTATGAACAGGTGAGCTGGTTGTAGAACACACAGCATCTTGATCATCAGCTGGTTCAGATGATTGAGCAGCAACAGAAGGTTGCTGATCAATATCAGTAGAATCAGTACCAGCTTGTGATCTCTCAGAACCAGCAGACCTAGGCTTAAGTTGCAGCACTTCAGTAGAGCCAGTAGGTCCACTTGGTTTAGACACAGATGGAACAGAATGTTCCATTTCATCATCAGAGAACCCAGCAGCATGGATTGGTGAGGGTTGTGCTGCTGGCTCTTCATCATCAAGAGCTTGCTGAGTAGGCTCTTCAAACAGTAACACTTCATCTTCACGATCAGTAGATGAAGCAGAGGCAGTTTCATCGAATGTAACATTAATGGATTCTTCAAAATAACCTCTTCTTTTGTTGTAGACCCTATATGCCTTTGACATGTTGGAATATCCAAGGAATATACCTTCATCAGCTTTAGCATCGAATTTGCCCAGCTGATCCCTATTATTTAGAATGTAACAGGGAGTGCCAAATACATGAAGAAATGAAATTGAGGGTCTTCTTCCTTTGAGAACTTCATATGCAGTTTTCTGATGTCTTTTCACAATAAGAGATCTATTCTGGGTAAAACAGGCAGTATTCACAGCTTCTGCCCAGTAGGAATTCTTCAACCCAGACTCAGCCAACATAGATCTTGCTGCTTCAATGAGAGTTCTGTTTCTTCTTTCTGCAACACCATTTTGCTGAGGTGTTCTCACAGCAGAGAAATTTTGGGAAATACCTTTGTCAGCACAAAATTCTTCTAATGTAGCATTTCTGAATTCTGTACCATGATCACTTCTTAGTTGCTTCACCAGTTGCCCATTCAAAAGCTCCATTCTTTTGATAAAATTGATGATTTCATCAGCAGCTTCACTCTTTTGCCTCAGAAAGAACACCCAAGTGTATCTCGAGTATTCATCAACAATAACCAGTGTATACTTCTTCCCACTACAGCTGGCCACATTCACTGGACCAAATAGATCCATATGAAGTAAGTGAAATGGTTTCTCAACAGATGAGATTTGCTTTGATTTGAACGAGGCATGGTGATGTTTTCCCTTTTCACAACTAGGACACAATCTGTCCTTCACATAAGACATTGTGGGTAGCCCAGACACCAAACTTCTACTGGATAATTTGTGAATATCTTTGAAGTTGAGATGTGAGAGTCTCTTGTGCCATAACCACTTCAGGTTGTCTGCTGCCTTCGAATAGAAACAAGTATCAGTTGTTGTGACTGCTGTGTTCATGTCAATTTGATACATGTTTTCATGACGTTTTGCAGTCAGCAGTGGCTTCCCTGTCTTATCAAAAATAGTACCAATTTTCTTTCTGAATTGGACTATCTTATTCTTGCTTGTCAGTTGGCTTATGCTGAGTAAGTTATGTTTAAGCCCAACTACATATGCAACATTTGAGAACGTGACATTCCCATTTGTCAAAGTACCAAAACCCTTTGTGTAACCCAACGAATTATCTCCATACGAAACAACTGGACCATCCTTTTCCTGATAGTCCATCAGCAGGGACTTACTTCCGGTCATATGTCTCGAACAACCACTGTCGAGATACCAGATTTGCTTGTTTTGAATGCCCTGCACAATAACTTAGAGATTAGTTCTTTTTGGGAACCCATCCAAGGATGGGTTCTGAAGGAGTCACCTTTGATGACTTCTTCTTTTCTACTGGCTTGCTAGAAGGAGCAGCAGATGGGGTTTGGGTTTGAGTACACTGGTTAGCCAGGTGAGCTTTGCTGCCACATTTGTAGCATTTTCTCACTTTTGGCTTTTGTGGCTGGTCATGCACAGATCTAATAAGGGCAGTAGGATCGGGTCGACTTTTAGTTACTGCCTCAATTAGCTGGTCAAGCTTGGCTGTCATTATCTCAGTGATAGACAGCTCATCAGTCGAGTCAATTTTTGCTTTTCCCTTATGGGCAGCTTTCCTTTTGGAACCAGTACCATGACCATGGCGAACTGTCTTTCCTTTATCATTTGACAAGTTAGCGTGGGAAGTTGCTGGCTTGTCTTCTGATGCTGATGAACCAGTAGGTATCTTAACTGCTGCCTTAGATTTGCCAGTATTTCGTTTCACTGGCTTGTCTGCAGCTACTGGGTAACCAGTAGATTGGTCATCAGCTGGCTTAGCACTGGTAGAACTCGAACACGAAGGGGAATCAGTTGGTTTAACTTTTCTCAAATTGTTTTCAGTGATTTCCCTTTTAATACGTCTTTCTTTCAGAGTCATGTAGTGGATGCTTGAGGGGTCAGTAGTCTCATCAATTGAGTTACTGGCTTCTCTTGCTCTAACTTCATCTTCCAAAATTTCTTTCATGGCAGGTGGTGGGGACACAGTAGGTCTAACAAATTTGTTTGTCACAACCTTTTTACCTTCAACTATCTTGGCAAAAGTATTTGGCAAGACAGCTTCAGGATCAATTTCAAGAATCGGGTCCATGAAAGTAACTTCTGCAATAGCAGCAGCAGCAGCATAGTCACCAGCAAAGAAGGCTTGAACTTGGGCAGGCACCTGCTCGTTAACACATTTAGCTGTGCGTTGAGCAGATGTGCACCATGAAGCAACAACTCTTTTGAGATTGTCCAGCTGGGTCTTGACTTCTGCTGCCTCAACGTGAAGAGTTTCTAAAGCAAAGTTTTGTTTTTCAAGTTTGGAAATTGTATCTTTTAAGATCTTAATTTCATCATTTTTGCCTTTGAGTTTTTCATTTAAAGATTTGTTATTAGATTTCAAACTCTCTTCACGTTTGCAGCTTCTGCATAAATCAATTCTTAGGTAGTCAAACATTTTAGCTTTTTCATCATCAGTATAAGTTCGAAAATTATCAACCTTATACATCATTTCAGTTTTCCATTGAGGAGAATCTCTGTTATGATCAGCTTCCCTCATATCAGCCAAAAACGTACTACCACCATCATCCTCATCAGACTCCTCGACCTCTTTGGCCATCAAACACAGCTTTTTACCAGTAGCATAACCAGCACCATCATCATCAGTATCACTATCAGAAGATGAGGACGTGCTGGCTTCATCCCAGTCATGATGTTCAGCAACTAGAACCTTTTCTGGCTGTTTACCCTTCTTGTCAGTCTTTGCACTTTCCTTCATCTGAGCTTTCATAGCTTTGTACTTGTTTTTGTACTTATCAGCTTTTGAGAAAGAGTTAGCATGTGACGTGGAAGGTTTCTTGGACATGCATTCAGCAGCAAAATGTCCAACCTTCCCACAATTAAAGCACTCAGATTTAGGACCCTTGACTGACTTGCTGTTGTACCTAGTATTTGGCTTTTTGCTCCCTTTGTATGACTTGCTGGTTCTACTATGATTGAACCTTTTGAACTGCCTAGCCAGCAAAGCCATACCTTCAGCAAACCCTTCTACATCACTTTCATCTGTACTGCTTTCTTCAGACCCAGTACCACTTTCCTCAACACTATCAGCTGACTCTTGTTCTGCCAGTAACTTTTGAACCAGTAAAGCTTTTTGAGCTTTCTTCCATTTAGCAGCAGCAATAAGAGCAGCATCATCATTTTTAGATGATTTTGAAGTGGTGGGGGCAGACCTAAAGTTTTCTTTCATGTTAAGTTCAAACTTGGCTTCTGCCTTCTCATGATTCTAAAGGGAACTGTAGAGAGAAGACAGGTTAAAGTTCTTTAGGGTCTGTGTGGTTCTTAATGGGTCAGTAACAGGTTTCCATTTACATGGCAGTGCATCAATGAATTTGTTCACTTGGTCAAATTCAGTGTAGGTTACATTTAAAGTGGTCAGGTCTGCTATCAAAGAGTTAAACCTAATGAAGGTTTGCTTAAGGGTTTCATTCTTATAGGCAAAGAACATTTCATATTCTCTTTTAAGAGCAATCATCCTGTTCTGCCTAACTTCTCCCATACCCTCATAGGTGACATCTAGGTAGTCAAGCATAAGCTTAGCATTTTCTTTTCCCTTGATCAGTTTGAATAGTGGGTTAGGCAAAGTTATGGCTAACAGGGTTCTGATTTTAGGGTCAAGACCAACTCGACGTTTATCCTCATCATCCCATCTAGAGGGAGTGAGAATAACCTCTCTGCCAGGGATGGCAGGAGTGTCAGCTGTTGCTGGTGCACTACCAACTGTCTCAGTGGGAACAAAAGGGCCATCTTTGGCAATTCCAGGCATGAGTGAATCCACAGACTCAAGATGGAGCATGAACCTTGCCTTCCAGGTTTCATACTCATCTTCATCAAACTTTGGTGGTCTGTTAGACGAGCCATTCTCAAGGTAAGCTGAGTTTGAATACGAAGCCATAAGAGAATTCAGATCCAAGATATTAATTATCAAGACTGATGCTCTGATACCAGTTGTTGGTCCCTTAATAACAACAGGAGTATTGTAGAGGGGGGGTGAATACAATTCTTTTCTTAATTAACTAGTCAGTTAAACACGTTTAGTATTCTGTAGTAAATAAGATAGAGTCACAGGTAATTTTCAACTGTTATTCTTTATTGATTAAATCAGAAAGAATCACAACTATCCTTGGCGGAAATGATAGTTGGTTGATACAGATTACCTAGATTATAGCTAAGAGATAAACTAAAGCTATTACACGGTTTGGACTCTAACAGATAAACCCACACCACTAGTTTTTACAATAGTGGATACAACAATATATATAGTAGTTCTATTAACCGTGTAATTAATCTATTGTCCACTAGTACATTGGATGCCTTGTACTTGTGGGGACAATTGTGTCAGAAGGCGTGCTCTCCTTCTTTCCTCTTAGGTAGCTATTTGCAGGAACACACCAATTCGGTTTGGCACTACCATTTGATTTAAACAAATGGAATGTTGTGTTCCCTAGGTATGAATAAAGTATAACACATGTCTGCACATGCGTTCCACTTCTGCATTCCCACGTGGTCTTGTAAGGTCACTTGTCAGCCGCCGACTCCTGTCCTTTTCTGTTCAACTTTGTCTTCGACTTCTGTTGAATAGTGCGTTGATGTAGACCACTTTGGGAAACTACCATGCTTGTAATGGAGCATGGCTATCTTGTGTTGTATGCTAATATCCAGACTTACTGGTCCTTCATATGCTGAGTCACTTGATATTCTTGATTTGCTGGGTGCACATCCTGTGCTGATTCGAAGAATACATCTCTACCTTGTGCTGATAGACTAGGCAGCATACAAAACACTCGACACAGCTATATTAGCTGACTATACATAAACAAATGTGTGCTGGCTGCACATAACACTTTAGTGCAAATAAATATTGTTTTGTCATAATTAAATCCTTAACTATTTTGGGGACTCAACAAAAACACCAAAAGAAATTCTTTTACAAGAAAGGGTTGCGAGATCTTTTCCTGATCCTCAACCTTTAGCGGAGAACAGCAGACGAGACAAGTCCAAGTTTTGTGTTTTCCATGATGATTATGGTCATGATACCAATCGCTGTAGATATTTGGCAGAACTGATCGCGGAGGCATATGAGCAAGGCAAACTAGACCATTTAATCACACAAGGTGCCGCAAGTACTGTGAATGCGATTATCTTGCCTGCAGAGTCTAATGCTCCGCAAGTGCCAAATGCTGCTGATCAAAAAGCTCCTTCGGTAAAAAATCTTGGTGTAAAAATGGTAAGTAAGAAAGAGAATTTGCGCGGGATTCAGGTCATTAATGTGGTAGAGGTACATGGCGAGATGTCAGTATTCCAGATCTCTGAACAAATCGCGAACTGGAAGTGTCCCCCTATTACTTTTCCTCCTGTAAATTTGAGCGCGGATCTTGATAAGCCAGTGGTGGTTTCATGCCGCATTACGAATACTAGCATTGTGATTATGATGGTGCATGTTGACACTGGTAGTAGTGTAGATGTAATGTATGAGTAATGTTTTAGCAAGTTGCCTATAAACATTAAAGCTTTGATGAAACCTACTGCGGTTTCGCTTGCTGGTTTTTCCGTAGAGTCAACTTGGCCTATTGGTCAGTTGGAATTGCAAGTTGAACTAGTAGATGACTGCGATGAATCGCTAAGGCGCCAAGTTTTATTGAACCTTTATGTGATGCGAAATCAGTCGCGGCTTAACATGATTCTTGGGCGCACTGATTTGCGCATGTTTGGCGCAATACCATCCACGTTGCACGGAATGGTGAAGTTTTCTGCTTGTAAGGGTATTGGCACGCTGACTTCAGCGGTGGTTGAGCCACTTTGTGTGATGATTATGGCGCAAGAAAGTGTGGGTGTTGAGGGGCATGCAGTGCTCACTGAATAATGTACATATTTGTAATAGAAGAATTTTGATAGAATGCTGAATCGTGTTGGATCACGATCAATATGTTGTTTTCATTTTGGTAAGCTGTTATTGCCAAAAAAGAATGAATAAGACAAAATTAATTTGTGTGTTAGTAATTGTTTCTATACAAGAGCAAAAACACTGCGTGTGAAATATCCCGTTCATTTTGATTATAAACGTTCCATATTAATTGATTTCGTCGCGAGGTTTTGACCTCTATATGAGACGTTTTTCAAAGACTGCATTCATTTTTAAAACAATCACAACCTTTAATTTATCGATAAAGGTTTAAAAAGCATTACGTAGATTATCTAATAATGATAATCTAAAATATACCGTTTACACACGATCATTACATAATGGTTTACAATAAGAATATATTACATCAAAAATAAGTTTCTTGAATGCAGTTTTTACATAATATCATACAAGCATGGACTCCAAATCTTGTCCTTATTTTAGTATGCAACAGCAGAAGCTCTTAATAATCACCTGAGAATATACATGCTTAAAACGTCAACAAAAATGTTGGTGAGTTATAGGTTTAACCTATATATTATCAAATCATAATAATAGACCACAAGATTTCATATTTCAATATACATCCCATACATAGAGATAAAAATCATTCATATGGTGAACACTTGGTAACCGACATTAACAAGATGCATATAAGAATATCCCCTATCATTTCGGGAAATCCTTCGGACATGATAAAAACGAATTCGAAGTACTAAAGCATCCAGTACTTTGGATGGGGTTCGTTAGGCCCAATAGATCTATCTTTAGGATTCGCGTCAATTAGTAGATCGGTTTACTAATTCTTAGGCTACCAAGCAAAAGGGGCATATTCGGCTTCGATCATTCACCCATATAATGTAGTTTCATTTACTTTTGTCTATTTCGTAAAACATTTATAAAACTGCATGTATTCTCATCCCAAAATATTAGATTTTAAAAGTGGGACTATAACTCACTTTCACAGATTTTTACTTCGTCGGGAATTAAGACTTGGCCACTGGTCGATTCACGAACCTATAACAAATATGTACATATATATCAAAGTATGTTCAAAATATATTTACAACATTTTTAATACGTTTTAATGTTTTAAGTTTATTAAGTCAGCTGTCCTCGTTAGTAACCTACAACTAGTTGTCCACAATTAGATGTACAGAAATAAATCGATATATATTATCTTGAATCAATCCACGACCCAGTGTATACACATCTCAGGCTAGATCACAACTCAAAGTATATATATTTTTGGAATCAACCTCAACCCTGTATAGTTAACTCCAACATTACTGCATATAGAGTGTCTATGGTTGTTCCAAATAATATATATAGATGGGTCAATATGATATGTCAAAACATTTGCATACGTGTCTATGGTATCCCAAGATTACATAATATATTAGAATACATGTATAATACAATATAAGTTAGCTAGGATATGATTAATATAGATTTGTTACCAATTTTCACGTACCTACAACAAACAAAAATATCCAATCTTTTTTTACCCATAACTTCTTCGTTTTAAATCCGTTTTGAGTGTTTCAAGTTGCTATGGTTTCATATTGAACTTAAGTTTATGAATATAAACAGAAAAAGTATAAGTTTATAGTCAGAAATACAGGTTACAAGTCATTTTTGTAAAGGTAGTCATTTCAGTCGAATGAACGACGTCTAGATGACCATTTCGGAAAACATACTTTCACTTTAAGTTTAACCATGATTTTTGGATATAGTTTCATGTTCATAAGAAAAATCATTTTCCCAGAAGAACAACTTTTAAATCAAAGTTTATCATAGTTTTTAATTAACTAACCCAAAACTGCCCGCAGTGTTACTACGACGGCGTATATCCGGTTTTATGGTGTTTTTCGTGTTTTCCAGTTTTAAATCATTAAGTTAGCATATCATATAGATATAGAACATGTGTATAGTTGATTTTAAAAGTCAAGTTAGAAGAATTAACTTTATTTGCGAACAAGTTTAGAATTAATTTTAGTAGGTAAACCTACTGGAAATGAGAAAAATAGATCTCGCTTAAAAGGATCCTTGGATGGCTTGAAAGTTCTTGAAGCAGAATCATGACACAAAAACAAGTTCAAGTAAGATTTCCACTCGAAATAAGATTGTTATAGTTATAGAAATTGAATCAAAGTTTGAATATGAGTATTACCTTGTATTAGAAAGATATCTTACTGTAAATAAGAAAGATTTCTTGAGGTTGGATGATCACTTACAAGATTGGAAGTAAGCTAGCAAACTTGGAAGTATTCTTGATTTTATGAAACTAGAACTTATAGAATTTATGAAGAACACTTAGAACTTGAAGATAGAACTTGAGAGAGATCAATTAGATGAGGAAAATTGAAGAATGAAAGTGTTTATAGGTGTTTTTGGTCGTTGGTATATGGATTAGATATAAAGGATGTGTAATTTTGTTTACTTGTAAATAAGTCATGAATGATTAGTAATATTTTTGTAATTTTATGAGATATTTCATGCTAGTTGCCAAATGATGGTTCCCACATGTGTTAGGTGACTCACATGGGCTGCTAAGAGCTGATCATTGGAGTGTATATACCAATAGTACATACATCTAAAAGCTGTGTATTGTACGAGTACGAATACGGGTGCATACGAGTAGAATTGTTGATGAAACTGAACGATGATGTAATTGTAAGCATTTTTTTTAAGTAGAAGTATTTTGATAATTGTCTTGAATTCTTTCAAAAGTGTATGAATACACATTAAAACAATACATGTATATACATTTTAACTGAGTCGTTAAATCATCGTTAGTCATTACATGTAAATGTTGTTTTGAAACCTTTAGGTTAACGATCTTGTTAAATGTTGTTAACCCATTGTTTATTATATCTAAAGAGATGTTATATTATTACATTATCATGATATTATGATATATTAATATATCTTAGTATGATATAGATACAGTTAAATGTTGTTACAACGATAATCGTTACATATATGTCTCGTTTCGAAATCCTTAAGTTAGTAGTCTTGTTTTTACATATGTATGAAATGTCCCGTTCTTATTGATTAAAAACGTTCCATATTAATTGATTTCGTTGCGAGGTTTTGACCTCTATATGAGACGTTTTTCAAAGACTGCATTCATTTTAAAACAAACCATAACCTTTATTTCATCAATAAAGGTTTAAAAATCTTTACGTAGATTATCGAATAATGATAATCTAAAATATCCTGTTTACACACGACCATTACATAATGGTTTACAATACAAATATGTTACAACAAAATAAGTTTCTTGAATGCAGTTTTTACACAATATCATACAAGCATGGACTCCAAATCTCGTCCTTATTTAAGTATGTAACAGCGGAAGCTCTTAATAATCACCTGAGAATAAACATGCTTAAAACGTCAACAAAAATGTTGGTGAGTTATAGGTTTAACCTATATATATCAAATCATAATAATAGACCACAAGATTTTATATTTCAATACACATCCCATACATAGAGATAAAAATCATTCATATGGTGAACACCTGGTAACCGACATTAACAAGATGCATATATAAGAATATCCCCATCATTCCGGGACACCCTTCGGATATGATATAAATTTCGAAGTACTAAAGCATCCGGTACTTTGGATGGGGCTTGTTGGGCCCGATAGATCTATCTTTAGGATTCGCGTCAATTAGGGTGTCTGTTCCCTAATTCTTAGATTACCAGACTTAATAAAAAGGGGCATATTCGATTTCAATAATTCAACCATAGAATGTTGTTTCACGTACTTGTGTCTATTTTGTAAATCATTTATAAAACCTGCATGTATTCTCATCCCAAAAATATTAGATTTTAAAAGTGGGACTATAACTCACTTTCACAGATTTTTACTTCGTCGGGAAGTAAGACTTGGCCACTGGTTGATTCACGAACCTATAACAATATATACATATATATCAAAGTATGTTCAAAATATATTTACAACACTTTTAATATATTTTGATGTTTTAAGTTTATTAAGTCAGTTGTCCTCGTTAGTAACCTACAACTAGTTGTCCACAGTTAGATGTACAGAAATAAATCGATAAATATTATCTTGAATCAATCCACGACCCAGTGTATACGTATCTCAGTATTGATCACAACTCAAACTATATATATTTTGGAATCAACCTCAACCCTGTATAGCTAACTCCAACATTCACATATAGAGTGTCTATGGTTGTTCCGAAATATATATAGATGTGTCGACATGATAGGTCGAAACATTGTATACGTGTCTATGGTATCTCAAGATTACATAATATACAATACAAGTTGATTGAGTTTTGGTTGGAATAGATTTGTTACCAATTTTCACGTAGCTAAAATGAGAAAAATTATCCAATCTTGTTTTACCCATAACTTCTTCATTTTAAATCCGTTTTGAGTGAATCAAATTGCTATGGTTTCATATTGAACTCTATTTTATGAATCTAAACAGAAAAAGTATAGGTTTATAGTCGGAAAAATAAGTTACAAGTCGTTTTTGTAAAGGTAGTCATTTCAGTCGAAAGAACGACGTCTAGATGACCATTTTAGAAAACATACTTCCACTTTGAGTTTAACCATAATTTTTGGATATAGTTTCATGTTCATAATAAAAATCATTTTCTCAGAATAACAACTTTTAAATCAAAGTTTATCATATTTTTTAATTAACTAACCCAAAACAGCCCGCGGTGTTACTACGACGGCGTAAATCCGGTTTTACTGTGTTTTTCGTGTTTCCAGGTTTTAAATCATTAAGTTAGAATATCATATAGATATAGAACATGTGTTTAGTTGATTTTAAAAGTCAAGTTAGAAGGATTAACTTTTGTTTGCGAACAAGTTTAGAATTAACTAAACTATGTTCTAGTGATTACAAGTTTAAACCTTCGAATAAGATAGCTTTATATGTATGAATCGAATGATGTTATGAACATCATTACTACCTTAAGTTCCTTGGATAAACCTATTGGAAAATATAAAAATGGATCTAGCTTCAACGGATCCTTGGATGGCTCGAAGTTCTTGAAGCAGAATCATAACACGAAAACAAGTTCAAGTAAGATCATCACTTGAAATAAGATTGTTATAGTTATAGAAATTGAACCAAAGTTTGAATATGATTATTACCTTGTATTAGAATGATAACCTACTGTAAGAAACAAAGATTTCTTGAGGTTGGATGATCACCTTACAAGATTGGAAGTGAGCTAGCAAACTTGAAAGTATTCTTGATTTTATGTAACTAGAACTTGTAGAATTTATGAAGAACACTTAGAACTTGAAGATAGAACTTGAGAGAGATCAATTAGATGAAGAAAATTGAAGAATGAAAGTGTTTGTAGGTGTTTTTGGTCATTGGTGTATGGATTAGATATAAAGGATATGTAATTTTGTTTTCATGTAAATAAGTCATGAATGATTACTCATATTTTTGTAATCTTATGAGATATTTCATGCTAGTTGCCAAATGATGGTTCCCACATGTGTTAGGTGACTCACATGGGCTGCTAAGAGCTGATCATTGGAGTGTATATACCAATAGTACATACATCTAAAAGCTGTGTATTGTACGAGTACGAATACGGGTGCATACGAGTAGAATTGTTGATGAAACTGAACGAGGATGTAATTGTAAGCATTTTTGTTAAGTAGAAGTATTTTGATAAGTGTATTGAAGTCTTTCAAAAGTGTATAAATACATATTAAAACACTACATGTATATACATTTTAACTGAGTCGTTAAGTCATCGTTAGTCGTTACATGTAAGTGTTGTTTTGAAACCTTTAGGTTAACGATCTTGTTAAATGTTGTTAACCCAATGTTTATAATATCAAATGAGATTTTAAATTATTATATTATCATGATATTATCATGTATGAATATCTCTTAATATGATATATATACATTAAATGTCTTTACAACGATAATCGTTACATATATGTCTCGTTTAAAAATCATTAAGTTAGTAGTCTTGTTTTTACATATGTAGTTCATTGTTAATATACTTAATGATATGTTTACTTATCATAGTATCATGTTAACTATAAATATATATATCCATATATATGTCATCATATAGTTTTTACAAGTTTTAACGTTCGTGAATCACCGATCAACTTGGGTGGTCAATTGTCTATATGAAACATATTTCAATTAATCAAGTCTTAACAAGTTTGATTGCTTAACATATTGGAAACATTTAGTCATGTAAATATCAATCTCAATTAATATATATAAACATGGAAAAGTTCGGGTCACTACAATGTAATTCATTGTTAATACACTTAATGATATATTTACTTATCATTTAACATGTTTAACAAAGTGTATCAATATCTTAATATGATTCATATGTACTTAGTAAGACGTTGTTATAACGATAATCGTTATATATATCGTTTTCGAGTTTCTTAATTCAATAGTCTCATTTTTCTGTATATAACTCATTGTTAAAATAATTAATGAGATACATACCTATCATAATAACATGTTAACTATATATATATATATATATATATATATATATATATATATATATATATATATATATATATATATATATGTCATCATATAGTTTTTACAAGTTTTAACGTTAGTGAATCACCGGTCAACTTGGGTGGTCAATTGTCTATATGAAACCTATTTCAATTAATCAAGTCTTAACAAGTTTGATTGCTTAACATGTTGGAAACACTTAATCATGTAAATAACAATTTCATTTAATATATAAAAACATGGAAAAGTTCGGGTCACTACAGTACCTACTCGTTAAATAAATTTCGTCCCGAAATTTTAAGCAGTTGGAGGTGTTGACGTATCTTCTGGAAATAAGTGCGGGTATTTCTTCTTTATCTGATCTTCTTGTTCCCAGGTGAACTCGGGTCCTCTATGAGCATTCCATCGAACCTTAACAATTGGTATTTTGTTTTGCTTAAGTCTTTTAACCTCACGATCCATTATTTCGATGGGTTCTTCGATGAATTGAAGTATTTCGTTGATTTGGATTTTGTCTAACAGAATAGTGAGATCTTCTTTAGCAAAACATTTCTTCAAATTCGAGACGTGGAAAGTGTTATGTACAGCTGCAAGTTGTTGAGGTAACTCAAGTCGGTAAGCAACTGTTTCGACACGATCAATAATCTTGAATGGTCCAATATACCTTGGATTTAATTTCCCTCGTTTACCAAATCGAACAACGCCTTTCCAAGGTGCAACCTTAAGCATGACCATCTCTCCAATTTCAAATTCGATATCTTTTCTTTTAATGTCGGCATAGCTCTTTTGTCGACTTTGGGCGGTTTTCTACCGTTGTTGAATTTGGATGATCTTCTCGGTAGTTTCTTGTATTATCTCTGGACTCGTAATCTGTCTATCCCCCACTTCACTCCAACAAATTGGAGACCTGCACTTTCTACCATAAAGTGCTTCAAACTGCGCCATCTCAATACTTGAATGGTAGCTGTTGTTGTAGGAAAATTCTGCTAACGGTAGATGTCGATCCCAACTTTTTTCGAAATCAATAACACATGCTCGTAGCATGTATTCAAACATTTGTATCGTCCTTTCGCTCTGCCCATCATTTAGTGGATGATAGGCAGTACTCATGTCTAGACGAGTTCCTAATGCTTGCTGTAATATCTGCCAGAATCTTGAAATAAATCTGCCATCCCTATCAGAGATAATAGAGATTGGTATTCCATGTCTGGAGATGACTTCCTTCAAATACAGTCATGCTAACTTCTCCATCTTGTCATCTTCTCTTATTGACAAGAAGTGTGCTGATTTGGTGAGACGATCAACTATTACCCAAATAGTATCAAAACCACTTGCAGTCCTTGGCAATTTAGTGATGAAATCCATGGTAATATTTTCCCATTTCCATTCCGGGATTTCGGGTTGTTGAAGTAGACCTGATGGTTTCTGATGCTCCGCTTTAACCTTAGAACACGTCAAACATTCTCCTACGTATTTAGCAACCTCGGCTTTCATACCCGGCCACCAAAAATATTTCTTGAGATCCTTGTACATCTTCCCCGTTCCAGGATGTATCGAGTATCTAGTTTTATGAGCTTCTCTAAGTACCATTTCTCTCATATCTCCAAATTTTGGTACCCAAATTCTTTCAACCCTATACCGGGTTCCGTCTTTCATCCTTTAAACGTTTGGGTATTTCATCCTTTAAATTTCCCTCTTTTAAAACTCTTTGTTGCGCCTCCTTTATTTGAGTAGTAAGGTTAGTGTGAATCATTATATTCATAGCTTTTACTCGAATGGGTTCTCTGTCCTTTCTGCTCAAGGCGTCGGTGAAATGTCCCGTTCATATTGATTATAAACGTTCCATATTAATTGATTTCGTCGCGAGGTTTTGACCTCTATATGAGATGTTTTTCAAAGACTGCATTCATTTTTAAAACAACCATAACCTTTATTTTATCTATAAAGGTTTAAAAAGCATTACGTAGATTATCAAATAATGATAATCTAAAATATACCGTTTACACACGACCATTACATAATGGTTTACAATAAGAATATATTACATCAAAAATAAGTTTCTTGAATGCAGTTTTTACATAATATCATACAAGCATGGACTCCAAATCTTGTCCTTATTTTAGTATGCAACAGCGGAAGCTCTTAATAATCACCTGAGAATATACATGCTTAAAACGTCAACAAAAATGTTGGTGAGTTATAGGTTTAACCTATATATTATCAAATCATAATAATAGACCACAAGATTTCATATTTCAATATACATCCCATACATAGAGATAAAAATCATTCATATGGTGAACACCTGGTAACCGACATTAACAAGATGCATATAAGAATATCCCCTATCATTTCGGGAAATCCTTCGGACATGATAAAAACGAATTCGAAGTACTAAAGCATCCAGTACTTTGGATGGGGTTCGTTAGGCCCAATAGATCTATCTTTAGGATTCGCGTCAATTAGTAGATCGGTTTACTAATTCTTAGGCTACCAAGCAAAAGGGGCATATTCGGCTTCGATCATTCACCCATATAATGTAGTTTCATTTACTTGTGTCTATTTCGTAAAACATTTATAAAACTGTATGTATTCTCATCCCAAAATATTAGATTTTAAAAGTGGGACTATAACTCACTTTCACAGATTTTTACTTCGTCGGGAAGTAAGACTTGGCCACTGGTCGATTCACGAACCTATAACAATTATGTACATATATATTAAAGTATGTTCAAAATATATTTACAACATTTTTAATACGTTTTAATGTTTTAAGTTTATTAAGTCAGCTGTTCTCGTTAGTAACCTACAACTAGTTGTCCACAATTAGATGTACATAAATAAATCGATATATATTATCTTGAATCAATCCATGACCAAGTGTATACATGTCTCAGGCTAGATCACAACTCAAACTATATATATTTTTGGAATCAACCTCAACCCTGTAAAGCTAACTCCAACATTACTGTATATAGAGTGTCTATAGTTGTTCCAAATAATATATATAGACGGGTCGATATGATATGTCAAAACATTTGCATACGTGTCTATGGTATCCCAAGATTACATAATACATTAGAATACATGTATAATACAATATAATTTAGCTAGGATATGATTAATATAGATTTGTTACCAATTTTCACGTAGCTACAACAAGCAAAAATAACCAATCTTGTTTTACCCATAACTTCTTCGTTTTAAATCCGTTTTGAGTGAATCCAATTGCTATGGTTTCATATTGAACTTAAGTTTATGAATCTATACAGAAAAAGTATAAGTTTGTTGTCGGAATTATAGGTTACAATTTGAAAGGACCCGTTCATATACATTATAAACGATTCACAATAGTTGATTACATCGCGAGGTATTTGACCTCTATATGATACGTTTTACAAACATTGCATTCGTTTTTAAAAGACAAAATTTCTTTACATCAAAAATTGACGGCATGCATACCATTTCATATTACATCCAACTATAATTGACTTAATATTAATCTTGATGAACTCAACGACTCGAATGCAACGTCTTTCAAAGTATGTCTTGAATGACTCCAAGTAATATCCTTAAAATGAGCTAATGCACAGCGAAAGATTTCTTTAATACCTGAGAATAAACATGCTTTAAAGTGTCAACCAAAAGGTTGGTGAGTTCATTAGTTTATCATAATCTATCATTTCCGTAATAGTAATAGACCACAAGATTTCAGTTTCTATAAATATCCGTACACTCGCAAGTGTATAAAAGTATTCTATAAGTTGTAGGCACCCGGTAACAAGCCTTAACGTTCATGTTTTACCCTCTGAAGTACACCAGATCAGGTGTGTTTAAAATAACCTCGAAGTACTAAAGCATCTCATAGTCAGGATGGGGTTTGTCAGACCCAATAGATCTATCTTTAGGATTCGCGCCTACCGTACATAGACAAGTAGTTTAATGTTACCAAGCTAAGGGTATATTTCTGGTTTAAACCCACATAGAATTAGTTTTAGTACTTGTGCCTATTTCGTAAAACATTTATAAATCAGCGCATGTATTCTCAGCCCAAGAATATATATAAAAAGGGAGCAAATGAAACTCACAATACTATATTTCGTAGCAATTATGTATATGACGGCACTGAACAAGTGCAAGGTTTGTCTCGGATTCACGAACCTATATTAAGTATATATATTTATATGTTGGTCAATCTCTGTCTAACAATTTAGGTCAAGTCGTAGTGTATCACAATCCTAATGCTCGAGACCGACATACAAAAGTCAACAAAAGTCAACTTGACCCAAAATGACTTTCAAAATCTATACATGTTTATTATATAACTTATATATATTAGTTTTATATATTTAAATATATTTATCAGATCTTATTATACTAAATAATACAAGTCATTTATTAATAAATAAAAATTTATATTAAAATTCATATATGATAAAAATATACTTTTATATATCTCAAGTAATAAAATTTATAAAATTCACTTAATATCATAAAAATATAGTGGTATGTATTATTAATGTAATTACATTACGTGTGGTAAAAATATCTTTGTACGCATATTTATTTGATAAAATAATATTGATAATAATAATAATGATAAAAATAATAAAATGATAGTTTCAATAAAAATATTAATTTTTAGTAATAAAGATAATTTTAGTAATAACATCAACTGATAACAGTTATAATAATTGTTTTAATAATAATATTAAAATTAATGATAATTCAGTTGACCATATCTTTTAATCCGTTCATCGAAACCACACGATTTCTAAATGAAAAGTTATTAATTTTTTTCTTCAGCTTTTCAATGACATGCATATCATATAACTTATCTCAGTAGCATATGTATCAAATTCGTGATTTATCATAAACTATTTAACGACGAAACTAAGCATACAAACATGCATAATCATATATACTCGAGCACTAGTCAGGGATACACTATTAATATATAAAAGATAAGATATGAATGCTCACGTATCAATATTGTGATTCAATATTGCAGGAAAGTACGTAGACGTAACGAAAATGATAAACGTTAGGTTGACCTCACGAGCAATACCCTCGATCAATACCCATAACCTTCATGGCTATAACCCATAATTTCCTTAGCTATATCACATTTGAAAACTTATTTTGAAATCGTCTGAATATAACTCCGTCGTAGTATTTTATGTATACTAATAATATCTTGAAATAGTACTAAGTAAATATATATATATATATATATATATATATATATATATATATATATATATATATATATATATATATATATATATATATATATATATATATATATATATGTAATTCGATTGAGAGAGTTTAGAAAAATATATTTTCAAGTTTCTATGAAATAATGAAACCTATTGAATTCTATTTATAATAGATTTTTGAATTATTAAAGTGAATTATTAAAGTATGAATTATTAAAGTGAATTATTAAAGTATGAATTATTAAAGTGAATTATTAAAGTATGAATTATTAAAGTGAATTATTAAAGTATGAATTATTAAAGTGAATTATTAAAGTATGAATTATTAAAGTGAATTATTAAAGTATGAATTATTAAAGTGAATTATTAAAGTATGAATTATTAAAGTGAATTATTAAAGTGAATTATTAAAGTATGAATTATTAAAGTTAAAGTAAAGTAAAAGTAAAGTAAAGGTAAAGTTAAAGTATAGTAAAAGTATAAAACTATGTACGTATAATACGCGTATAAAAATATATAATATTAATTTAAATTTTTATATATTTAATAAAATAAAATATAAATATCGTTATCTTTATCATACTGGTTAAGTAATGAGTTGTCAAAAAGAATAGATTTCTTAAATCACAGTGGACCTCATAACATATGCCCGTAATCATATCATAATGTATCTGATAATTCAATCATTTGATATTATCTCTTAATTCTGTCGATAAATATATTGAAACAAATATGTTCATGTAAAGTATCATATATCTAATACTTTGTTAATGTTTTCAGTTAATATTATATATTATATATACATATCTATATACACATAATTGTTCGTGAATCGTCGAACACGGTCAAAGGGTAATTGATTACATGAATGTAGTTCCAAACTTTTTAAGATTCAACATTACAAATTCTGCTTATCGTGTCGGAAACATATAAAGGTTAAGTTTAAATTTGGTCGGAAATTTCCGGGTCGTCACAGTACCTACCCGTTAAAGAAATTTCGTCCCGAAATTTGATCGAGGTCGTCATGGCTAACTATAAAAATGTTTTCATGATGAATATGAGTTGATAAATAGAGTTTTATCATCATTGAGTAATATAGATAAAATAATTTGATTACGCGAAGAGTATAAGTGAAGCTATCGCAAGAGAGTGAAATGAGTAAACGTATATTCGTTTTAACCGATGACGTAGTTATGATTGATTTTCGGAATTCATGGGAATTAAAGAAAATCTTTGCAATAAGATTTGGTTCTTCGGCGATTAAGGAAATCAGGATCTTCTTTGATTAAATGCAATAATCTGTCTCGATTTCTCTGTCTGATATTTTACTATAATTCCACCCCCTTCGTTTCTTTATTTCCACATCTCACACCTTCTAGTCTTTCTCCCCAATTCATACTTTAAAGCATTCGTTAATATGCTTCATCCAGTATTGATTCTTGATATACTCTTAACTTTCATATATGTCATTCTTCTTTTTCATCTACCACCGGAGGAAGTTATTTTCTTCTACCATTACCTTGGGGTTATTGTGTTTTTCATTCTCCCGTGTCTTTATATTGCTATACGCATTGATATACACGGTTTGTAATTTCGGGGTTGTTATCGGACTTTATATTCTCCATTATATTTCGGAGCTTCATGCTTTCGTTTTCTCTTTCCGACCTTAAGTCAAGCGGATAATGGTCCAGAATTCGTAGATATGAATTTTTGGATGAACATAGTTAATGTTCCAAGAAGAAAATCGTAATGGCACGATCTTGATTTGGCAAAATACCAGAATATCCGAAAATATAGAGCTATCAAGATGATATGTTCTTAATATGTTTGGAAATTGGGTAGAATGTAAGAGTCGTGTAAACAGTACATGATGACGGTATGTTCTGTGAATCATCACGTTCCATTAGAAACTCAGCATGACTTACTGTAATATAATCACGTTGATCAAGTGTCATTATATTATACTAACTCATGCTTCAGTTCCCAACACTACTTCAAAAACATTCCTATTTTAAATTCAAATTTTTTTTTTTTAGAATTTAGAAACTAACACAGTTTCTTTTTATGTTGTAACGTAGATATTGCGAAGAGATAAAAGATTTCAGATAAGAATAGTTGTGAAAATATCTTCAGGAATATCGAAGATATTATAATAAAAGATACGATAATATGGATGATGAAGAAGATTTGTCTGTGAAGGTTTAGAATAAGAAGTAAGTTGTTTGCTAACGATTTCAGTAGACACTGAATCATTTGGATCTTTTGAAGGCAGGTTTAGTCTTTGTGATTTGTCCACAGCCTCCTTCATGGTCTGCTCAATCCGTTTTCCAGTTTCAAACCTTCTCTTTTTCTCAGCTTTACCACCATACTATTCTTTATCATCAAACTTTTGACTGTTAAAGTCGTTTACAGTTTTTGCTGCTTCATCAGCATTTTTCCAATTTCGGAGAACTAGTTCATGGTTTGGGATGTTTTTCAGAAAATTCACATTCGAAGTATGTAAGTCTAGGAGATAGACGTTATATGTATAACTTTTGACGTAAAATTGTCGCGAAATTCAAAATACTGATTGCTAATTCCAAGTAGTTGGTGTGACAATTATTGTTACAGGATGTAGGTGAGTACATGATGGGGTTTTAATGAATAAGTATAGTGGCTTTTCGGAGAGGCTTAAGTCGAAGGTTAATGAAGTTGTTGATAAGTTTACTGCTAATGTGGCGAGATATGAAAGATTCCCCGGTAACAATGATGAAGGGGTAATTGTTATAATAAGGTTTATTCGTATAAACAAATGAAGGTGATTTGCTGGAGCTGTGACAAAACTGTCTATTTTGGAAAGAGATTGAAAAATTATATTTGGTAATAAATATCAAAGGATCTGACATGGATACGTGTTAAACTATAACTTTGGTTTCGAGAGCTTTTCAAATGCATGACAGTGGGTAATATGTGGTTGGATCATCATCTCGCATGTCTTTAGGAATTTCGAAGTGTTTGAACACATATTGTAATTGTTAATATACATATGATGTTCTAAGATTTTGAATGATACAAATATTTTTGTGAGTTCCATGAATAGAAATGAGGTTCTAGGACAGTTTTGAAGTCAAAGTATAGTTTTGAAAGATGTAGGAATTTAAGAGTGACGATTTCGGTTATATCTTGAATCGAATTCTGAGATTTCAAAATCATAATATGTAATTAGATTTTGAATGAGTATGGTTGTTTTGTTTTTATAAAAGAATGTATATTGTTGTGAAAGTAGGGAGTATAATGGATGATTTGCTGAATCAGATTCGAAGAATGTAACATATTAATTGTGAATTTATATATCTCTCGGGTATTACCTACCCGTAAAAAAAAAAATTCACAATTAATATTTTGTACAAAAGAATTTTATTACAGTCTTTATGGAAATATATATGTGTATATTTCTTCAGATGTAATATTGATTTAATGAGTTAATATTAAATTAAACTCATTTGATTTATGGTTAAGGCGAGGATAGATAATTTCTAAACTTTAGAAATTACATAATCGCCGTAGAATGTTTCCCCAATGAAGTTATGAATCAATACTTCATCGTTGTGGTATTCCTTGGTATCTACATGGCGTATGACGTCGATGCTCGTGGGACAGATTGTGAAGTTGAGGTTTGCGATGCGGTTGTTGTTGGTGGTGGTAATGGTACTGTTGATGTTGTTGATGGTGGTACTGGTTATGCTGTTGGTGCTGCTGCTGGTGTTTGTAACCTTTGCACCATATTCTCCAAAGCCACTACCCGAGCGCGAAGCTCGTTGACTTCTTCTATTACACCGGGGTAATTGTCGGTTCGGACGAGCGGATAAATAAGATCTAGAATTTGGTGTAGTATACAATCATGATGAGATACTCTGGAAATGAGAGAGAAAATGGTGTTTCGGATAGGTTCGCCGGTAAGTGCTTCAGGTTCATTGCCAAGAGGGCAATGTGGTGGATGAAAGGGATCGCCTTCTTCTTGTCTCCAATGGTTAAGTAGATTACGAACCCATCCCCAATTCATCCAGAATAGATGATGGCTAATTATTTGATTCATTCCGGTCACGCTGCTTTCGGAGCTCATGTGGAAATCCATATCGGCATAGCTGTCGGAATCCGAGGAACTCGAAGTGGTTGAGGGATCCATCTTGTATGATCAGGGAAAGAATTTTTTTGTATGAAATAGATTGTAGAATTTAGATTTGTTATTCTTCAATACATAATTTACATATGTATATATAATACCAAAATCCCATAAATTACGGAGGAATCTTTGAAAGATGTCAGTCAAAGTTCACAGTAACAGATATGCTAAGATAAGAATTCGTCTATACACTATTATGCAATAAATGTAGGAAAACTCGTCTAGACTTAAGAATGATAAGCAGGTAATTTCCTAAGGATGGTAAGTGATGATTTCCGACTAAAAATGATAAGCAAAAATTTTGACATGCAGACACGATCGAAGTCCAGACTCACTAATGCATCTTAACAACTATTAGTTAGACACACTAATGCAAGACCTGGTTCGCTAAGACCACCGCTCTGATACCAACTGAAAGGACCCGTTCATATACATTATAAACGATTCACAATAGTTGATTACATCGCGAGGTATTTGACCTCTATATGATACGTTTTACAAACATTGCATTCGTTTTTAAAAGACAAACTTTCTTTACATCAAAAATTGACGGCATGCATACCATTTCATATTACATCCAACTATAATTGACTTAATATTAATCTTGATGAACTCAACGACTCGAATGCAACGTCTTTCAAAGTATGTCTTGAATGACTCCAAGTAATATCCTTAAAATGAGCTAATGCACAGCGAAAGATTTCTTTAATACCTGAGAATAAACATGCTTTAAAGTGTCAACCAAAAGGTTGGTGAGTTCATTAGTTTATCATAATCTATCATTTCCGTAATAGTAATAGACCACAAGATTTCAGTTTCTATAAATATCCGTACACTCGCAAGTGTATAAAAGTATTCTATAAGTTGTAGGCACCCGGTAACAAGCCTTAACGTTCATGTTTTACCCTCTGAAGTACACCAGATCAGGTGTGTTTAAAATAACCTCGAAGTACTAAAGCATCTCATAGTCAGGATGGGGTTTGTCAGACCCAATAGATCTATCTTTAGGATTCGCGCCTACCGTACATAGACAAGTAGTTTAATGTTACCAAGCTAAGGGTATATTTCTGGTTTAAACCCACATAGAATTAGTTTTAGTACTTGTGCCTATTTCGTAAAACATTTATAAATCAGCGCATGTATTCTCAGCACAAAAATATATATAAAAAGGGAGCAAATGAAACTCACAATACTCTATTTCGTAGCAATTATGTATATGACGGCACTGAACAAGTGCAAGGTTTGTCTCGGATTCACGAACCTATATTAAGTATATATATTTATATGTTGGTCAATCTCTGTCTAACAATTTAGGTCAAGTCGTAGTGTATCACAATCCTAATGCTCGAGACCGACATGCAAAAGTGAACAAAAGTCAACTTGACCCAAAATGACTTTCAAAATCTATACATGTTTATTATATAACTTATATATATTAGTTTTATATATTTAAATATATTTATCAGATCTTATTATACTAAATAATACAAGTCATTTATTAATAAATAAAAATTTATATTAAAATTCATATATGATAAAAATATACTTTTATATATCTCAAGTAATAAAATTTATAAAATTCACTTAATATCATAAAAATATAGTGGTATGTATTATTAATGTAATTACATTACGTGTGGTAAAAATATCTTTGTACGCATATTTATTTGATAAAATAATATTGATAATAATAATAATGATAAAAATAATAAAATGATAGTTTCAATAAAAATATTAATTTTTAGTAATAAAGATAATTTTAGTAATAACATCAACTGATAACAGTTATAATAATTGTTTTAATAATAATATTAAAATTAATGATAATTCAGTTGACCATATCTTTTAATCCGTTCATCGAAACCACACGATTTCTAAATGAAAAGTTATTAATTTTTTTCTTCAGCTTTTCAATGACATGCATATCATATAACTTATCTCAGTAGCATATGTATCAAATTCGTGATTTATCATAAACTATTTAACGACGAAACTAAGCATACAAACATGCATAATCATATATACTCGAGCACTAGTCAGGGATACACTATTAATATATAAAAGATAAGATATGAATGCTCACGTATCAATATTGTGATTCAATATTGCAGGAAAGTACGTAGACGTAACGAAAATGATAAACGTTAGGTTGACCTCACGAGCAATACCCTCGATCAATACCCATAACCTTCATGGCTATAACCCATAATTTCCTTAGCTATATCCCATTTGAAAACTTATTTTGAAATCGTCTGAATATAACTCCGTCGTAGTATTTTATGTATACTAATAATATCTTGAAATAGTACTAAGTAAATATATATATATATATATATATATATATATATATATATATATATATATATATATATATATATATATATATATATATATATATATATATGTAATTCGATTGAGAGAGTTTAGAAAAATATATTTTCAAGTTTCTATGAAATAATGAAACCTATTGAATTCTATTTATAATAGATTTTTGAATTATTAAAGTGAATTATTAAAGTATGAATTATTAAAGTGAATTATTAAAGTATGAATTATTAAAGTGAATTATTAAAGTAAGAATTATTAAAGTGAATTATTAAAGTATGAATTATTAAAGTGAATTATTAAAGTATGAATTATTAAAGTGAATTATTAAAGTATGAATTATTAAAGTGAATTATTAAAGTATGAATTATTAAAGTGAATTATTAAAGTGAATTATTAAAGTATGAATTATTAAAGTTAAAGTAAAGTAAAAGTAAAGTAAAGGTAAAGTTAAAGTATAGTAAAAGTATAAAACTATGTACGTATAATACGCGTATAAAAATATATAATATTAATTTAAATTTTTATATATTTAATAAAATAAAATATAAATATCGTTATCTTTATCATACTGGTTAAGTAATGAGTTGTCAAAAAGAATAGATTTCTTAAATCACAGTGGACCTCATAACATATGCCCGTAATCATATCATAATGTATCTGATAATTCAATCATTTGATATTATCTCTTAATTCTGTCGATAAATATATTGAAACAAATATGTTCATGTAAAGTATCATATATCTAATACTTTGTTAATGTTTTCAGTTAATATTATATATTATATATACATATCTATATACACATAATTGTTCGTGAATCGTCGAACACGGTCAAAGGGTAATTGATTACATGAATGTAGTTCCAAACTTTTTAAGATTCAACATTACAAATTCTGCTTATCGTGTCGGAAACATATAAAGGTTAAGTTTAAATTTGGTCGGAAATTTCCGGGTCGTCACACAATTCGTTTTTGTAAAGGTAGTCTTTTCAGTCGAAAGAATGACGTCTAGATGACCATTTTGGAAAACATACTTCCACTTTGAGTTTAACCATGATTATTGAATATAGTTTCATGTTCATAAGAAAAATCATTTTCCCAGAAGAACAACTTTTAAATCAAAGTTTATCATAGTTTTTAATTAACTAACCCAAAACAGCCCGCGGTGTTACTACAACGGCGTATATCCGGTTTTACGGTGTTTTTCGTGTTTTTCGGTTTTAAATCATTAAGTTAGCATATCATATAGATATAGAACATGTTTTTAGTTGATTTTAAAAGTTAAGTTAGAAGGATTAACTTTTGTTTGCGAACAAGTTTAGAATTAACTAAACTATGTTCTTGTGATTTCAAGTTTAAACCTTCGAATAAGGTAGTTTTATATATATGAATCGAATGATGTTATAAAAATCATTACTACCTCAGGTTTTGTGGATAAACCTACTGGAAATGAGAAAAATAGATCTAGCTTCAAAGGATCCTTGGATGGCTTGAAAGTTCTTGAAGCAGAATCATGACACGAAAACAAGTTCAAGTAAGATTTCCACTCGAAATAAGATTGTTATATTTATAGAAATTGAATCAAAGTTTGAATATGAGTATTACCTTGTATTATAAAGATATCTTACTGTTAATAAGAAAGATTTCTTGAAGTTAGATCACTTTACAAGATTGGAAGTAAGCTAGCAAACTTGGAAGTATTCTTGATTTTATGAAAGTAGAACTTATAGAATTTATGAAGAACACTTAAAACTTGAAGATAGAACTTGAGAGAGATCACTTAGATGAAGAAAATTTAAGAATGAAAGTGTTTGTAGGTGTTTTTAGTCGTTGGTATATGGATTAGATATAAAGAATGTGTAATTTTGTTTTCATGTAAATAAGACATGAATGATTACTCATATTTTTGTAATTTTATGAGATATTTCATGCTAGTTGCCAAATGATGGTTCCCACATGTGTTAGGTAAATCACATGGGCTACTAAGAGATGATCAGTGGAGTGTATATACCAATAGTACATACATCTAAAAGCTGTGTATTGTACGAGTACGAATACGGGTGCATACGAGTAGAATTGTTGATGAAACTGAACGAGGATGTAATTGTAAGCATTTTGTTAAGTAGAAGTATTTTGATAAGTGTCTTGAAGTCTTTCAAAATTGTATGAATACATATTAAAACACTACATGTATATACATTTTAACTGAGTCGTTAAGTCATCGTTAGTCGTTACATGTAAATGTTGATTTGAAACCTTTAAGTTAACGATCTTGTTAAATGTTGTTAACCCAATGTTTATTATATCTAATGAGATGTTAAATTATTATATTATCATGATATTATGCTATATTACTATATCTTAATATGATATATATACATTTAAATGTCGTTACTGAAATGTCCCGTTCTTATTGATTAAAAACGTTCCATATTAATTGATTTCGTTGCGAGGTTTTGACCTCTATATGAGACGTTTTTCAAAGACTGCATTCATTTTTAAAACAAACCATAACCTTTATTTCATCAATAAAGGTTTAAAAAGCTTTACGTAGATTATCAAATAATGATAATCTAAAATATCCTGTTTACACACGACCATTACATAATGGTTTACAATACAAATATGTTACAACAAAATAAGTTTCTTGAATGCAGTTTTTACACAATATCATACAAGCATGGACTCCAAATCTTGTCCTTATTTTAGTATGCAACAGCGGAAGCTCTTAATATTCACCTGAGAATAAACATGCTTTAAACGTCAACAAAAATGTTGGTGAGTTATAGGTTTAACCTATATATATCAAATCACAATAATAGACCACAAGATTTCATATTTCAATACACATCCCATACATAGAGATAAAAATCATTCATATGGTGAACACCTGGTAACCGACATTAACAAGATGCATATATAAGAATATCCCCATCATTCCGGGACACCCTTCGGATATGATATAGATTTCGAAGTACTAAAGCATCCGATACTTTGGATGGGGTTTGTTAGGCCCAATAGATCTATCTTTAGGATTCGCGTCAATTAGGGTGTCTGTTCCCTAATTCTTAGATTACCAGACTTAATAAAAAAGGGCATATTCGATTTCGATAATTCAACCATAGAATGTAGTTTCACGTACTTGTGTCTATTTTGTAAATCATTTATAAAACCTGCATGTATTCTCATCCCAAAAATATTAGATTTTAAAAGTGGGACTATAACTCACTTTCACAGATTTTTACTTCGTCGGGAAGTAAGACTTGGCCACTGGTTGATTCACGAACCTATAACAATATATACATATATATCAAAGTATGTTCAAAATATATTTACAACACTTTTAATATATTTTGATGTTTTAAGTTTATTAAGTCAGCTGTCCTTGTTAGTAACCTACAACTAGTTGTCCACAGTTAGATGTACAGAAATAAATTGATAAATATTATCTTGAATCAATCCACGACCCAGTGTATACGTATCTCAGTATTGATCACAACTCAAACTATATATATTTTGGAATCAACCTCAACCCTGTATAGCTAACTCCAACATTCACATATAGAGTGTCTATGGTTGTTCCGAAATATATATAGATGTGTCGACATGATAGGTCGAAACATTGTATACGTGTCTATGGTATCTCAAGATTACATAATATTCAATACAAGTTGATTAAGTTATGGTTGGAATAGATTTGTTACCAATTTTCACGTAGCTAAAATGAGAAAAATTATCCAATCTTGTTTTACCCATAACTTCTTCATTTTAAATCCGTTTTGAGTGAATCAAATTGCTATGGTTTCATATTGAACTCTATTTTATGAATCTAAACAGAAAAATATAGGTTTATAGTCGGAAAAATAAGTTACAAGTCGTTTTTGTAAAGGTAGTCATTTCAGTCGAAAGAACGACGTCTAGATGACCATTTTAGAAAACATACTTCCACTTTGAGTTTAATCATAATTTTTGGATATAGTTTCATGTTCATAATAAAAATCATTTTCTCAGAATAATAACTTTAAAATCAAAGTTTATCATATTTTTTAATTAACTAACCCAAAACAGCCCGCGGTGTTACTACGACGGCGTAAATCCGGTTTTACGGTGTTTTTCGTGTTTCCAGGTTTTAAATCATTAAGTTAGCATATCATATAGATATAGAACATGTGTTTAGTTGATTTTAAAAGTCAAGTTAGAAGGATTAACTTTTGTTTGCGAACAAGTTTAGAATTAACTAAACTATGTTCTAGTGATTACAAGTTTAAATCTTCGAATAAGATAGCTTTATATGTATGAATCGAATGATGTTATGAACATCATTACTACCTTAAGTTCCTTGGATAAACCTACTGGAAAAGAGAAAAATGGATCTAGCTTCAATGGATCCTTGGATGGCTCGAAGTTCTTGAAGCAGAATCATGACACGAAAACAAGTTCAAGTAAGATCATCACTTGAAATAAGATTGTTATAGTTATAGAAATTGAACCAAAGTTTGAATATGATTATTACCTTGTATTAGAATGATAACCTACTGTAAGAAACAAAGATTTCTTGAGGTTGGATGATCACCTTACAAGATTGGAAGTGAGCTAGCAAACTTGAAAGTATTCTTGATTTTATGAAACTAGAACTTTTAGAATTTATGAAGAACACTTAGAACTTGAAGATAGAACTTGAGAGAGATCAATTAGATGAAGAAAATTGAAGAATGAAAGTGTTTGTAGGTGTTTTTGGTCGTTGGTGTATGGATTAGATATAAAGGATATGTAATTTTGTTTTCATGTAAATAAGTCATGAATGATTACTCATATTTTTGTAATTTTATGAGATATTTCTTGCTAGTTGCCAAATGATGGTTCCCACATATGTTAGGTGACTCACATGGGCTGCTAAGAGCTGATCATTGGAGTGTATATACCAATAGTACATACATCTAAAAGCTGTGTATTGTACGTGTACGAATACGGGTGCATACGAGTAGAATTGTTGATGAAACTGAACGAGGATGTAATTGTAAGCATTTTTGTTAAGTAGAAGTATTTTGATAAGTGTATTGAAGTCTTTCAAAAGTGTATAAATACATATTAAAACACTACATGTATATACATTTTAACTGAGTCGTTAAGTCATCGTTAGTCGTTACATGTAAGTGTTGTTTTGAAACCTTTAGGTTAACGATCTTGTTAAATGTTGTTAACCCAATGTTTATAATATCAAATGAGATTTTAAATTATTATATTATCATGATATTATCATGTATGAATATCTCTTAATATGATATATATACATTAAATGTCTTTACAACGATAATCGTTACATATATGTCTCGTTTCAAAATCATTAAGTTAGTAGTCTTGTTTTTACATATGTAGTTCATTGTTAATATAATTAATGATATGTTTACTTATCATAATATCATGTTAACTATATATATAACCATATATATGTCATCATATAGTTTTTACAAGTTTTAACGTTTGTGAATCACCGGTCAACTTGGGTGGTCAATTGTCTATATGAAACCTATTTTAATTAATCAAGTCTTACCAAGTTTGATTGCTTAACATGTTGGAAACATTTAATCATGTAAATATCAATCTCAATTAATATATATAAACATGGAAAAGTTCGGGTCACTACAGTACCTACCCGTTAAATAAATTTCGTCCCGAAATTTTAAGCTGTTGAAGGTGTTGACGAATCTTCTGGAAATAGATGCGGGTATTTCTTCTTCATCTGATCTTCACGCTCCCAGGTGAACTCGGGTCCTCTATGAGCATTCCATCGAACCTTAACAATTGGTATCTTGTTTTGCTTAAGTCTTTTAACCTCACGATCCATTATTTCGACGGGTTCTTCGATGAATTGAAGTTTTTCGTTGATTTGGATTTCATCTAACGGAATAGTGAGATCTTCTTTAGCAAAACATTTCTTCAAATTCGAGACGTGGAAAGTGTTATGTACAGCCGCGAGTTGTTGAGGTACCTCTAGTCGGTAAGCTACTGGTCCGACACGATCAATAATCTTGAATGGTCCAATATACCTTGGATTTAATTTCCCTCGTTTACCAAATCGAACAATGCCTTTCCAAGGTGCAACTTTAAGCATGACCATCTCTCCAATTTCAAATTCTATATCTTTTCTTTTAATGTCAGCGTAGCTCTTTTGTCGACTTTGGGCGGTTTTCAACCGTTGTTGAATTTGGATGATCTTCTCGGTAGTTTCTTGTATAATCTCCGGACCCGTAATCTGTCTATCCCCCACTTCAAACCAAACAAATCGGAGACCTGCACTTTCTACCATAAAGTGCTTCAAACGGCGCCATCTCAATGCTTGAATGGTAGCTGTTGTTGTAGGAAAATTCTGCTAACGGTAGATGTCGATCCCAACTGTTTCCGAAATCAATAACACATGCTCGTAGCATGTCTTCAAGCGTTTGTATCGTCCTTTCGCTCTGCCCATCAGTTTGTGGATGATAGGCAGTACTCATGTCTAGACGAGTTCCTAATGCTTGCTGTAATGTCTGCCAGAATCTTGAAATAAATCTGCCATCCCTATCAGAGATAATAGAGATTGGTATTCCATGTCTGGAGATGACTTCCTTCAAATACAGTCGTGCTAACTTCTCCATCTTGTCATCTTCTCTTATTGGCAAGAAGTGTGCTGATTTGGTGAGACGGTCAACTATTACCCAAATAGTATCAAAACCACTTGCAGTCCTTGGCAATTTAGTGATGAAATCCATGGTAATGTTTTCCCATTTCCATTCCGGGATTTCGGGTTGTTGAAGTAGACCTGATGGTTTCTGATGCTCAGCTTTGACCTTAGAACACGTCAAACATTCTCCTACGTATTTAGCAACATCGGCTTTCATACCCGGCCACCAAAAATGTTTCTTGAGATCCTTGTACATCTTCCCCGTTCCAGGATGTATTGAGTATCTGGTTTTATGAGCTTCTCTAAGTACCATTTCTCTCATATCTCCAAATTTTGGTACCCAAATCCTTTCAGCCCTATACCGGGTTCCGTCTTCCCGAATATTAAGATGCTTCTCCGATCCTTTGGGTATTTCATCCTTTAAATTTCCCTCTTTTAAAACTCCTTGTTGCGCCTCCTTTATTTGAGTAGTAATGTTATTATGAATCATTATATTCATAGATTTTACTCGAATGGGTTCTCTGTCCTTCCTGCTCAAAGCATCGGCTACCACATTTGCCTTCCCCGGGTGGTAACGAATCTCAAAGTCGTAATCATTCAATAATTCAATCCACCTACGCTGCCTCATATTCAGTTGTTTCTGATTAAATATGTGTTGAAGACTTTTGTGGTCGGTATATATAATACTTTTGACCCCATATAAGTAGTGCCTCCAAGTCTTTAATGCAAAAACAACTGCGCCTAATTCCAAATCATGCGTCGTATAACTTTGTTCGTGAATCTTCAATTGTCTAGACGCATAAGCAATCACCTTCGTTCGTTGCATTAATACACAACCGAGACCTTGCTTTGATGCGTCACAATAAATCACAAAATCATCATTCCCTTCAGGCAATGACAATATAGGTGCCGTAGTTAGCTTTTTCTTCAATAACTGAAACGCTTTCTCTTGTTCATCATTCCATTCAAATTTCTTCCCTTTATGCGTTAATGCAGTCAAGGGTTTTGCTATTCTGGAAAAGTGTTGGATGAACCTTCTGTAGTAACCAGCTAGTCCTAAAAACTGGCGTATGTGTTTTGGAGTTTTCGGGGTTTCCCACTTTTCAACAGTTTCTATCTTTGCCGGATCCACCTTAATACCTTCTTTGTTCACTATGTGACCGAGGAATTGAACTTCTTCCAACCAAAATGCACACTTTGAAAACTTAGCGTACAATTCTTCCTTCCTCAATACTTCTAACACCTTTCTCAAATGTTCACCGTGTTCTTGGTCATTCTTTGAGTAAATAAGTATGTCATCAATGAAAACAATGACAAACTTGTCAAGGTATGGTCCACACACTCGGTTCATAAGGTCCATGAACACAGCTGGTGCATTAGTTAAACCAAACGGCATGACCATAAACTCGTAATGACCGTAACGTTTTCTGAAAGCAGTCTTTGGAATATCATCTTCTTTCACCCGCATTTGATGATACCCAGAACGTAAGTCAATCTTTGAATAAATAGACGAGCCTTGTAGTTGATCAAATAAGTCATCGATTCTCGGTAGTGGGTAGCGGTTCTTGATGGTAAGTTTGTTCAACTCTTGGTAGTCGATACACAACCTGAATGTACCATCTTTCTTCTTGACAAACAAAACAGGAGCTCCCCACGGTGATGTGCTTGGTCGAATGAAACCACGCTCTAAAAGTTCTTGTAATTGGCTTTGTAGTTCTTTCATCTCGCTGGGTGCGAGTCTGTAAGGAGCACGAGCTATTGGTGCAGCTCCTGGTACAAGATCTATTTGAAATTCAACGGATCGATGTGGGGGTAATCCCGGTAATTCTTTCGGAAATACATCAGGAAATTCTTTTGCGACGGGAACATCATTGATGCTCTTTTCTTCAGTTTGTACTTTCTCAACGTGTGCTAGAACAGCATAGCAACCTTTTCTTATTAGTTTTTGTGCCTTCAAATTACTAATAAGATGTAGCTTCGTGTTGCCCTTTTCTCCGTACACCATTAAGGGTTTTCCTTTTTCTCGTATAATGCGAATTGCATTTTTGTAACAAACGATCTCCGCTTTCACTTCTTTCAACCAGTCCATACCGATTATCACATCAAAACTCCCTAACTCTACTGGTATCAAATCAATCTTAAATGTTTCGCTAACCAGTTTAATTTCTCAATTCCGACATATATTATCTGCTGAAATTAATTTACCATTTGCTAATTCGAGTAAAAATTTACTATCCAAAGGCGTCAATGGACAACTTAATTTAGCGCAAAAATCTCTACTCATATAGCTTCTATCCGCACCCGAATCAAATAAAACGTAAGCAGATTTATTGTCAATAAGAAACGTACCCGTAACAAGCTCCGGGTCTTCCTGTGCCTCTGCCGCATTAATATTGAAAACTCTTCCACGGCCTTGTCCATTCGTGTTCTCCTGGTTCGGGCAATTTCTAATAATGTGGCCCGGTTTTCCACATTTATAACAAACTACATTGGCATAACTTGCTCCGACACTACTTGCTCCGCCATTACTCGTTCCGACACCATTTGTTCCTTTCGTTCTATTAACCCCTGGTCCGTAGACCTCACACTTCGCCGCGCTATGACCATTTCTTTTACACTTGTTGCAAAATTTGGTGCAGAACCCTGAGTGATTCTTTTCACACCTTTGGCATAGCTGCTTCTGATTGTTGTTGTTGTTGCGGTTATTATTGTTGTTGGGATGATTGTTGTAGTTGCTGTTGTTGTTGTTGTTGTTGTTGTTGGGCCGTTTGTTGTAGTTGCGATTGATGTTGCGATTGTTGGGATAATTGTTGCGATTATTGTTGTAATTGCTGTTGTTGTTGTATTGGTGATTCTTATCACCGTTTTCCTCCCACTTTCTTTTGACTTTCTTCACATTGGCCTCTTCAGCAGTCTGTTCTTTAATTCTTTCTTCAATTTGGTTCACGAGTTTGTGAGCCATTCTACATGCCTGTTGTATGGAGGCGGGCTCGTGTGAACTTATATCTTCTTGGATTCTTTCCGTTAATCCTTTCACAAACGCGTCGATCTTCTCTTCCTCATCTTCGAATGCTCCCGGACACAATAGGTACAATTCTGTGAATCGTCTTTCGTACGTGGTAATATCAAATCCTTGGGTTCGTAACCCTCTAAGTTCTGTCTTGAGCTTATTGACCTCGGTTCTGGGACGGTACTTCTCGTTCATCAAGTGCTTGAATGCTGACCACGGTAGTGCGTACGCATCGTCTTGTCCCACTTGCTCTAGATAGGTATTCCACCATGTTAACGCAGAACCTGTGAAGGTATGCGTAGCGTACTTTACTTTGTCCTCTTCAGTACACTTACTTATGGCAAACACCGATTCGACCTTCTCGGTCCACCGTTTCAATCCGATCGGTCCTTCGGTTCCATCAAATTCCAAAGGTTTGCAGGCAGTGAATTCTTTGTAGGTGCATCCTACACGATTTCCTGTACTGCTAGATCCAAGGTTATTGTTGGTATGTAGCGCAGCCTGTACTGCGGCTATGTTTGAAGCTAGAAAAGTATGGAAGTCCTCTTCATTCATATTCACGGTGTGTCGAGTAGTCGGTGCCATTTCCTTCAAAATAGTTAAATGGAACAAGTTAATCATACAGAATATTAAGAGTAGTTAATAGTATTTCGTAGCATAATATGAACTCATTTATAAAAGCTTTTTCTTCATATTAGCATTCTATAAGTTTAAATTCGGGTAGTACCTACCCGTTAAGTTCATACTTAGTAGCTAATATACAATTCAACTACTACAATTCTATATGAAAAACTGATTATAATAATATTTCGCGTTCAAACTTTTATACAATATTTTAGAAACTTACAATACCGCTTATTTTACATAAAGCATGAAATATAACACACAATAACTTTGATACAAGATAGTTGTGAAGATAATTCTAGCTAGTACACAAGTCGTTCAGCAAAGGCAATAAAGACACGTAATTCATACGTCCAGAAACAAGTCATGCATTCTGGTTTTACTAGGACTACTTCCCATCCTTGGTCTTGTGCAACATAACCGTTATGGCCGTTGATAAGACAGCGTGTTGTAACGTCGTCAAAGGGACGAGGGTTACGTAATGTCCAACAGTCCCGTAATAATCTAAAAACCTCATTTCTTATCCCAATTACCGACTCCGTCACTTGTGGAAACGTTTTGTTTAATAGCTGTAGCCCGATGTTCTTGTTCTCACTTTGGTGAGAAGCGAACATTACTAATCCGTAAGCATAACATGCTTCTTTATGTTGCATGTTAGCCGCTTTTTCTAAATCACGAAGTCCAATATTCGGATATATTGAGTCAAAATAATTTCTTAACCCGTTGCGTAAAATAGCATTTGGGTTCCCCGCAATATATGCGTCAAAGTAAACACATCGTAACTTATGGGTTTCCCAATGTGATATCCCCCATCTTTCAAACGAAAGTCTCTTATAAACCAAGACATTCTTGGAACGTTCTTCGAATGTCTTACAAACTGATCTCGCCTTAAATAGTTGTGCCGAGGAATTCTGGCCGACTCTAGACAAGATTTCATCAATCATGTCTCCGGGTAGGTCTCTTAAAATATTGGGTTGTCTATCCATTTTGTGTTTTTATACTGTAAAATAGACAAGAGTTAGATTCATAAAAAAAATACTTATTAATACAAGCAATTTTTACATATATCATAAAGCATAAGCACACTATATTACATATATTACACCACACGAATACAACTATCTTATTCCGACTCGCTTGTTTCTTCTTCTTCGGTTTTGGTTCGTTTTGCCAAGTTTCTAGGGATATATGATGTTCCCCTAATACGAGCCGTCGTGATCCACATTGGTTTAGAAAAACCTGGTGGTTTAGAGGTTCCCGGGTCATTGTTACAACTTAAGGACTTCGGGGGTTGACGATACATATAAAGTTCATCGGGGTTGGAATTAGATTTCTCTATTTTTATGCCCTTTCCCTTATTATTTTCTTTTGCCTTTTTAAATTCAGTTGGGGTAATTTCTATAACATCATCGAAATTCTCGTCGGAATCCGATTCATCGGAGAATTGGTAATCCTCCCAATATTTTGCTTCCTTGGCGGAAACACCATTGACCATAATTAACCTTGGTCGGTTGGTTGAGGATTTTCTTTTACTTAACCGTTTTATTATTTCCCCCACCGGTTCTATTTCTTCATCCGGTTCCGATTCTTCTTCCGGTTCCGATTCTTCTTCCGGTTCCGACTCTTCTTCCGGTTCCTCTTCGGGAACTTGTGAATCAGTCCACGAATCATTCCAATTTACATTTGACTCTTCATTATTATTAGGTGAGTCAATGGGACTTGTTCTAGAGGTAGACATCTATCACATAATATCAAACGCGTTAAGAGATTAATATATCACATAATATTCACATGTTAAAAATATATAGTTTCCAACAAAATTTGTTAAGCAATCATTTTTCAAGTAAACACGGTCGAAGTCCAGACTCACTAATGCATCCTAACAAACTCGATAAGACACACTAATGCAAAATTCTGGTTCTCTAAGACCAACGCTCTGATACCAACTGAAATGTCCCGTTCTTATTGATTAAAAACGTTCCATATTAATTGATTTCGTTGCGAGGTTTTGACCTCTATATGAGACGTTTTTCAAAGACTGCATTCATTTTTAAAACAAACCATAACCTTTATTTCATCAATAAAGGCTTAAAAAGCTTTACGTAGATTATCAAATAATGATAATCTAAAATATCCTGTTTACACACGACCATTACATAATGGTTTACAATACAAATATGTTACAACAAAATAAGTTTGTTGAATGCTGTTTTTACACAATATCATACAAGCATGGACTCCAAATCTTGTCCTTATTTTAGTATGCAACAGCGGAAGCTCTTAATATTCACCTGAGAATAAACATGCTTTAAACGTCAACAAAAATGTTGGTGAGTTATAGGTTTAACCTATATATATCAAATCACAATAATAGACCACAAGATTTCATATTTCAATACACATCCCATACATAGAGATAAAAATCATTCATATGGTGAACACCTGGTAACCGACATTAACAAGATGCATATATAAGAATATCCCCATCATTCCGGGACACCCTTCGGATATGATATAGATTTCGAAGTACTAAAGCATCCGATACTTTGGATGGGGTTTGTTAGGCCCAATAGATCTATCTTTAGGATTCGCGTCAATTAGGGTGTCTGTTCCCTAATTCTTAGATTACCAGACTTAATAAAAAAGGGCATATTCGATTTCGATAATTCAACCATAGAATGTAGTTTCACGTACTTGTGTCTATTTTGTAAATCATTTATAAAACCTGCATGTATTCTCATCCCAAAAATATTAGATTTTAAAAGTGGGACTATAACTCACTTTCACAGATTTTTACTTCTTCGGGAAGTAAGACTTGGCCACTGGTTGATTCACGAACCTATAACAATATATACATATATATCAAAGTATGTTCAAAATATATTTACAACACTTTTAATATATTTTGATGTTTTAAGTTTATTAAGTCAGCTGTCCTTGTTAGTAACCTACAACTAGTTGTCCACAGTTAGATGTACAGAAATAAATCGATAAATATTATCTTGAATCAATCCACGACCCAGTGTATACGTATCTCAGTATTGATCACAACTCAAACTATATATATTTTGGAATCAACCTCAACCCTGTATAGCTAACTCCAACATTCACATATAGAGTGTCTATGGTTGTTCCGAAATATATATAGATGTGTCGACATGATAGGTCGAAACATTGTATACGTGTCTATGGTATCTCAAGATTACATAATATTCAATACAAGTTGATTAAGTTATGGTTGGAATAGATTTGTTACCAATTTTCACGTAGCTAAAATGAGAAAAATTATCCAATCTTGTTTTACCCATAACTTCTTCATTTTAAATCCGTTTTGAGTGAATCAAATTGCTATGGTTTCATATTGAACTCTATTTTATGAATCTAAACAGAAAAATATAGGTTTATAGTAGGAAAAATAAGTTACAAGTCGTTTTTGTAAAGGTAGTCATTTCAGTCGAAAGAACGACGTCTAGATGACCATTTTAGAAAACATACTTCCACTTTGAGTTTAATCATAATTTTTGGATATAGTTTCATGTTCATACTAAAAATAATTTTCTCAGAATAATAACTTTAAAATCAAAGTTTATCATATTTTTTAATTAACTAACCCAAAACAGCCCGCGGTGTTACTACGACGGCGTAAATCCGGTTTTACGGTGTTTTTCGTGTTTTCAGGTTTTAAATCATTAAGTTAGCATATCATATAGATATAGAACATGTGTTTAGTTGATTTTAAAAGTCAAGTTAGAAGGATTAACTTTTGTTTGCGAACAAGTTTAGAATTAACTAAACTATGTTCTAGTGATTACAAGTTTAAATCTTCGAATAAGATAGCTTTATATGTATGAATCGAATGATGTTATGAACATCATTACTACCTTAAGTTCCTTGGATAAACCTACTGGAAAAGAGAAAAATGGATCTAGCTTCAATGGATCCTTGGATGGCTCGAAGTTCTTGAAGCAGAATCATGACACGAAAACAAGTTCAAGTAAGATCATCACTTGAAATAAGATTGTTATAGTTATAGAAATTGAACCAAAGTTTGAATATGATTATTACCTTGTATTAGAATGATAACCTACTGTAAGAAACAAAGATTTCTTGAGGTTGGATGATCACCTTACAAGATTGGAAGTGAGCTAGCAAACTTGAAAGTATTCTTGATTTTATGAAACTAGAACTTTTAGAATTTATGAAGAACACTTAGAACTTGAAGATAGAACTTGAGAGAGATCAATTAGATGAAGAAAATTGAAGAATGAAAGTGTTTGTAGGTGTTTTTGGTCGTTGGTGTATGGATTAGATATAAAGGATATGTAATTTTGTTTTCATGTAAATAAGTCATGAATGATTACTCATATTTTTGTAATTTTATGAGATATTTCTTGCTAGTTGCCAAATGATGGTTCCCACATGTGTTAGGTGACTCACATGGGCTGCTAAGAGCTGATCATTGGAGTATATATACCAATAGTACATACATCTAAAAGCTGTGTATTGTACGAGTACGAATACGGGTGCATACGAGTAGAATTGTTGATGAAACTGAACGAGGATGTAATTGTAAGCATTTTTGTTAAGTAGAAGTATTTTGATAAGTGTATTGAAGTCTTTCAAAAGTGTATAAATACATATTAAAACACTACATGTATATACATTTTAACTGAGTCGTTAAGTCATCGTTAGTCGTTACATGTAAGTGTTGTTTTGAAACCTTTAGGTTAACGATCTTGTTAAATGTTGTTAACCCAATGTTTATAATATCAAATGAGATTTTAAATTATTATATTATCATGATATTATCATGTATGAATATCTCTTAATATGATATATATACATTAAATGTCTTTACAACGATAATCGTTACATATATGTCTCGTTTCAAAATCATTAAGTTAGTAGTCTTGTTTTTACATATGTAGTTCATTGTTAATATAATTAATGATATGTTTACTTATCATAATATCATGTTAACTATATATATAACCATATATATGTCATCATATAGTTTTTACAAGTTTTCACGTTCGTGAATCACCGGTCAACTTGGGTGGTCAATTGTCTATATGAAACCTATTTTAATTAATCAAGTCTTAACAAGTTTGATCGCTTAACATGTTGGAAACATTTAATCATGTAAATATCAATCTCAATTAATATATATAAACATGGAAAAGTTCGGGTCACTACAGTTACAACGATAATCGTTACATATATGTCTCGTTTCGAAAACCTTAAGTTAGTAGTCTTGTTTTTACATATGTAGTTCGTTGTTAATATACATAATGACATGTTTACTTATCATTTATCATGATTAAACATAGTGTATCAATATCTTAATATGATTCATATGTATTTAGTAAGACGTTGTTATAACGATAATCGTTATATATATCGTTTCGAGTTTCTTAATTCAATAAACTCAATTTTATGTATATAACTCATTGTTAAAATACCTAATGAGATAGATACTTATCATAATATCATGTTAACTATATATATATCCATATATATGTCATCATATAGTTTTTACAAGTTTTAACGTTCGTGAATCACCGGTCAACTTGGGTGGTCAATTGTCCATATAAAACCTATTTCAATTAATCAAGTCTTAAAAAGTTTGATTGCTTAACATGTTGGAAACACTTAATCATGTAAATATCAATTTCATTTAATATAAATAAACATGGAAAATTTCGGGTCACTACAGTACCTACCCGTTAAATAAATTTCGTCCCGAAATTTTAGCAGTTGAAGGTGTTGACGTATCTTCTGGAAATAAGTACGGGTACTTCTTCTTCATCTAATCTTCTCGTTCCCAGGTGAACTTGGGTTCTCTACGAGCATTCCATCGAACCTTAACAATTGGTATCTTATTTTGCTTAAGTCTTTTAACCTCACGATCCATTATTTCGATGGGTTCTTTGATGAATTGAAGTTTTTCTTTGATTTGGATTTCGTCTAACGGAATAGTGAGATCTTATTTAGCAAAACATTTCTTCAAATTCGAGACGTGGAAAGTGTTATGTACAGCCACGAGTTTTTGAGGTAACTCAAGTCGGTAAGCTACTGGTCCGACACGATCAATAATCTTGAATGGTCTAATATACCTTGGATTAATTTCCCTCGTTTACCAAATCGAACAACGCCTTTCCAAGGTGCAACCTTAAGCATGACCATCTCTCCAATTTCAAATTCTATATCTTTTCTTTTAATGTCGGCGTAGCTCTTTTGTCGACTTTGGGCAGTTTTCAACCGTTGTTGAATTTGGATGATCTTCTTGGTAGTTTCTTGTATTATCTCCGGACCCGTAATCTGTCTATCCCCCGCTTCACTTCAACAATTCAGAGACCTGCACTTTCTACCATAAAGTGCTTCAAACGGCGCCATCTCAATGCTTGAATGGTAGCTGTTGTTGTAGGAAACTTCTGCTAACGGTAGATGTCGATCCCAACTGTTTCCAAAATCAATAACACATGCTCGTAGCATGTCTTCAAGCGTTTGTATCGTCCTTTCTGTAGTGACCCGAACTTTTCCATGTTTATATATATTAATTGAGATTGATATTTAGATGACTAAATATTTCCAACGTGTTAAGCAATCAAACTTGTTAAGACTTGATTAAATGAAATAAGTTTCATATAGACAATTGATCACCCAAGTTGACCGGCGCTTCACGAACGTTACAAAATTGTAAAAACTACATGTTGTGGTATATATAGACATATATATATGGTTGACATAAGATTATGATGAGTAAGTATCTCACTAAATATATTAACAATGTGTGATATACATGAGAAATGAGATTACTAAGTTAAGAAACTCGAAATATATATAACGATTATCATTATGATAACGTCTACTAAATACATATGTATCATATTAAGATATTGATACACTATATTTAACATGATAAATTGATATTTAAATATATCATTAAATGTGTTAACAATGAACTACATATGTAAAAACAAGACTACTAACTCAAGAATTACGAAACGAGACTTATATGTAACGATTATCGTTGTAACGATATTTTAATGTATATATCATATTAAAAGATATTCATACATCATAATATCATGATAATATAATAATTTAACATCTTATTTGATATAATAAACATTGGGTTAACAACATTAATTGAGATCGTTAACTTAAAGGTTTCAAAACAACACTTACATGTAACGACTAACGAAGACTTAACGACTCCATTAGAATGTATATACATGTTGTGTTTTGATATGTATTCTTACACTTTTGAAAGACTTCAAGTCACATATTAAAGTACTTCTACTTAACAAAAATTCTTACAATTACATCCTCGTTCAGTTTCATCAACAATTCTACTCGTATGCACCCATATCCGTACTCGTACAATACACAGCTTTTAGATGTATGTACTATTAGTATATACACTCCAATAATCAGCTCTTAGCAGCCCATGTGAGTCACCTAACACATGTAGGAACCATCATTTGGCAACTAGCATGAAGTATCTCATAAAATTACAAAAATATTAGTAATCATTCATGACTTATTTACATGAAAATAAAATTACATGTCCTTTATATCTAATCCATATACCAACGACCAAAAACACCAAAAAATACTTTCATTCTTCAATTTTCTTCATCTAATTGATCTCTCTCAAGTTCTATCTTCATGTTCTAAGTGTTCTTCATAAATTCCATAAGTATAGTTTCATAAAAATCAAGAATACTTCCAAGTTTGCAAGTTTACTTCTAAGCTTTCTAATCCATTCCAAGTAATCATCTAAGATCAAGGAACATTTGTTATTTATAGTAGGTTATCTTTCTAATTCAAGGTAATATTCATATTCAAACTTTGATTCAATTTCTACAACTATAACAATCTTATTTCGAGTGAAAATCTTACTTGAACTATTTTCGTGTCATGATTCTGCTTCAAGAACTTTCAAGCTATCCAAGGATGCTTTGAAGCTAGATCCATTTTTCTCATTTCCAATAGTTTTATCCAGAAAACTTGAGGTAGTAATGATGTTCATAACATCATTCGATTCATACATATAAAGCTATCTTATTCGAAGGTTTAAACTTGTAATCACTAGAACATAGTTTAGTTAATTCTAAACTTGTTCGCAAACAAAAGTTAATCCTTCTAACTTGACTTTTAAAATCAAATAAACACATGTTCTATATCTATATGATATGCTAACTTAATGATTTAAAACCTGGAAACATGATGAACACCATAAAATCGGATATACGCGATCGTAGTGAAACCAGGGGCTGTTTTGGTTTGGATAATTAAAAACTATGATAAACATTGATTTAAAAGTTGTTCTTCTGGGAAAATGATTTTTCATATGAACATGAAACTATATCCAAAAATCTTGGTTAAACTCAAAGTGAAAGTATGTTTTTCAAAATGGTCATCAAGATGTCGTTCTTTCGATGGAAATGACTACCTCTTTAGTAATAGACATGTAACTTAAATTTCCGACGATAAACCTATACTTTTTCAGTTTGGATTCTTACATTAGAGGTCAATATGAAATAATAGCAATTTGATTCACTCAAAACGGATTTAAAATGAAGAAGTTATGGGTAAAACAAGATTGGATATTTTTGATCTTTTTAGCTACGGGAAATGTTTAACAAATCTATACAAATCATATCCTAGATAACTTATATTGTATTATACATGTATTCTAATATATTATGTAATCTTGGGATGCCATAGACACGTATGCAAATGTTTTGACATATCATATCGACCCATCTATATATTACTTGGAACAACCATAGACACTCTATATGTAGTAATGTTGGAGTTAGCTATACAGGGTTGAGGTTGATTCCAAAAATATATATAGTTTGAGTTGTGATCTAGCTTGAGACGTGTATACACTGGGTCGTGGATTGATTCAAGATAATATATATCGATTTATTTCTGTACATCTAACTGTGGACAACTAGTTGTAGGTTACTAACTAGGACAGCTGACTTAATACACTCAAATGTTTAAAACATAATAAAAATGGTTATAATTATATTTTGATCATACTTTGATATATATGTACATATTTGTATAGGTTCGTGAATCGATCCGTGGCCAATTCTTATTTCCGAGGAAGGGAATATCTGTGAAAGTGAGTTATAGTCCCACTTTTAAAATTTAATATTTTTGAGATGAGAATACATGCAGGTTTTATAAATGATTTACAAAATAGACACAAGTACGTGAAACTACATTCTATGGTTGGATTATCGAAATCGAATATGCCCCTTTTTATTAAGTCTGGTAATCTAAGAATTAGGGAACAGACACCCTAATTGACGCGAATCCTAAAGATAGATCTATTGGGCCTAACAAACCCCATCCAAAGTACCGGATGCTTTAGTACTTCGAAATTTATATCATATCCGAAGGGTGTCCTGGAATGATGGGGATATTCTTATATATGCATTTTGTTAATGTCAATTACCAGGTGTTCACCATATGAATGATTTTTATCTCTATGAATGGGATGTGTATTGAAATATGAAATCTTGTGGTCTATTGTTACGATTTGATATATATAGGTTAAACCTATAATTCACCAACATTTTTGTTAACGTTTAAAGCATGTTTATTCTCAGGTGAATATTAAGAGCTTCCGCTGTTGCATACTAAAATAAGGACAAGATTTGGAGTCCATGTTTGTATGATATTGTGTAAAAACTGCATTCAAGAAACATATGTCGATGTAATATATTTCTATTGTAAACCATTATGTAATGGTCTTGTGTAAACAGTATATTTTAGATTATCATTATTTGATAATCTACGTAATGTTTTTAAAACCTTTATTGATAAAATAAAGGTTATGGTTGTTTTAAAAATAAATGCAGTCTTTGAAAAACGTCTCATATAGAGGTCAAAACCTCGCAACGAAATCAATTATTATGGAACGTTTATAATCAATATGAACGGGACATTTCAGTTGGTATCCGAGCGTTGGTGTTAGAGAACCAGAAAAACTTGCATTAGTGTGTCTTAACGAGTTTGTTAGGATGCATTAGTGAGTCTGGACTTCGACTGTGTTTTCTTTAAAAATGATTGCTTAACATTTTTGTTGGAAACTATGTATTATTAACATGTAAATATTATGTGATATATTAATCTCATAACATGTTTGATATTGTGTGATAGATGTCTACCTCTAGCAGAAATCCCATTGACTCACCTAATAATAACGAAGTGTCGAATATATATTGGCAAGATTCACAAGTTCCCGAAGAACCGGAAGAAGAGGAAACAGAACCGGAAGAAGAGGAACCGGAAGAAGAGGAACCTGAAGAAGTGGAACCGGAAGAAGAAGAGGTACCGGAGGGGGGAATAGAAGGAACTACAGAAAACCGGTCAAATAAAAGAAAATCCTCAACCAATGGACTAAAGTTAATAATGGTCAATGGTGTTTCCGCTAAGGAAGTAAAATATTGGGAAAATTACCAATTTTTCGATGAATCGGATCCTGATGAGGATTCCGATGATGTTATAGAAATTACCCCGACCCAATTTAATGAGGCAAAAAAAAAATAATAAGGGAAAAGACATCAAAATAGAGAAATCTGATTCCGACCCCGATGAACTTTATATGTATCGTCAACACCCGTATTTTCAATAACGTGACAATAACCCGGGAACCTCTAAACCACCAGGTTTTTCTAAACCAATGTGAAAAACGACGACTCGTATTGGAGGAACATCATATATCCCTAGAAGATTAGGAAAAAGAACCAAGTCCGAAGAAGAAGAAACCAGTGATTCAGATTAGAGGGGTGTGATCATGTTGTGTAATAAATGTTTTGTAGTGTGCTTGTACTTTTATGTTCTATGTAAAAATTGCTTGTATTGTTTGTTATTACAAATCTAATCCTTGTCTATTTTACAGTATAAAAACAAAATGGACGTTAAGGGTAGACAACTGAATATTTTAGAAGACCTACCAGAGGATATGATTGAGGAAATCTTGTCTAGAGTCGGTCAGAATTCATCAGCACATTTAGTTATTGCGAAATTAACTTGTCAAACATTTGAAAGACTTTTCAGAAATGCCTTAGTTTATAAAAGGCTTTCCTTTGATAGGTGGGGTATATCACATTGGGGAGACTTTAAGTTACGCCGTGTTTCTTTAAAGCGTTAAATGCGGGGAACCCAAATGCAATTTTACGCTATGGGTTAAGAACCTATTTTGACTCAACATATCCCAACATAGGATTTCGTGAATTAGAAAGAGCTTCTAACATGCAACATAAAGAAGCATGTTATGCTTACGGGTTAGTGATGTTCGCTTCTTACCAAAGTGAGAAAAAGAACATCGGATTGCAGCTTTTAAATAAAACTTTCCCACAAGTGATGGATTCAGTAGTTGGGGTGAGAAACAAGGTTTTTAGATTATTACGGGGCTGTTGGACATTACGAAACCCTCGTCCTTTTGACGACATTACAACATGCTACCTAGCCAATGGTCATAACGGTTATTTTCCACAAGACCAAGGATGGGAAGTCGTCTTAATAAAACCAGAATGCATGACTTGTTTCTGGACTTATGAATTACGTGTCTTTATTTCCTTTGCTGAACAACTTGCGTATTAACTAGATTTATCTTCAAAATTGTCATGTATCATAGTGTACTATATTTCATGTTATATGTAATATAGCGAAGTTGTAAGTTTGTAGAATATTTGTATGTGATATATTATTATAATCAATTTTTCAAATGGAATTGTAGTAGTTGAATTATATATTAGCTACTAAGTATGAACTTAACGGGTAGGTAGTACCCGAATTTAAACTTATAAAACGCTAATATGAAGAAAAAACTTTTATAAATAAGTTCATATTATGCTACGAGATACTATTGACTACTCTTAATATTCTGTATGATTAAATTGTTTTATTTGACTATTTTGAAGGAAATGGCACCGACTACTCGACACACCTTGAATATGAGCGAAGAGGAATTTCGTGCCTTTCTTTCTTCAAACATAACCGCAGTACAGGCCGCGCTACATTCCAACAACAACTCTGAATCTAGCAATACAGCTAACGGCGCAAGAAATCGTGTAGGATGCTCCTACAAGGAATTCACTGCCTGCAAACCTTTAGAATTTGATGGGACCGAAGGACAAATCGGATTAAAATGGTGGACTGAGAAAGTTGAATCGGTGTTTGCTATAAGTAAGTGTGCTGAAGGAGACAAAGTGAAGTATGCTACGCATACCTTCACAGGTATTGCGTTAACATGGTGGAATACCTATCTAGAGCAAGTGGGACAAGATGCTGCTTACGCTCTACCGTGGTCAGCATTCACGCACTTGATGAACGAGAAGTACCGTCCCAGAACTGAGGTCAATAAGCTCAAGTCAGAACTTAGAGGGTTACGAACATAGGAATTCGATATTACTTCGTACGAAAGATGACTCACAGAATTGTGCTTATTGTGTCCGAGAGCATTCGAAGATGAGGAAGAGAAGATCGACGCGTTTGTGAAAGGGTTACCGGAGAGAATCCAAAAAGATATAAGTTCACACGAGCCTGCCTCCATACAAAAGGCATGTAGAATGGCTCACAAACTAGTGAACCAGATTGAGGGAAGAATTAAAGAACAGGCGGCCGAAGAGGCCAACGTGAAGTTAGTCAAAAGAAAGTGGGAGGAAAACGGTGATAAGAGTCACCAAAACAACAACAACTATCCCAACAATCACAACATCAATCGCAACTACAACAAATGGTACAACAACAACAACAACTACAACAATCATCCCAACAACAATAACAACCGCAACAACAACAACAACCAGAAGCAGCTATGCCAAAGGTGTGAAAAGTATCACTCGGGGTTTTTTCACCAAATTTTGCAACAAGTGTAAAAGAAATGGTCATAGCGCGGCGAAGTGTGAGGTCTACGGACCAGGGGTTAACAGAACGAAAGGAACAAATGGTGTCGGAACGAGTAATGGCGGAGCAAGTAGTGTCGGAGCAAGTTATGCCAATGTAGTTTATTATAAATGTGGAAAATTGGGCCACATTATTAGAAATTGCCCGAACCAGGAGAACACGAATGGACAAGGCCGTGGAAGAGTTTTCAATATTAATGCGGCAGAGGCACAGGAAGACCCGGAGCTTGTTACGGGTATGTTTCTTATTGACAATAAATCTGCTTACGTTTTATTTGATTCGGGTGCGGATAGAAGCTATATGAGTGGAGATTTTTTTTCTAAATTAAGTTGTCCATTGACGCCGTTGGATAGTAAATTTTTACTCGAATTAGCAAACTGTAAATTAATTTCAGCAGATTATATATGCCGGAATCGAGAAATTAAACTGGGTAGCGAAATATTTAAGATTGATTTGATACCAGTAGAGTTAGGGAGTTTTGATGTAATAGTTGGCATGGACTGGCTGAAGGAGATGAAAGCAGAGATCGTATGTTACAAAAATACAATTCGCATTGTACGAGAAGAAGGAGAACCCTTAATGGTGTACGGAGAAAAGGGCAACACGAAGCTACATCTTATTAGTAATTTGAAGGCACAAAAACTAATAAGAAAAGGTTGCTATGCTGTTCTAGCACACGTCGAGAAAGTACAAACTGAAGAAAAGAGCATCAATGATGTTCCCATTGCAAAAGAATTTCCCGATGTATTTCTGAAAGAATTACCGGGACTACCTCCACATCGATCTGTTGAATTTCAAATAGATCTTGTACCAGGAGCTGCACCAATAGCTCGTGCTCCTCACAGACTCGCACCCAACGAGATGAAAGAACTGCAAAGCTAACTACAAGAACTATTAGAACGTGGTTTCATTTGACCAAGCACATCACCATGGGGAGCTCCTATTTTGTTTGTCAAGAAGAAGGATGGTACATTTAGGTTGTGTATTGACTACAGAGAGTTGAATAAACTTACCATCAAAAACCGTTATCCACTGCCGAGAATTGACGACTTATTTGATCAACTACAAGGCTCGTCGGTTTATTCAAAAATCGATTTACGTTCTGGATATCATCAAATGCGAGTAAAGGAGGATGATATTCCAAAAACTTCTTTTAGGACGCGTTATGGTCATTACGAGTTTATGGTTATGCCATTTGGATTGACTAATGCACCAGCTGTGTTCATGGATCTTATGAACCGAGTGTGTGGGCCATATCTTGACAAGTTTGTCATTGTTTTCATTGATAACATACTTATTTACTCAAAGAATGATCAAGAGCACGAAGAACATTTGAGAAAAGTGCTAGAAGTATTGAGGAAAGAAAAACTGTACGCTAAGTTTTCAAAGTGTGCATTTTGGTTGGAAGAAGTTCAATTCCTCGGTCACATAGTGAACAAAGAAGGTATCCAGGTGGACCCGGCAAAGATCGAAACCGTTGAAAAGTGGGAAACCCCAAAAACTCCGAAGCATATACTTCAATTTTTAGGATTGGCTGGTTACTACAGAAGATTCATTCAAGATTTCTCTAAAATAGCAAAACCCTTGACTGCATTAACGCATAAAGGGAAGAAATTTGAATGGAAGGATGAACAAGAGAAGGCATTTTAGTTATTGAAGAAAAAGCTAACTACGGCACCTATATTGTCATTGCCTGAAGGGAATGATGATTTTGTGATTTATTGTGACGCATCAAAGCAAGGTCTCGGTTGTGTATTAATGCAACGAACGAAGGTGATTGCTTATGCGTCTAGACAATTGAAGATTCACTAGCAAAATTATACAACTCACAATTTAGAATTGGATGCTGTTGTTTTTGCATTAAAGACTTGGAGGTATTATTTATATGGGGTCAAAAGTATTATATATACCGACCATAAAAGTCTCCAACATATATTTAATCAGAAGCAACTGAATATGAGACAACGCAGGTGGATTGAACTGTTGAATGATTATGATTTTGAGATTCGATACCACCTGGGGAAGGCGAATGTGGTAGCCGACGCTTTGAGTAGAAAGGACAGAGAACCTATACGGGTAAAAGCTATGAATATAATTATTCGTACTAACCTTACTACTCAAATAAAGGAAGCGCAACAGGGAGTTGTAAAAGAAAGAAAGTTGAAGAATGAGATACCCAAAGGATCAGAGAAACATCTTAATATTCGGGAAGACGGAACCCGATATAGGGCTGATAGAATTTGGGTACAAAGGTTTAGAGATGTGAAAGAAATGGTACTTAAAGAAGCACATAAAACCAGATACTCAATACATCCCGGAGCGGGGAAGATGTATAAAGATCTCAAGAAACACTTTTGGTGGCCGGGTATTGTAGTGACCCGAACTTTTCCATGTTTATATATATTAAATGAAATTGTTATTTACATGATTAAATGTTTCCAACATGTTAAGCAATCAAACTTGTGAAGACTTGATTAATTGAAATAAGTTTCATATAGACAATTGACCACCCAAGTTGACCGGTGATTCACGAACGTTAAAACTTGTAAAACATATATGATGACATATATATGGTTATATATATAGTTAACATGATATTATGATAAGTAAACAAAACATTAAGTATATTAACAATGAACTACATATGTAAAAACAAGACTACTAACTTAATGATTTTGAAACGAGACATATATGTAACGATTATCGTTGTAACGACATTTAATGTATATATATCATATTAAGAGATATTCGTACATCATAATATCATGATAATATAATAATTTAAAATCTCTTTTGATATTATAAACATTGGGTTAACAACATTCAACAAGATCGTTAACCTAAAGGTTTCAAAACAACACTTACATGTAACGACTAACGATGACTTAACGACTCAGTTAAAATGTATATACATGTAGTGTTTTAATATGTATTCATACACTTTTAAAGACTTCAAGACACTTAGAAAAATACTTCTACTTAACAAAAATGCTTACAATTACATCCTCGTTCAGTTTCATCAACAATTCTACTCGTATGCACCCGTATTCGTACTCGTACAATACACAGCTTTTAGATGTATGTAATATTGGTATATACACTCTAATGATCAGCTCTTAGCAGCCCATGTGAGTCACCTAACACATGTGGGAACCATCATTTGGCAACTAGCATGAAATATCTCATAAAATTACAAAAATATGAGTAATCATTCATGACTTATTTACATGAAAACAAAATTACATATCCTTTATATCTAATCCATACACCAATGACCAAAATCACCTACAAACAATTTCATTCTTCAATTTTATTCATCTAATTGATCTCTCTCAAGTTCTATCTTCAAGTTCTAAGTGTTCTTCATAAATTCCAAAAGTTCTAGTTTCATAAAATCAAGAATACTTTCAAGTTTGCTAGCTCACTTCCAATCTTGTAAGGTGATCATCTAACCTTAAGAAATCTTTGTTTCTTACAGTAGGTTATCATTCTAATACAAGGTAATAATCATATTAAACTTTGGTTCAATTTCTATAACTATAACAATCTTGTAAGTGATGATCTTACTTGAACTTGTTTTCGTGTCATGATTCTGCTTCAAGAACTTCGAGCCATCCAAGGATCCGTTGAAGCTAGATCCATTTTTCTCTTTTCCAGTAGGTTTATCCAAGGAACTTAAGGTAGTAATGATTTTCATAACATCATTCAATTCATACATAAAAAGCTATCATATTCGAAGTGGTAAACTAGTAATCACTAGAACCTAGTTTAGTTAATTCTAAACTTGTTCTCAAATAAAGTTAATCCTTCTAACTACACTTTTAAAATCAACTATACACATGATCTATATCTATATGATATGCTAACTTAATGATTTAAAACCCGGAAACACGATAAACACCATAAAACCGGATTTACCCCGTCGTAGTTACAACCGGGGGCTGTTTTGGTTTGGATAACTAAAACTATGAAAAACTTTGATTTAAAAGCTATACTTCTGGAAAAATGATTTTTCTTATGAACATGAAACCATATCCAAATATCATGGTTAAACTCAAAGTGAAAGTATGTTTTTCAAAACAGTCATCAAGATGTCGTTCTTTCGACAGAAATGACTACCTCTTTCAAAAACGACTTGTAACTTGTATTTCTGACAATAAACCTATACCTTTTCTGTTTAGTTTCATAAAGTCAAGTTCAATACGAAACCGTGGCCGCTTAAATCACTCAAAACGGATTAGAAACGAATAAATGGCGAGCAAAACAAAATTGGTAAAAACTACTCATTTTAGCTTCGTGAAAATCGGTAACAAATCTATTCCAACCATAACTTAATCAACTTGTATTGTATATTATGTAATCTTGAGATACCATAGACATGTATACAATGTTTCGACCTATCATGTCGACACATCTATATGTATTTCAGAACAACCATAGACACTCTATATGTGAATGTTGGAGTTAGCTATATAGGTTTGAGGTTGATTCCAAAATATATATAGTTTGAGTTGTGATCAATACTGAGATACATATACACTGGGTTGTGGATTGATTCAAGATAATATTTATCGATTGATTTCTGTACATCTAACTGTGGACAACTAGTTGTAGGTTACTAACGAGGATAGCTGACTTAATAAACTTAAAACATCAAAATATATTAAAAGTATTGTAAATATATTTTGAACATACTTTGATATATATGTATATATTGTTATAGGTTCGTGAATCAACCAGTGGCCAAGTCTTACTTCCCGACGAAGTAAAAATCTGTGAAAGTGAGTTATAGTCCCACTTTTAAAATCTAATATTTTTGGGATGAGAATACATGCAGGTTTTATTAATGATTTACAAAATAGACACAAGTACGTGAAACTACATTCTATGGTTGAATTATCGAAATCGAATATGCCCCTTTTTATTAAGTCTGGTAATCTAAGAATTAGGGAACAGACAACCTAATTGACGCGAATCATAAAGATAGATCTATTGGGGCTAACAAACCCCATCCAAAGTACCGGATGCTTTAGTACTTCAAAATTTATATCATATCCGAAGGGTATCCCGGAATGATGGGGATATTCTTATATATGCATCTTGTTAATGTCGGTTACCAGGTGTTCACCATATGAATGATTTTTATCTCTATGTATGGGATGTATATTGAAATATGAAATCTTGTGGTCTATTGTTACGATTTGATATATATAGGTTAAACCTATAACTCACCAACATTTTTGTTGACGTTTAAAGCATGTTTATTCTCAGGTGAATACTAAGAGCTTCCACTGTTGCATACTAAAATAAGGACAAGATTTGGAGTCCATGTTTGTATGATACTGTGTAAAAACTGCATTAAAGAAACTGATTTCGATGTAACATATTTGTATTGTAAACCATTATGTAATGGTCGTGTGTAAACAGGATATTTTAGATTATCATTATTTGATAATCTACGTAAAAAATTTTAAACCTTTATTTATGAAATAAAGGTTATGGTTTGTTTTAAAAATAAATGCAGTCTTTGAAAAACGTCTCATATAGAGGTCAAAACCTCGCAACGAAGTCAATTAATATGGAACATTTTTAATCAATAAGAACAGGACATTTCAGGTATGAAAGCCGATATTGCTAAATATGTAGGAGAATGTTTGACGTGTTCTAAGGTCAAAGCTGAACATCAGAAACCATCAGGTCTACTACAACAACCTGAAATCCCGGAATGGAAATGGGAAAACATTACCATGGATTTTATTACTAAATTGCCAAGGACTGCAAGTGGTTATGATACTATTTGGGTAATAGTTGATCACCTCACCAAGTCAGCACACTTCCTGCCAATGAGAGAAGATGACAAAATAGAGAAGTTGGCGCGATTGTATTTGAAGGAGGTTGTCTCCAGACATGGAATACCCGTCTCTATTATCTCTGATAGGGATGGTAGATTTGTTTCAAGGTTCTGGCAGACATTGCAACAAGCATTGGGGACTCGTCTAGACATGAGTACTGCCTATCATCCACAAACTGATGGGCAGAGCGAAAGGATGATACAAACGCTTGAAGATATGCTACGAGCATGTGTTATTGATTTCGGAAACAGTTGGGATCGACACCTACCGTTAGCAGAATTTTCCTACAACAACAGTTATCATTCTAGTATTGAGATGGCGCCGTTTGAGGCACTTTATGGTAGAAAATGCATGTCTCCAATTTATTGGAATGAAGTGGGGGATAGACAGATTACGGGTCCTGAGATAATACAAGAAACTACCGAGAAAATCATCCAAATTCAACAACAATTGAAAATCGCCCAGAGTCGATAAAAGAGCTACGCGGACAGTAAAAGAAAAGATATAGAGTTTGAAATTAGAGAAATGGTCATGCTTAAGGTTTCACCTTAGAAAGGCGTTGTTCGATTTGGTAAACGGGGGAAACTAAATCCAAGGTACATTGGACCATTCAAGATTATAGATCGTGTCGGACCAGTAGCTTACCAACTGGAGCTACCTCAACAACTCGCGGCTGTACATAACACTTTCCACGTCTTGAATTTGAAGAAATGTTTTGCTAAAGAAGATCTCACTATTCCGTTGGACGAATTCCAAATCAATGAAAAACTTCAATTCATTAAAGAACCCGTCGAAATAATGGATCGTGAGGTTAAGTGACTTAAACAAAACAAGATACCGATTGTTAAGGTTCGATGGAATGCTTGTAGAGTACCCGAGTTCACCTGGGAGCATGAAGATCAGATGAAGAAGAAATACCCGCATCTATTTTTAGAAGATTCGTCAACACCTTCAACAGCTTAAAATTTCAGGACGAAATTCATTTAACGGGTAGGTACTGTAGTGACCCGAACTTTTCCATGTTTATATATATTAATTGAGATTGATATTTACATGACTAAATGTTTCCAACATGTTAAGCAATCAAACTTGTTAAGACTTGATTAAATGAAATAAGTTTCATATAGACAATTGATCACCCAAGTTGACCGGCGATTCACGAACATTACAAAATTGTAAAAACTACATGTTGTGGTGTATATAGACATATATATATATGATTGACATAAGATTATGATGAGTAAGTATCTCACTAAATATATTAACAACGTGTGATATACATAAGAAATGAGATTACTAAGTTAAGAAACTCGAAATGATATATATAACGATTATCGTTATGATAACGTCTACTAAATACATATGTATCATATTAAGATATTGATACACTATATTTAACATAATAAAATAATATTTAAATATATCATTAAGTGTGTTAACAATGAACTACATATGTAAAAAAAAGACTACTAACTCAAGAATTACGAAACGAGACTTATATGTAACGATTATCGTTGTAACTATATTTTAATGTATATATCATATTAAAAGATATTCATACATCATAATATCATGATAATATAATAATTTATCATCTCATTTGATATAATAAACATTGGGTTAACAACATTAATTGAGATCGTTAACTTAAAGGTTTCAAAACAACACTTACATGTAACGACTAACGAAGACTTAACGACTCCATTAGAATGTATATACATGTTGTGTTTTGATATGTATTCTTACACTTTTGAAAGACTTCAAGACACATATCAAAGTACTTCTACTTAACAAAAATGCTTACAATTACATCCTCGCTCAGTTTCATCAACAATTCTACTCGTATGCACCTGTATTCGTACTCGTACAATACACAGCTTTTAGATGTATGTACTATTGGTATATACACTCCAATGATCATCTCTTAGCAGCGCATGTGAGTCACCTAACACAAGTGGGAACCATCAATTGGCAACTAGCATGAAATATCTCATAAAATTACAAAAATATTAGTAATCATTCATGACTTATTTACATGAAAACAAAATTACATATCCTTTATATCTAATCCATATACCAACGACCAAAAACACCTACAAACACTTTCATTCTTCAATTTTTTTCATCTAATTGATCTCTCTTAAGTTCCATCTTCACGTTCGAAGTGTTCTTCATAAATTCCATAAGTATAGTTTCATAAAAATCAAGAATACTTCCAAGTTTGCAAGTTTACTTCCAAACTTTCTAATCCATTCCAAGTAATCATCTAAGATCAAGGAACCTTTGTTATTTATAGTAGGTTATCTTTCTAATTCAAGGTAATATTCATATTCAAACTTTGATTCAATTTCTACAACTATAACAATCTTATTTCGAGTGAAAATCTTACTTGAACTGTTTTTGTGTCATGATTCTGCTTCAAGAACTTTCAAGCCATCCAAGGATCCTTTAAAGCTAGATCCATTTTTTCTCATTTCCAGTAGTTTTATCCAGAAAACTTGAGGTAGTAATGATGTTCATAACATCATTCGATTCATACATATAAAGCTATCTTATTCGAAGGTTTAAACTTGTAATCACTAGAACATAGTTTAGTTAATTCTAAACTTGTTGGCAAACAAAAGTTAATCCTTCTAACTTGACTTTTAAAATCAACTAAACACATGTTCTATATCTATATGATATGCTAACTTAATGATTTAAAACCTGGAAACACGATGAACACCCTAAAATCATATATACGTCGTCGTAGTGAAACCAGGGGCTGTTTTGGTTTGGATAATTAAAAACTATGATAAACTTTGATTTAAAAGTTGTTCTTCTGGGAAAATGATTTTTCATATGAACATGAAACTATATCCAAAAATCTTGGTTAAACTCAAAGTGAAAGTATGTTTTTCAAAATGGTCATCAAGATGTCGTTCTTTCGACGGAAATGACTACCTCTTTAGTAATTGACATGTAACTTAAATTTCCGACTATAAACTTATACTTTTTCAGTTTGGATTCTTAAATTAGAGTTCAATATGAAACCATATCAATTTGATTCACTCAAAACGGATTTAAAATGAAGAAGTTATGGGTAAAACAAGATTGGATATTTTTGATCTTTTTAGCTACGGGAAATGTTTAACAAATCTATACAAATCATATCCTAGCTAACTTATATTGCATTATACATGTATTATAATATATTATGTAATCTTGGGATACCATAGACACGTATGTAAATGTTTTGACATATCATATCGACCCATGTATGTATATTATTTGGAACAACCATAGACACTCTATATGCAGTAATGTTGGAGTTAGCAGTACAGGGTTGAGGTTGATTCCAAAAATATATATACTTTGAGTTGTGATCTAGCCTGAGACGTGTATACACTGGGTCTTGGATTGATTCAAGATAATATATATCGATTTATTTCTGTACATCTAACTGTGAACAACTAGTTGTAGGTTACTAACGAAGACAGCTGACTTAATACACTTAAATCTTTAAAACATAATAAAAATGGTTGTAATTATATTTTGATCATACTTTGATATATATGTACATATTTGTATAGGTTCGTGAATCGATCCGTGGCCAAGTCTTATTTCCGAGGAAGGAAATATCTGTGAAAGTGAGTTATAGTCCCACTTTTAAAATCTAATATTTTTGGGATGAGAATACATGCAGGTTTTATAAATGATTTATAAAATAGACATAAGTACGTGAAACTACATTCTAAGGTTGAATTATCGAAATCGAATATGCCCCTTTTTATTAAGTCTGGTAATCTAAGAATTAGGGAACATACACCCTAATTGACGCGAATCCTAAAGATAGATCTATTGGGCCTAACAAACCCCATCCAATGTACCTGATGCTTTAGTACTTCAAAATTTATATCATATCCGAAGGGTATCCCGGAATGATGGGGATATTCTTATATATGCATCTTGTTAATGTCGGTTACCAGGTGTTCACTATATGAATGATTTTTATCTCTAGGTATGGGATGTGTATTGAAATACGAAATCTTGTGGTCTATTGTTACGATTTGATATATATAGGTTAAACCTATAACTCACCAACATTTTTGTTAACGTTTAAAGCATGTTTATTCTCAGGTGAATATTAAGAACTTCCGCTGTTGCATACTAAAATAAGGACAAGATTTGGAGTCCATGTTTGTATGATATTGTGTAAAAACTGCATTCAAGAAACATATGTCGATGTAATATATTTCTATTGTAAACCATTATGTAATGGTCGTGTGCAAACAGTATATTTTAGATTATCATTATTTGATAATCTACGTAATGTTTTTAAAACCTTTATTGATAAAATAAAGGTTATGGTTGTTTTAAAAATGAATGCAGTCTTTGAAAAACATCTCATATAGAGGTCAAAACCTCGCAATGAAATCAATTAATATGGAACGTTTATAATCAATATGAACGGGACATTTCACTTTCACTCTGCCCATCAGTTTGTTGATGATAGGGAGTACTCATGTCTAGACGAGTTCCTAATGCTTGCTGTAATGTCTGCCAGAATCTTGAAATAAATCTGCCATCCCTATCAGAGATAATAGAGATTGGTATTCCATGTCTGGAGACGACTTCCTTCAAATACAGTCGTGCTAACTTCTTCATCTTGTCATCTTCTCTTATTGGCAGGAAGTGTGCTGATTTGTTGAGACGATCAACTATTACCCAAATAGTATCAAAACCACTTGCAGTCCTTGGCAATTTAGTGATGAAATCCATGGTAATATTTTCCCATTTCCATTCCGGGATTTCGGGTTGTTGAAGTAGACCTGATAGTTTCTGATGCTCACCTTTGACCTTAGAACACATCAAACATTCTCCTACGTATTTAGCAACATCGACTTTCATACCTGGCCACCAAAAATGTTTCTTGAGATCCTTATACATCTTCCCCGTTCTAGAATGTATTGAGTATCTGGTTTTATGAGCTTCTCTAAGTACCATTTCTCTCATATCTCCAAATTTTGGTACACAAATTCTTTCAGCCCTATACCGGGTTCTGTCTTCTCGAATATTAAGATGTTTCTCCGATCCTTTGGGTATTTCATCCTTTAAGTTTCCCTCTTTTAAAACTCCTTGTTGCGCCTCATTTATTTGAGTAGTAAGGTTAGTGTGAATTATTATATTCATAGATTTTACACGAATGGGTTCTCTGTCCTTTATGCTCAAGGCGTCGGCTACCACATTTGCCTTCCCCGGGTGGTAACGAATCTCAAAGTCGTAATCATTCAACAATTCAATCCACCTACGCTGCCTCATATTCAGTTGTTTCTGATTAAATATGTGTTGAAGACTTTTGTGGTCGGTATATATAATACTTTTGACCCCATATAAGTAGTGCCTACAAGTCTTTAATGCAAAAACAACCGCGCTTAATTCCATATCATGCGTCGTATAATTCTGTTCGTGAATCTTGAATTGTCTAGACGCATAAGCAATTACTTTCGTTCGTTACATTAATACACAACCGAGACCTTTCTTTGAGGCGTCACAATATATCACAAAATCATTATTCCCTTCAGGTAATGACAATATAGGTGCCGTAGTTAACTTTTTCTTTAACAATTGAAACGCTTTCTCTTGTTCATCTTTCCATTCAAATTTCTTTCCTTTATGCGTTAATGCAGTCAAGGGTTTTGCTATTCTGGAAAAGTCTTGGATGAACCTTCTGTAGTAACCAGCTAGTCCTAAAAATTGGCGTATGTGTTTTGGAGTTTTCGGGGTTTTTCACTTTTCAACTGTTTCAATCTTTGCTGGATCCACCTGAATACCTTCTTTGTTCACTATGTGACCGAGGAATTGAACTTCTTCCAACCAAAATGCACACTTTGAAAACTTAGCGTATAGTTTTTCTTTTCTCAGCAACTCTAGCACTTTTCTCAAATGTTCTTCGTGCTCTTGATCATTCTACGAGTAAATAAGTATGTCATCGATGAAAACAATGACAAACTTGTCAAGATATGACCCACACACTCGGTTCATGAGGTCCATGAACATAGCTGGTGCGTTAGTTAATCCAAATGGCATAACCATAAACTCGTAATGACCGTAACGCGTCCTAAAAGAAGTCTTTGGAATATCATCCTCCTTCACCCGCATTTGCTGATATCCAGAACGTAAATCGATCTTCGAATAAACAGACGAGCCTTGTAGTTGATCAAATAAGTCGTCGATTCTCGGTAATGTGTAGCGGTTCTTGATGGTAATTTTTTTCAACTCTCGGTAGTTGATACACAACCTGAATGTACCATCTTTCTTCTTGACAAACAAAACAGGAGCTCCCCATGGTGATGTGCTTGGTCGAATGAAACCACGCTCTAAAAGTTCCTGTAACTGACTTTGTAATTCTTTCATTTCGCTGGGTGCAAGTCTGTATGGAGCACAAGCTATTGGTGCAGCTCCTGGTACAAGGTCTATTTGAAATTCAACGGATCGATGTGGGGGTAATTCCGGTAATTCTTTCGGAAATACATCGGGAAATTCTTTTGCGACGGGAACATCACTGATGTTCTTTTCTTCAGGTTTAACTTCCTCGATGTGTGCTAGAATGACGTAACAACCTTTTTTTATTAGTTTTTGCGCCTTCAAACTACTAATAAGATTTAATTTCGCGTTGTTCTTTTCTCCGTACACATTAAAGGTTTTCCTTTTTCACGCATAATGCGAATCGCATTTTTGTAACAAATGACCTCTGCTCTCACCTTTTTCAACCAGTCCATGCCAATTATTACATCAAAACTCCCTAACTCGACTGGTATTAAATCGATTTTAAACGTTTCATCCCCCAGTTTAATTTCTCTCTCCCGACATATATTATCTGCTGAAATTAATTTACCGTTTGCTAATTCGAGTAAAAATTTACTATCCAAAGGCGTCAATGGGCAACTTAATTTAGCACAAAATTCTCTACTCATATAGCTTCTATCCGCACCCGAATCAAATAAAACATAAGCAGATTTATCGTCAATAAGAAACGTACCCGTAACAAGCTCCGGGTCTTCCTGTGCTTCTGCCGCATTAATATTGAAAACTCTTCCACGGCCCTGCCCATTAGTATTCCCCTGATTTGGGCAATTTCTAATAATGTGGCCCGGTTTTCCACAATTATAACAAACTACGTTGGTATTACTTGCTCCGACACTATTCATTTCGGCATTACTTGTTCCGACATTATTTGTTCCTTTAGTTCTGTTAAACTTTGGTCCGTAGACCTCACACTTTGTCGCGCTATGACCATTTCTTTTACACCTATTGCAAAATGTCATGCAAAACCCCTGATGATTTTCTTCACACCTATGACATGGCTGTTTTCGGTTTTTGTTGCCGTTGTTGTTATTGAGGTTGTTGTTGGGATTGTTATTATTGTTGAAACGGTTGTTGTAGTAGTTGTTGTTGTTGGAATGTTTATTGTAGTTATTGTTAGGATTGCGGTTATTGTTGCGATTGTTGTTGCGGTTGTTGGGATAGTTGTTGCGATTGTGGTTGTAATTGTTATTGTTGTTGTACTGGTGACTCTTGTCACCGTTTTCCTCCCACTTCCTCTTGAGTTGTTTCGTGTTGGCTTCTTTGACCACCTGCTCTTTAATTCTTCCCTCAATCTGATTTATGAGTTTATGAGCCATTCAACTTGCCTTCTGTATAGAAGCGGGCTCGTGTGAACTTACATCTTCTTGAATCCTTACTGGTAACCCTTTTACAAACGCGTCGATCTTCTCTTCTTCATCTTCGAATGCTCCCGGACACAATAGGCACAACTCTGTGAATCGTCGTTCATATGTGGTAACGTCGAACCCTTGTGTTCGTAACTCTCTAAGTTCTGCCTTGAGTTAATTGACTTCGTTTCTAGGACGGTACTGCTCGTTCATCAATTGCTTGAATGCCGACCACGGTAGTGCTTAAGCAGCATTTTGTCATACCTGTTCAAGATAGGTGTCCCACCATGTTAATGTAACGACCCAAACCAAACCACGAACAACCCGCGTAAAAATAACAAAATTTTTTTTTTGCTGGAACAACGTATGGCGCGGCGCGCCATTCTAGTCTGTCCAAAAAGTCTTGAAATGCTAAAAAGATTGGCCACTTCCCGACATAATTAGACAAAACGCTTTTAACAACATATTCAAATATGTAAAACTAACACATTCCATTAATAAAGATGAGTTTTACGAAGCGGGGCCCACATCGGCCATTTTACAAGTTTAATTCAAAATATGAGTTTCGACCATCAAAAGTTTAAGTACCAAACTACACTACGAGCATGGTGTTTGGGATTAAAATACCCAAGTCTCAGTCAATACTCCAAAAGCTACATAGCCCAAAAGCATTCTCTAGCAACGACGGGATCTCTAATCCAAGATGATGCCCTTACCCTTGTCCACAACTGAACCTATAAAAAGGTAAACAACGAGAGGGTAAGCAAAGCTTATTGAATGCAATAATTATACACATACATATATAATACACCTACTTGCAAATCACTTACACAAACTCCGCATACATGCTAGCAACACAATTAGCTTATAATCTCGAATACAAGCTAGCAAAACCCCAATACCACAAGCTAGCATATGCAACGCATGTAATATAATTTGAATAATATATTATGCTTACACTTACAACACAAATAACCTGGTTAACCAATCATACAAGGGAATGGCGCTCGTGAAAACGCCATCGGTGTTCATAACATCCGTTAGGGTACTTAACACCTCGTATCACTAACCCCTAGGGTGGCACCTTAACACCTCGGCACTTCACCCCGAGTGGCATCTTAACACCTCGATGCTTCACTCATTATTTTACGGAGTGGTGTCTTAACACCTCGACACTACACCCCTAGGTGGTATCTTAACACCTCGATGCTTCACCCCGAGTGGCATCTTAACACCTCGATGCTTCACTCATCACGTGAAACGTGGTGTCTTAGCACCTCGACACTACACATTTCACGCTACAACAAATAGATACATTATATACCTACACATATAATTATTCCACTCACCTTACGCCTTCAGTGAAAGATAATCAAGTCCGAGAACCTTCAATGTAACGTACCTATTACATTATACATAAAATCAATCACAAACTCAAGTTGGTCAACCCACTAAAACTCCATTCTAGGGTTATCTTGACCCATGGTGCAATTTTGACCCGTTTGCAACCCTAACCCTAATATTTGGGTTAACATCCCTAAAACCCTAATCATTATCCAAGTTATGTCCTAAGACACTTTCCAATACAAGGTTTATGCATCAAACACATACATTTACCCACTTAGGTCCATCATGACCCATTTGACCATTTAAAGTCAATACACCCATTTCGGGTCACCCACTAACCCACTTAACACCCCTTTACATATATTTAAGTGTGCTAGTGATTTAACTAACTCATTTAAGCTCATAAACATAGATTAGTACTTAGAAAACCCTAGTTAGTCAACTTTGAGTCTACAAGACCCAAATTCACCCAAAAACCCCTAATTTACTAACAAATGGGTTTTTATGTGCCAATAACCCAAACCCTAACCCTTAATACAATTAAAGTAAGAAATTAGGTTTTATAACTTACCAACACAATCACCACGTAGCTAGCGACTAGATGAACGACTTTAGAACTCACACTAAGACCCGATTCAACTTCCTTCTTCCTTTAATGGAGCTCTCTCACTCTAGAACTTCCTCTCTCTAGGATTTAAATGGTAAGTGATAAGGTAGATGGAAATGGAGTAAAGGAGACTCCAACAACTGATTTGGGGCCTTAAAGTCTGACCCCAAAGTGATTTTACCAAATTGCCCCCAAAATATCTAATTTAAAAAGAAGGAAGAATCTGTCAGCCCGTAATGGCGCGGCGCGCCATAAGGTCGCGCGCCGCGCCAAATGTCCAGTTCAGCTTCTTTTGCATGTTAATTAAGTACAATAAAACTTCCACTTCAAGAATCTTAAACACACGTATGTACAAGGAAAAATACTCGGGTCTTACAACTCTCCCCCACTTGAATCGGAGCGCGTCCTCGCGATCCACGCCGCATGACAAGAAGGAAGATAAACCAACACAAACTCTTCGGGCTCCCAAGTAACTCGGAACCTTTACTATGATGCCATTGAACTTTAAAAGTCCTCACTTCTTTATTTCTCAACCTTTTGACCTTCTCATCGAGTATGGCAATCGGCTACTCAATATACTCTAACTTATTGTTTAGCTCAATTTCGTCTAATGGTACCCACGATGAATCATCCGCAAGACACTTACGGAGATGGGAAACATGGAATGTATTATGGATCCCCGCAAGCTCTTCGGGTAATTCCAAACGATACTCGACTTCGCCAACACGATTTAAAACCTTAAATGGCCCAATAAATCGAGGAGCTAACTTTCCCCATTTTTGAAATCGAATAATACCTTTCCATGGCGAAACCTTAAGCATCACCATGTCACCATCTTGAAATTCGATCGTTCGTCTACGTTTGTCGGCATACGATTTTTGCCTATCTTGAGCCTTTTTCAAATGCTCTCGAATCACATCAATTTTGCTATTCGTCTCCAATACCAAATCGGTACTCCCGATCTCTCTTTGACCAATTTCACCCCAAAAAATTGGAGTTCGACACCTCTGCCCATAAAGCATCTCGTAAGGTGGCATCCCGATACTAGTATGATAACTATTATTGTACGAGAATTCCACCAAAGGTAAGTGCTCGTCCCAACTACCACCAAAATCAATAATACACGCCCGTAACATATCCTCCAAAGTATGATTCGTACGTTCGGTTTGACCGTCCGTTTGAGGATGATACGCCGTGCTTAATTTCAATTGTGTACCCATATCTTCATGAAACTTTTCCCAAAACCGAGATGTAAAACGAGTATCTCGATCCGAAATAATCGATATAGGAACTCCGTGTCAGGAGATGACTTCCTTGATAAACAACTTAGCCAAGGTCTCCGACGATATCGCTTCCCGAATGGGAAGAAACAACGCACTTTTCGTCAATCGATCAACTATCACCCAAATCGAATCAAATTGGGTTCTCGCCGTTTTAGGTAACGTTGTGATGAAATCCATGGTAATGTGCTCCCATTTCCACTTCGAGATTTCTAACGGTTGTAATTTACCATACGGCTTTTGGTGCTCGGCCTTAACTTGCAAACACGTGACGCATTGCTCAACGTACTTTACAACATCACGTTTCATGCCGGCCACCAATAATCCTTCCTCAAGTCAAGATACATCTTCGTCGCACCCGGATGAATGTAATACTTTGACTTATGTGCTTCATCAAGTAGCACTTGTCGATAATCACCCATCTTAGGCACCCACACCCTTCCTTGAAAAGACAACAAACCACGCAAACCCATAGTAATGAATTCCGATTGCCCTACAATTCGCTCAGCATGCTTGTTGTGAACGTAAGCTTCTATTTGAATCACACCAAGTTTTTCAAGAAAATCGTTAGTAATAATCATACGTAACAATCCCAATAGTAACGCCGGGTGATGACTCTTTCGACTTAACGCATCCGCGACCACATTCGCCTTGCCCGGATGATAAAGTATTTCACAATCATAATCTTTTACCACATCCATCCACCTACGTTGATGATAATTCAAATCTCGTTGATTATAGAGATGTTTCAAGCTCTTATGATCCGAATAAATCGTACTCTTAACACCATACAAGTAATGGCGCCAAATTTTCAACGCATGTACAACCGCCGCCAACTCAAGATCATGAGTCGGATATCTCGTCTCATGTTCCTTTAATTGTCGAGAGACATAAGCGATGACTTTATCCCTTTGCATAAGAACACACCCGAGCCCATTTAACTAAGCATCACAATAAACCGTCATGTCTTCCACTCCTTCCGGCAACACTAACAACGGAGCTTGACACAACTTCTCTTTTAACAATTGAAAAGAAATTTCTTGCTCGTTCTCCCAAGTAAATCTCGCGTTCTTCCTCGTCAATTTCGTCAGTGAAGAAGCGATCTTAGAAAAGTCTTGGATAAACCGTCGATAATAACCGGCCAATCCGAGAAAACTTCGGACTTTCGTAGGCGTAGTCGGTTGTCTCCAACTCTTCACCATCTCAATCTTCCCCGGATCTACTTGAATACCATTGATAATGCAAAAAACGAATATATATTTCATAACATTATCCCTCAAGAAAGACAAGATTTTAGTTGCAATTGTTCTATTTACAAGTGATATTCGTTTAAATAATAAAAGGTGAAGACAAAAGACAGATTCGATGAATTGAAGACGCAAACGACCAAAAAGCTCAAAAGTACAAAGTACAATCAAAGTGGTTCCAATTATTAATGAGAAACATCTCAAAATTACAAGAGTACAAGACGCGAAACGTAAAATACAAGATATTAAATTGTACGCAAGGACGTTCGAAAAATCGGAACCGGGACCAAAGTCAACTCTCAACGCTCGACGCAACGGACTAAAAATTACAAGTCAACTATGCACATAAATATAATATAATATTTAAATAATTCCTAAAATTATTTATATATATTATATATTATATTTAAAAACCATCGGCAGAAGAAACAAGCTCATGTGAGCTGGAAAAGCAGGCCATGCGATCGCATGTCCTGGCAGTTATAAAGCCATGCGATCGCATGATGAATAGTACCAGGCCACATTCCTATAAAAGCATGCTCTAGTCGACTGATAATAATTTCTAATAATAAGGGTATGTTAGCGAATGTTGTAAGGGTGTAAGTCGAAATTCTGTCCGTGTAACGCTACGCTATTTTTAATCACTGTAAGTTATGGTTAATGTTATTTTTAATCTAATGTCTCATAGCTAAGTTATTATTATGCTTATTTAATGCCGAAGTAATCGTGATGTTGGGCTAAATATTAAAATTGGGTAATTGGGCTTTGTACCATAATTGGGGTTTGGATAAAAGAACGAAACTTGTGGAAATTAGACTATGGGCTATTAATGGGCTTTATATTAACTAAATGATACCTCGTTGATTTAATATATAGACTTATAATTTGACGTATTTATATATAACCACATACGCTTGACTGGGTACGGTGGGCGGGATATCTATACATACCAATAATTATTCATTTTAACGGACATTGGATTGGATTAATAGTTAATAGACTTGTTGAAACAGGGGTGGATTACATTCAAGGATAATTGGTGTAATTGTTAACAAAGTAGTAAAACTTTAGTTTACACGCAGTCGATAACCTGGTGTATTCATTAAACAAAGTATTAAGACCTTGTTACAATTCGAATCCCCAACTAGTTGGAATATTTGACTTCGGGAATAAGAATAATTTGACGAAGACTTTCGCACTTTATATTTATGACTGATGGACTATTATGGATAAATCCGTATGGACATATCGAATAATCCAGGACAAAGGACAATTAACCCATGGGAATAAACTAAAATCAACACGTCAAACATCATGATTACGGAAGTTTAAATAAGCATAATTCCTTTATCTTCATATTTAATTGCACTTTTAATTATCGCACTTTTATTTATTGTCATTGTATTTAATTGCACTTTTAATTATCGTACTTTTTAATTATCGCAATTTTATTTTCGTTATTTACTTTACGTTTTAAATTAAGTCTTTTATATAATTAATATTTTACATTAGGTTTTAACTGCGACTAAAGTTTTAAAATCGACAATCCAGTCACTAAACGGTAAAAACCCCTCTTTTATAATAATAATACTACTTATATATATTTTTGTATTTTTACAATTATAAGTTAAAAATATAGCCTTAAGCTTGTTTAAAAGTCTTCCTGTGGAACGAACCGGACTTATTAAAAACTACACTACTGTACGATTAGGTACACTGCCTATAAGTGTTGTAGCAAGGTTTAGGTATATCCATTCTATAAATAAATAAATAATTTTGTGTAAAATTGTATCGTATTTAATAGTATTTCGTTGTAAAAAATAATACTATTTCCTAGTACACCTCGCACACATCAAGTATTTTTGGCGCCGCTGCCGGGGACACTAAAACGCCGGAAGCGAAATGCTATATATATAAAAAAAAGATTTTTTTTATTAAGTTCTTTGTATAAAAATATACATTTTAAATATTAAAAACCAAAAATATAAAAAGAAAATATAAAAAATCTATATATTTGTTTTTAAGAGTTGTTAAATATATATAAAGTTAAAAAGTATTTTTTATTTTAGTTTTTAAAATTAAATTTGTATTTAAGTTATATATATATTTTATATAAAATTAAAACAGAAAACTGAAAAAAAATATAAAAACACTCGGCCCGATACTGTAGCAGCCCAACTCTGGCCCGAAACCCTAGCTCATACGATCGCATGAGCCCGAAGGCATAAATTCATGCGATCGCATGAGGGTACCTGACACGCCACAGTTGACCTGCAACAGCAATTATTACGGGTAATTATTATTATTATTATTATTATTATTATTATTATTAATTAAACCCTAATTAGGTTTTATATTTTAATATTATTAAGTTTTAGTTTTATTATTTAATTTGTATTATTTAGTGTATTTAGTTTTACAAATTATATAAAAATTAATAGTTTTATAAAATAAATAATATAAAAATAATATTTTTATAAAATTGTACTTTTTACAACTTTAAGTTTATTTTTATATTTTGTATCTTTTTATTTATTTTAGCGTAATATTTGTATTTTTTGCTCGTATTTAGTTTTAAGTTATAGTTTTTGCCGTAGTTATTTTTATTTCTAGATTTCTAGGCTTTGCCGTAAAATCCCTTAAGTGCTTTTTCTTTAGACTAAGATTTAGGTGCTTTAGAAATTTGCGACGCCGTTTTTAATATATTAAGTACCTTTTTAATTTATTGCCATTTTGGGATATAGTTTTTTTTAAGCTTTAATATTTTTAGACGCAACTTTTAATTCTTAGTTTTTAGTTCCCTTTTAAGTTTCAACGCGCTACGTTTTTTTATTATTTTTCAACCATTTATTTTTCGACATTTTTCGACGCGCTCTTTTTCTTTCTTATTTTTCGCCACTCTAGTTTTTAGGACTTAGATTTTTTCTATTTCTTCTCTAAAATTTCTTTAAATTTCGACGAAAAATTATTTTAAGTGGTTAAATTGATAGACATCAAATTTTCTGTTTCGTAGTAATAGTTGGATTTGTACGTGGATAGGGTTATTGGAGCCAAACAGTACTCAATTATATTGGGACCAAACGAATCCTGCCCCTCTGCTGCATCTTTTGGCTATTCGAAACGTGGGCAAAAGCAGAAAAGTCTATTAATTTGATAACTTATAAAATTTTTATCTTTTATAACTAATAGGATATTCAGTGAATGCACCGAGCAAAACGTTCACCACCTTTTGTACGTTCACCACCTGTAACTCGATCAAGACATTTAGCCAATATTGTCGCCGTTGATTTTTCTTTAGAATCGTCATCCAGTCAACCAAGTACTCCAATTCAAATTTTTGATAATCCATTTTTTGAACCCGACCTCACAATTGAGAATCCGGAGAATCTTCAGGGACAATTTAGAGATCCTGAACCATTAATTTTTTCTCCGGAACCACCAATCATTCAAATGGAGATTGTCGAGGAACAACCCATTAAATCAGAATCCTCTAGTGATTCAGATTCAACAAATTCAATTATGGAAAATCTGGAACCTCTAAGTATGGAAGATCGAATGCGAGCGAAACGCACTAGCCAAGGTCACGCAATTACTCAACCTGACATTAATGCGCCAGATTATGAAATCAAAGGACAAATCCTACACATGGTAACTAATCAATGCCAATTTAGTGGTGCGCCGAAGGAAGATCCAAATGAACATCTTCGTACATTTAATATGATCTGTACTCTATTCAAAATAAGAGAAGTGGAGGATGAACAGATATATCTCATGTTATTTCCCTGGACTTTAAAAGGAGAAGCCAAAGATTGGTTAGAATCGTTGCCTGAAGGGGCGATTGATACATGGGATGTTTTAGTTGAAAATTTTCTTAAACAATTCTTTCCGGCATCTAAAGCCGTAAGACTTCAAGGAGAAATTGTTACGTTCACACAAAAGCCAAACGAAACTCTATATGAGGCGTGGACAAGATTTGGAAAGTTATTAAGAGGATGTCCGCAACATGGTTTAGACACTTGTCAAATAGTACAAATATTCTACCAAGGATGCGACATCACTACACAAAAAGACATCGATATAGCAGCTGGTGGTTCTATTATGAAGAAAACTGCAACTGATGCTTACAAAATTATTGATAACACTGCTTCCCACTCACATGAGTGGCACCAAGAAAAAGATATTGTTAGATCATCTAAAGCAGCTAGAGCTGATTCTAGCCATGACTTTGATTCCATTTCCGCAAAGATAGATGCTGTCGAGAGACGAATGGAAAAGATGACTAAAGTGAAATGTCCCGTTCTTATTGATTAAAAACGTTCCATATTAATTGATTTCGTTGCGAGGTTTTGACCTCTATATGAGACGTTTTTCAAAGACTGCATTCATTTTTAAACAAACCATAACCTTTATTTCATCAATAAAGGTTTAAAAAAAACTTTACGTAGATTATCAAATAATGATAATCTAAAATATCCTGTTTACACACGACCATTACATAATGGTTTACAATACAAATATGTTACAACAAAATAAGTTTCTTGAATGCAGTTTTTACACAATATCATACAAGCATGGACTCCAAATCTTGTCCTTATTTAAGTATGCGACAGCGGAAGCTCTTAATAATCACCTGAGAATAAACATGCTTAAAACGTCAACAAAAATGTTGGTGAGTTATAGGTTTAACCTATATATATCAAATCGTAACAATAGACCACAAGATTTCATATTTCAATACACATCCCATACATAGAGATAAAAATCATTCATATGGTGAACACCTGGTAACCGACATTAACAAGATTCATATATATAAGAATATCCCCATCATTCCGGGACACCCTTCGGATATGATATAAATTTCGAAGTACTAAAGCATCCGGTACTTTGGATGGGGTTTGTTAGGCCCAATAGATCTATCTTTAGGATTCGCGTCAATTAGGGTGTCTGTTCCCTAATTCTTAGATTACCAGACTTAATAAAAAGGGGCATATTCGATTTCGATAATTCAACCATAGAATGTAGTTTCACGTACTTGTGTCTATTTTGTAAATCATTTATAAAACCTGCATGTATTCTCATCCCAAAAATATTAGATTTTAAAAGTGGGACTATAACTCACTTTCACAGATTTTTACTTCGTCGGGAAGTAAGACTTGGCCACTGGTTGATTCACGAACCTATAACAATATATACATATATATCAAAGTATGTTCAAAATATATTTACAACACTTTTAATATATTTTGATGTTTTAAGTTTATTAAGTCAGCTGTCCTCGTTAGTAACCTATAACTAGTTGTCCACAGTTAAATATACAGAAATAAATCGATAAATATTATCTTGAATCAATCCACGACCCAGTGTATACGTATCTCAGTATTGATCACAACTCAAACTATACATATTTTGGAATCAACCTCAACCCTGTATAGCTAACTCCAACATTCACATATAGAGTGTCTATGGTTGTTCCGAAATATATATAGATGTGTCGACATGATAGGTCGAAACATTGTATACGTGTCTATGGTATCTCAAGATTACATAATATACAATACAAGTTGATTAAGTTATGGTTGGAATATATTTGTTACCAATTTTCACGTAGCTAAAATGAGAAAAATTATCCAATCTTGTTTTACCCATAACTTCTTCATTTTAAATCCGTTTTGAGTGAATCAAATTGCTATGGTTTCATATTGAACTCTATTTTATGAATCTAAACAGAAAAAGTATAGGTTTATAGTCGGAAAAATAAGTTACAAGTCGTTTTTGTAAAGGTAGTCATTTCAGTCGAAAGAACGACGTCTAGATGACCATTTTAGAAAACATATTTCCACTTTGAGTTTAACCATAATTTTTGGATATAGTTTCATGTTCATAATAAAAATCATTTTCTCAGAATAACAACTTTTAAATCAAAGTTTATCATAGTTTTTAATTAACTAACCCAAAACAGCCCGCGGTGTTACTACGACGGCGTAAATCCGGTTTTACGGTGTTTTTCGTGTTTCCAGGTTTTAAATCATTAAGTTAGCATATCATATAGATATAGAACATGTGTTTAGTTTATTTTAAAAGTCAAGTTAGAAGGATTAACTTTTGTTTGCGAACAAGTTTAGAATTAACTAAACTATGTTCTAGTGATTACAAGTTTAAACCTTCGAATAAGATAGCTTTATATGTATGAATCGAATGATGTTATGAACATCATTACTACCTTAAGTTCCTTGGATAAACCTACTGGAAAAGAGAAAAATGGATCTAGCTTCAATGGAACCTTGGATGGCTCGAAGTTCTTGAAGCAGAATCATGACACGAAAACAAGTTCAAGTAAGATCATCACTTAAAATAAGATTGTTATAGTTATAGAAATTGAACCAAAGTTTGAATATGATTATTACCTTGTATTAGAATGATAACCTACTGTAAGAAACAAAGATTTCTTGAGGTTGGATGATCACCTTACAAGATTGGAAGTGAGCTAGCAAACTTGAAAGTATTCTTGATTTTATGAAACTAGAACTTTTGGAATTTATGAAGAACACTTAGAACTTGAAGATAGAACTTGAGAGAGATCAATTAGATGAAGAAAATTGAATAATGAAAGTGTTTGTAGGTGTTTTTGGTCGTTGGTGTATGGATTAGATATAAAGGATATGTTATTTTGTTTTCATGTAAATAAGTCATGAATGATTACTCATATTTTTGTAATTTTATGAGATATTTCATGCTAGTTGCCAAATGATGGTTCCCACATGTGTTAGGTGACTCACATGGGCTGCTAAGAGCTGATCATTGGAGTGTATATACCAATAGTACATACATCTAAAAGCTGTGTATTGTACGAGTACGAATACGGGTGCATACGAGTAGAATTGTTGATGAAACTGAACGAGGATGTAATTGTAAGCATTTTTGTTAAGTAGAAGTATTTTGATAAGTGTCTTGAAGTCTTTCAAATGTGTATGAATACATATTAAAACACTACATGTATATACATTTTAACTGAGTCGTTAAGTCATCGTTAGTCGTTACATGTAAATGTTGTTTTGAAACCTTTAGGTTAACGATCTTGTTGAATGTTGTTAACCCATTGTTTATTATAACAAATGAGATGTTAAATTATTATATTATCATGATATTATGATATATAATATATCTTAGTATGATGTATATACAGTTAAATGTTGTTACAACGATAATCGTTACATATATGTCTCGTTTCGAAATCATTAAGTTAGTAGTCTTATTTTTACATATGTATTTCATTGTTAATACACTTAATAATATATTTACTTATCATTTAACATAATTAACCAAGTGTATCAATATCTTAATATGATTCATATGTACCTAGTAAGACGTTGTTTTAACGATAATCATTATATATATCGTTTTCGAGTTTCTTAAATTAATAGTCTCATTTTTATGTATATAACTCATTGTTAAAATACCTAATGAGATACATACTTATAATAAAAACATGTTAACTATATATATAACCATATATATGTCATCGTATAGTTTTTACAAGTTTTAACGTTCGTGAATCACCGGTCAACTTGGGTGGTCAATTGTCTATATGAAACATATTTCAATTAATCAAGTCTTAATAAGTTTGATTGCTTAACATGTTGGAAACATTTAATCATGTAAATATCAATCTCAATTAATATATATAAACATGGAAAAGTTCGGGTCACTACAGTACCTACCCGTTAAATAAATTTCGTCCCGAAATTTTAAGGTGTTGAAGGTGTTGATGAATCTTCTGGAAATAGATGCGGGTATTTCTTCTTCATCTGATCTTCACGCTCCCAGGTGAACTCGGGTCCTCTACGAGCATTCCATCGAACCTTAAAAATTGGTATCTTGTTTTGCTTAAGTCTTTTAACCTCACGATCCATTATTTCGACGGGTTCTTCGATGAATTGAAGTTTTTCGTTGATTTGGATTTCATCTAACGGAATAGTTAGATCTTCTTTAGCAAAACATTTCTTCAAATTCGAGACGTGGAAAGTGTTATGTACAGCCGCGAGTTGTTGAGGTAAATCAAGTCGGTAAGCTACTGGTCCGACACGATCAATAATCTTGAATGGTCCAATATACCTTGGATTTAATTTCCCTCGTTTACCAAATCGAACAACGCCTTTCCAAGGTGCAACTTTAAGCATGACCATCTCTCCAATTTCAAATTCTATATCTTTTCTTTTAATGTCAGCGTAGCTCTTTTGTCGACTTTGGGCAGTTTTCAACCGTTGTTGAATTTGAATGATCTTCTCGGTAGTTTCTTGTGGAAATCTCCGGACCCGTAATCTGTCTATCCCCCACTTCACTCCAACAAATCGGAGACCTGCACTTTCTACCATAAAGTGCTTCAAACGGCGCCATCTCAATGCTTGAATGGTAGCTGTTGTTGTAGGAAAATTCTGCTAACGGTAGATGTCGATCCCAACTGTTTCCGAAATCAATAACACATGCTCGTAGCATGTCTTCAAGCGTTTGTATCGTCCTTTCGCTCTGCCCATCAGTTTGTGGATGATAGGCAGTACTCATGTCTAGACGAGTTCCTAATGCTTGCTGTAATGTCTGCCAGAATCTTGAAATAAATCTGCCATCCCCATCAGAGATAATAGAGATTGGTATTCCATGTCTGGAGACGACTTCCTTCAAATACAGTCGTGCTAACTTCTCCATCTTGTCATCTTCTCTTATTGGCAGGAAGTGTGCGGATTTGGTGAGACGATCAACTATTACCCAAATAGTATCAAAACCACTTGCAGTCCTTGGCAATTTAGTGATGAAATCCATGGTAATGTTTTCCCATTTCCATTCCGGGATTTCGGGTTGTTGAAGTAGACCTGATGGTTTCTGATGCTCAGCTTTGACCTTAGAACACGTCAAACATTCTCCTACGTATTTAGCAACATCGGCTTTCATACCCGGCCTCCAAAAATGTTTCTTGAGATCCTTGTACATCTTCCCCGTTCCAGGATGTATTGAGTATCTGGTTTTATGAGCTTCTCTAAGTACCATTTCTCTCATATCTCCAAATTTTGGTACCCAAATCCTTTCAGCCCTATACCGGGTTCCGTCTTCCTGAATATTAAGATGCTTCTCCGATCCTTTGGGTATTTCATCCTTTAAATTTCTCTCTTTTAAAACTCCTTGTTGCGCCTCCTTTATTTGAGTAGTAAGGTTATTATGAATCATTATATTCATAGATTTTACTCGAATGGGTTCTCTGTCCTTCCTGCTCAAGGCATCGGCTACCACATTTGCCTTCCTCGGGTGGTAACGAATCTCAAAGTCGTAATCATTCAATAATTCAATCCACCTACGCTGCCTCATATTCAGTTGTTTCTGATTAAATATGTGTTGAAGACTTTTGTGGTCGGTATATATAATACTTTTGACCCCATATAAGTAGTGCCTCCAAGTCTTTAATGCAAAAACAACCGCGCCTAATTCCAAATCATGCGTCGTATAATTTTGTTCGTGAATCTTCAATTGTCTAGACGCATAAGCAATCACCTTCGTTCGTTGTATTAATACACAACCGAGACCGTGCTTTGATGCATCACAATAAATCACAAAATCATCATTCCCTTAAGGCAATGACAATATAGGTGCCGTAGTTAGCTTTTTCTTCAATAACTGAAACGCTTTCTCTTGTTCATCATTCCATTCAAATTTCTTCCCTTTATGCGTTAATGCAGTCAAGGGTTTTGCTATTCTGGAAAAGTCTTGGATGAACCTTCTGTAGTAACCAGCTAGTCCTAAAAACTGGCGTATGTGTTTCGGAGTTTTCGGGGTTTCCCACTTTTCAACAGTTTCTATCTTTGCCGGATCCACCTTAATACCTTCTTTGTTCACTATGTGACCGAGGAATTGAACTTCTTCCAACCAAAATGCACACTTTGAAAACTTAGCGTACAATTCTTCCTTTCTCAATACTTCTAACACCTTTCTCAAATGTTCACCGTGTTCTTGGTCATTCTTTGAGTAAATAAGTATGTCATCAATGAAAACAATGACAAACTTGTCAAGGTATGGTCCACACACTCGGTTCATAAGTTCCATGAACACAGCTGGTGCATTAGTTAAACCAAACGGCATGACCATAAACTCGTAATGACCGTAACGTGTTCTGAAAGCAGTCTTTGGAATATCATCTTCTTTCACCCGCATTTGATGATACCCGGAACGTAAGTCAATCTTTGAATAAACAGACGAGCCTTGTAGTTGATCAAATAAGTCGTCGATTCTCAGTAGTGGGTAGCGGTTCTTGATGGTAAGTTTGTTCAACTCTCGGTAGTCGATACACAACCTGAATGTACCATCTTTCTTCTTGACAAACAAAACAGGAGCTCCCCACGGTGATGTGCTTGGTCGAATGAAACCACGCTCTAAAAGTTCTTGTAATTGGCTTTGCAGTTCTTTCATATCGCTGGGTGCGAGTCTGTAAGGAGCACGAGCTATTGGTGCAGCTCCTGGTACAAGATCTATTTGAAATTCAACAGATCGATGTGGGGGTAATCCCGGAAATTCTTTCGGAAATACATCGGGAAATTCTTTTGCAATGGGAACATCATTGATGCTCTTTTCTTCAGTTTTTACTTTCTCGACGTGTGCTAGAACAGCATAGCAACCTTTTCTTATTAGTTTTTGTGCCTTCAAATTACTAATAAGATGTAGCTTCGTGTTGCCCTTTTCTCCGTACACCATTAAGGGTTTTCCTTTTTCTCGTATAATGCGAATTGCATTTTTGTAACAGACGATCTCTGCTTTCACTTCTTTCAACCAGTCCATACCGATTATCACATCAAAACTCCCTAACTCTACTGGTATCAAATCAATCTTAAATGTTTCGCTAACCAGTTTAATTTCTCGATTCCGACATATATTATCTGCTGAAATTAATTTACCATTTGCTAATTCGAGTAAAAATTTACTACCCAAAGGCGTCAATGGACAACTTAATTTAGCACAAAAATCTCTACTCATATAGCTTCTATCCGCACCCGAATCAAATAAAACGTAAGCAGATTTATTGTCAATAAGAAACGTACCCGTAACAAGCTCCGGGTCTTCCTGTGCCTCTGCCGCATTAATATTGAAAACTCTTCCGCGGCCTTGTCCATTCGTGTTCTCCTGGTTCGGGCAATTTCTAATAATGTGGCCCGGTTTTCCACATTTATAACAAACTACATTGGCATAGCTTGCTCCGACACTACTTGCTCCGCCATTACTCGTTCCAACACCATTTGTTCCTTTCGTTCTATTAACCCCTGGTCCGTAGACCTCACACTTCGCCACGCTATGACCATTTCTTTTACACTTGTTGCAAAATTTGGTGCAGAACCCCGAGTGATACTTTTCACACCTTTGGCATAGCTGCTTCTGATTGTTGTTGTTGTTGCGGTTATTATTGTTGTTGGGATGATTGTTGTAGTTGTTGTTGTTGTTGTTGTTGTTGGGCCGTTTGTTGTAGTTGCGATTGATGTTGCGATTGTTGGGATAATTGTTGCGATTGCTGTTGTTGTTGTATTGGTGATTCTTATCACCATTTTCCTCCCACTTTCTTTTGACTTGCTTCACATTGGCCTCTTCAGCAGTCTGTTCTTTAATTCTTTCTTCAATCTGGTTCACTAGTTTGTGAGCCATTCTACATGCCTGTTGTATAGAGGCGGGCTCGTGTGAACTTATATCTTCTTGGATTCTTTCCGGTAATCCTTTCACAAACGCGTCGATCTTCTCTTCCTCATCTTCGAATGCTCCCGGACACAATAGGCACAATTCTGTGAATCGTCTTTCGTACGTGGTAATATCAAATCCTTGGGTTCGTAACCCTCTAAGTTCTGTCTTGAGCTTATTGACCTCGGTTCTGGGACGGTACTTCTCGTTCATCAAGTGCTTGAATGCTGACCACGGTAGTGCGTACGCATCGTCTTGTCCCACTTGCTCTAGATAGGTATTCCACCATGTTAACGCAGAACCTGTGAAGGTATGCGTAGCGTACTTCACTTTGTCCTCTTCAGTACACTTACTTATGGCAAACACCGATTCGACCTTCTCGGTCCACCGTTTCAATCCGATCGGTCCTTCGGTTCCATCAAATTCCAAAGGTTTGCAGGCAGTGAATTCTTTGTAGGTGCATCCTACACGATTTCCTGTACTGCTAGATCCAAGGTTATTGTTGGTATGTAGCGCAGCCTGTACTGCGGCTATGTTTGAAGCTAGAAAAGTACGGAATTCCTCTTCATTCATATTCACTGTGTGTCGAGTAGTCGGTGCCATTTCCTTCAAAATAGTCAAATGGAACAAGTTAATCATACAGAATATTAAGAGTAGTTAATAGTATTTCGTAGCATAATATGAACTCATTTATAAAAGCTTTTTCTTCATATTAGCATTTTATAAGTTTAAATTCGGGTAGTACCTACCCGTTAAGTTCATACTTAGTAGCTAATATACAATTCAACTACTACAATTCTATATGAAAAACTGATTATAATAATATTTCGCGTTCAAACTTTTATACAATATTTTACAAACTTACAATACCGCTTATTTTACATAAAGCATGAAATATAGCACACAATAACTTTGATACAAGATAGTTGTGAAGATAATTCTAGCTAATACACAAGTCGTTCAGCAAAGGCAATAAAGACACGTAATTCATACGTCCAGAAACAAGTCATGCATTCTGGTTTTACTAGGACTACTTCCCATCCTTGGTCTTGTGCAACATAACCGTTATGGCCGTTGATAAGACAGGGTGTTGTAACGTCGTCAAAGGGACGAGGGTTGCGTAATGTCCAACAGTCCCGTAACAATCTAAAAACCTCATTTCTTACCCCAATTACCGACTCCGTCACTTGTGGAAACGTTTTGTTTAATAGTTGTAGCCCGATGTTCTTGTTCTCACTTTGGTGAGAAGCGAACATTACTAATCCGTAAGCATAACATGCTTCTTTATGTTCCATGTTAGCCGCTTTTTCTAAATCACGAAGTCCAATATTCGGATATATTGAGTCAAAATAATTTCTTAACCCGTTGCGTAAAATAGCATTTGGGTTCCCCGCAATATATGCGTCAAAGTAAACACATCGTAACTTATGGGTTTCCCAATGTGATATCCCCCATCTTTCAAACGAAAGTCTCTTATAAACCAAGACATTCTTGGAACGTTCTTCGAATGTCTTACAAACTGATCTCGCCTTAAGTAGTTGCGCCGAGGAATTCTGACCGACTCTAGACAAGATTTCATCAATCATGTCTCCGGGTAGGTCTCTTAAAATATTGGGTTGTCTATCCATTTTGTGTTTTTATACTGTAAAATAGACAAGAGTTAGATTCATAAAAAAAAATACTTATTAATACAAGCAATTTTTACATATATCATAAAGCATAAGCACACTATATTACATATATTACACCACATGAATACAACTATCTTATTCCGACTCGCTTGTTTCTTCTTCTTCGGTTTTGGTTCGTTTTGCCAAGTTTCTAGGGATATATGATTTTCCCCTAATACGAGCCGTCGTTATCCACATTGGTTTAGAAAAACCTGGTGGTTTAGAGGTTCCCGGGTCATTGTTACAACTTAAGGACTTCGGGGGTTGACGATACATATAAAGTTCATCGGGATTGGAATTAGATTTCTCTATTTTTATGCCCTTTCCCTTATTATTTTCTTTTGCCTTTTTAAATTCAGTTGGGGTAATTTCTATAACATCATCGGAATTCTCGTCGGAATCCGATTCATCGGAGAATTGGTAATCCTCCCAATATTTTGCTTCCTTGGCGGAAACACCATTGACCATAATTAACCTTGGTCGGTTGGTTGAGGATTTTCTTTTACTTAACCGTTTTATTATTTCCCCCACCGGTTCTATTTCTTCATCCGGTTCCGATTCTTCTTCCGGTTCCGATTCTTCTTCCGGTTCCGACTCTTCTTCCGGTTCCTCTTCGGGAACTTGTGAATCAGTCCACGAATCATTCCAATTTACATTTGACTCTTCATTATTATTAGGTGAGTCAATGGGACTTGTTCTAGAGGTAGACATCTATCACATAATATCAAACGCGTTAAGAGATTAATATATCACATAATATTCACATGTTAAAAATATATAGTTTCCAACAAAATTTGTTAAGCAATCATTTTTCAAGTAAACACGGTCGAAGTCCAGACTCACTAATGCATCCTAACAAACTCGATAAGACACACTAATGCAAAATTCTGGTTCTCTAAGACCAACGCTCGGATACCAACTGAAATGTCCCGTTCTTATTGATTAAAAACGTTCCATATTAATTGATTTCGTTGCGAGGTTTTGACCTCTATATGAGACGTTTTTCAAAGACTGCATTCATTTTTAAACAAACCATAACCTTTATTTCATCAATAAAGGTTTAAAAAAAACTTTATGTAGATTATCAAATAATGATAATCTAAAATATCCTGTTTACACACGACCATTACATAATGGTTTACAATACAAATATGTTACAACAAAATAAGTTTCTTGAATGCAGTTTTTACACAATATCATACAAGTATGGACTCCAAATCTTGTCCTTATTTAAGTATGCGACAGCGGAAGCTCTTAATAATCACCTGAGAATAAACATGCTTAAAACGTCAACAAAAATGTTGGTGAGTTATAGGTTTAACCTATATATATCAAATCGTAACAATAGACCACAAGATTTCATATTTCAATACACATCCCATACATAGATATAAAAATCATTCATATGGTGAACACCTGGTAACCGACATTAACAAGATTCATATATATAAGAATATCCCCATCATTCCGGGACACCCTTCGGATATGATATAAATTTCGAAGTACTAAAGCATCCGGTACTTTGGATGGGGTTTGTTAGGCCCAATAGATCTATCTTTAGGATTCGCGTCAATTAGGGTGTCTGTTCCCTAATTCTTAGATTACCAGACATAATAAAAAGGGGCATATTCGATTTCGATAATTCAACCATAGAATGTAGTTTCACGTACTTGTGTCTATTTTGTAAATCATTTATAAAACCTGCATGTATTCTCATCCCAAAAATATTAGATTTTAAAAGTGGGACTATAACTCACTTTCACAGATTTTTACTTCGTCGAGAAGTAAGACTTGGCCACTGGTTGATTCACGAACCTATAACAATATATACATATATATCAAAGTATGTTCAAAATATATTTACAACACTTTTAATATATTTTGATGTTTTAAGTTTATTAAGTCAGCTGTCCTCGTTAGTAACCTATAACTAGTTGTCCACAGTTAGATATACAGAAATAAATCGATAAATATTATCTTGAATCAATCCACGACCCAGTGTATACGTATCTCAGTATTGATCACAACTCAAACTATACATATTTTGGAATCAACCTCAACCCTGTATAGCTAACTCCAACATTCACATATAGAGTGTCTATGGTTGTTCCGAAATATATATAGATGTGTCGACATGATAGGTCGAAACATTGTATACGTGTCTATGGTATCTCAAGATTACATAATATACAATACAAGTTGATTAAGTTATGGTTGGAATATATTTGTTACCAATTTTCACGTAGCTAAAATGAGAAAAATTATCCAATCTTGTTTTACCCATAACTTCTTCATTTTAAATCCGTTTTGAGTGAATCAAATTGCTATGGTTTCATATTGAACTCTATTTTATGAATCTAAACAGAAAAAGTATAGGTTTATAGTCGGAAAAATAAGTTACAAGTCGTTTTTGTAAAGGTAGTCATTTCAGTCGAAAGAACGACGTCTAGATGACCATTTTAGAAAACATATTTCCACTTTGAGTTTAACCATATTTTTTGGATATAGTTTCATGTTCATAATAAAAATCATTTTATCAGAATAACAACTTTTAAATCAAAGTTTATCATAGTTTTTAATTAACTAACCCAAAACAGCCCGCGGTGTTACTACGACGGCGTAAATCCGGTTTTACGGTGTTTTTCGTGTTTCCAGGTTTTAAATCATTAAGTTAGCATATCATATAGATATAGAACATGTGTTTAGTTTATTTTAAAAGTCAAGTTAGAAGGATTAACTTTTGTTTGCGAACAAGTTTAGAATTAACTAAACTATGTTCTAGTGATTACAAGTTTAAACCTTCGAATAAGATAGCTTTATATGTATGAATCGAATGATGTTATGAACATCATTACTACCTTAAGTTCCTTGGATAAACCTACTGGAAAAGAGAAAAATGGATCTAGCTTCAATGGATCCTTGGATGGCTCGAAGTTCTTGAAGCAGAATCATGACACGAAAACAAGTTCAAGTAAGATCATCACTTAAAATAAGATTGTTATAGTTATAGAAATTGAACCAAAGTTTGAATATGATTATTACCTTGTATTAGAATGATAACCTACTGTAAGAAACAAAAATTTCTTGAGGTTGGATGATCACCTTACAAGATTGGAAGTGAGCTAGCAAACTTGAAAGTATTCTTGATTTTATGAAACTAGAACTTTTGGAATTTATGAAGAACACTTAGAACTTGAAGATAGAACTTGAGAGAGATCAATTAGATGAAGAAAATTGAAGAATGAAAGTGTTTGTAGGTGTTTTTGGTCGTTGGTGTATGGATTAGATATAAAGGATATGTTATTTTGTTTTCATGTAAATAAGTCATGAATGATTACTCATATTTTTGTAATTTTATGAGATATTTCATGCTAGTTGTCAAATGATGGTTCCCACATGTGTTAGGTGACTCACATGGGCTGCTAAGAGCTGATCATTGGAGTGTATATACCAATAGTACATACATCTAAAAGCTGTGTATTGTACGAGTACGAATACGGGTGCATACGAGTAGAATTGTTGATGAAACTGAACGAGGATGTAATTGTAAGCATTTTTATTAAGTAGAAGTATTTTGATAAGTGTCTTGAAGTCTTTCAAATGTGTATGAATACATATTAAAACACTACATGTATATACATTTTAACTGAGTCGTTAAGTCATCGTTAGTCGTTACATGTAAATGTTGTTTTGAAACCTTTAGGTTAACGATCTTGTTGAATGTTGTTTACCCATTGTTTATTATAACAAATGAGATGTTAAATTATTATATTATCATGATATTATGATATATAATATATCTTAGTATGATGTATATACAGTTAAATGTTGTTACAACGATAATCGTTACATATATGTCTCGTTTCGAAATCATTAAGTTAGTAGTCTTATTTTTACATATGTATTTCATTGTTAATACACTTAATAATATATTTACTTATCATTTAACATAATTAACCAAGTGTATCAATATCTTAATATGATTCATATGTACCTAGTAAGACGTTGTTTTAACGATAATCATTATATATATCGTTTTCGAGTTTCTTAAATTAATAGTCTCATTTTTATGTATATAACTCATTGTTAAAATACCTAATGAGATACATACTTATAATAAAAACATGTTAACTATATATATAACCATATATATGTCATCGTATAGTTTTTACAAGTTTTAACGTTCGTGAATCACCGGTCAACTTGGGTGGTCAATTGTCTATATGAAACATATTTCAATTAATCAAGTCTTAACAAGTTTGATTGCTTAACATGTTGGAAACATTTAATCATGTAAATATCAATCTCAATTAATATATATAAACATGGAAAAGTTCGGGTCACTACATAAAGATATTCACTCAATAAGAATTAGTTGTGAGCAGTGTGGAGGACCACATTTGACAAAAGATTGTCTCAGTATTGAACTAACAATGGAACAAAGAGAGAATGTTTCATACATAAACCAAAGGCCTGGAAATAATTATCAGAATAATTATCAACCGCCAAGACCAATTTACAATCAAAACCAGAATTATAACCGAAATGTTCCATACAACAACCAACAAGGTCCTAGCAATCAACAAGTATCCAACAATACTTACAATCAGCAAAGACCTAATTTTCAAAATAAACCACCACAAACCGATGATAAAAAAGCCAAATTTAGAAGATATGATGTCGAAGCTAGTTGAATCTCAAACACAGTTTTTCACATCTCAGAAACAAACCAATGAACAAAATGCTCAAGCATTTAGAAATCAACAAGCTTCTATTCAAAATTTAGAACAAGAAGTAAGTAACCTAACAAGGTTGATAGGTGAAAGAAAACCGGGAAGTCTACCTAGTGATACAAATGCTAACCCCCGAAATGAAACAGCTAAAGCCATTACCACAAGAAGTGGTATTACACTTAAACCACCTGAAATACCTGTAATTTCTGATGAAGCTACTCCTACTCCACAAGAACCACAATCTGAACAAGATAAGGAAAAAGAACCGGTAGTTGAAAAGGTTAATGAAGATAACACAGTTGTGATGACCCGGGAATTTCCGACCAAATTTAAACTTAATTTCATATGATCTCGATACGATAAGCAAAGTCTGTTCAACCGAGTCTCAAGATTTTTGAACTGTGTTCATGAATTCAATTGACCTTCGACCATTCCCGACGATTCACGAACTACGGTTGTAAATAATTATATACATATATGTATATATAAATGAAAATAAGTATAAGTATATATATTATAACTAGAAATAACAAAATACAATTGGATCATTTGAATTAAAGATACGAAATAGTACACAAAATAATTTAATAAATATAAATATAGTTACATATATATATGAATATAATTTTTATATATAACTGTTAATTATATGTATATTGTAATACATAAAATATTAAATATATGCTATTATATGATATATATTATTACATAATTAACAATATGTAATATGAATATATGAAATGTAACAACAAATTAAAAATATAATTATTATAATAATATTAGTATTACTGACATTATTACTATCGATATTAATATCAATATCAGTATTAATAATATTAATGTTATTATTATTGTTAAAATTTCAATTAAAAAGTTATGATTATTAAATTTAAGATATTAGATGGAAAAATTATTAAAAGGATGATTAAAGATAAAACTTTAATTATTGTTATGTTTTTTTATTATTATTATTACTAAAAATCATCATTTGTATTAATATTATCATATTATTAATTATCATTTATTATTGCTAATTCTTTTATTAATAATATTATTATTAGGTATATTATTATTAGTATTATTAATAGTATTAATATATTTTAATTGTTAATTTCCAAAATTAAGAAGTTAAAACAAATATATAAACATGGTTATATAAATATATAAATATATACAGGTATATATATAAATATATGCGAATTATACAGATATATATTTAAAACCAGTATTATTACTTATTATTATTTATTTGTTATTATTATTTAGAATTATTAATTAATATATATGCATTATCTGATTATATATACTATAAAATAAGAAATAGTACCATTCTGTTTCCTATCATGATCAGATGATATTCCTGCATATACTCCCAAATCAGATGCGAACAAAATCTGTTGAAAGTTTCTTTCAAACTTTATCTATTTTATTTATATTTATGTACTGGGTAAACTAAAGTCTGCCGACTCCTCTATTCTTTTGAAATTCGATTTAGCCATTAATTATAAACCATACAACCTTATACTATCAATTACCAACTCCCATTTATCCTCTACAGCTTTATAATTGTCAAAAATAATCAGAAGAGGGAACGTAACAGGGTTACTGCCCTGTTTGAGTTTCATTTTTCAAAAACCTTCGAATTGCTGTTTTATTTAAAATCTAATAATGCAGTAATGTTATAATCACTTCGTTAAATAAATCTGGAAAGTTACAAGTCTTAATTTTTCATATCGAAATCCAATTTTGAAGTCAAATGTTAAATTTAAAAGGTCAACATTATTGTTCTTCGCGAAATTGAAACTCGTTTTAATGTTTATGTTTCAATTAACTGCTCAGAACGATTCTAGGGATATTTTTATACCTATGTTGTGAAGAAATGTTTGGTTATATCTGTCTTAAATTTGAAATTGAGTATGGAGTTCATCGTGTCTTTGTATGAACTGCTACTGCAGTTTTTATTTATTTTCTTTTCTGTTCTAATAAACCCTAACAGTTAAAATGAGTCATTTTAGTTTCAATTACGAGTTTTAAAACAAACAATTTAAGTTGTTGTTGTTGGTTTTGATCTCTGGTCCAACGAATGATAGGAGGAGAAGATAGAAACAGGTTTAAATAGGTTTTATAAAATAAAAACTAGTATTAGTTTGGAAAGACGAGCCAGCCCAGCTGGTTTGATTGTATTGCGGTTTAGCGAGAGGTCTAGGGGTCGAGCCCGAGCGCTGACATTCTTTTTGGCACTTGTTAATTTGAGGTAGTTATCATAATATTATTGTTATTATTATTATTATTATTATTATTATTATTATTATTATTATTATTATTATTATTATTATTATTATTATTATTATTATTATTATTATTATTATTATTATTATTATTAGTATTATTATAATTATTATTGTTGTTATTATTATAAATTGTTGTTAACATGTTAAAAAAAATAATAGGATTAGTATTATTATTCTCATTATGATTCTTGTTAAATATTGTTATTTTGATATCATGTAAACACCTTCAACATTATTATTTGAATATTTATATTTTTTTTCACTAAGATTATTATCACAACTATTAAAACTAATACTAGAATCATTATAAATATTAGAATTATTATTATAAACATAAATATCATTATTAATATAAACAGTAGTAATAAAATGGTTAAAATTATTATTATTATTAAGTATTAGGATTATTATTATTATTATTATTATTATTATTATTATTATTATTATTATTATTATTATTATTATTATTATTTTTATTATTATTATTATTATTATTATTATTATTATTATTATTATTATTATTATTATCATCATCATCATTATTAGAAACATAATAAAATTATTATTATAAACATTATAATTAGTGACAAAATAATACAACTTATTATTATTTTTGTAAATATTAGTAATTGTATCATTTTTAGTACTATTATTATTATTATGAATAGGTTTAGGATTATTATTATTGTTACCATAAAACAATACAAGTTATTATTACTCTCACTAATATTAGTATAAATATCATTTCATTACAAATAAATATTTTGTACCTAAAATATACTTAATACATATATTATAATCATATTAATAGTTTATACATCACATATCAAATATAATAACATTATTTATATAAATACTTATATATATAACAAATTAAGAATATTTTCATATAATAATAACCATATATGTATAGAGATATATTAATGTAACCAAATATATAGATATTAAACATTTTAAATATATATACACAAATTAAATAAGTATATTATATAATTCAAATTATATATATAAACTTGTTCGAATACGATTATACATTTTAATATATATATATATATATATATATATATATATATATATATATATATATATATATATATATATATATATATATATATATATATATATATATATATATATATATATATATATATATATACAAATGATATAGGTTCGTGAATCTGAGGCTAACCCTGCATTGTTCAGTTGTTTAATGTCGTTATATGTATTTTTACTACAAAATACATTAGGTGAGTTTCATTTGCTCCCTTTTGAAATGCTTTTGCAATATATATTTTTGGGACTGAGAATACATGCGCTTTTATAAATGTTTGACGCAATAGACACAAGTACCTTAACTGCATTCTATGATAGAATTATCTGGGGTTGGGATTGATTATTATGGCACGTATTATCACTAGTTTATTTCGGTTAGAGCGAATGAGCTCCCGAGTTGAATGAATGGTTTTTGTATTTTGGCACCGGTTGTCCTATATTTTATATACATGTGTTCAGCCGTGGGGGAGTAAAGACCGGCACAGAGGTTCTATATTTTGAAAGCACATGTATTCGGCCGTGGGGTGTAAGACCAGCACAGATGGTTACTATTATATTTTGAATCTCCACCAGGTGTTCTTCATATGAATGATATTTTTGTCTCTATGCATGGGACGTATGATTATGAGAAATGGAAATATAAAATCTTGTGGTCTATTAAAATGATAGAAATGATTATTTATATTAAACTAATGAACTCACCAACCTTTTGGTTGACACTTTAAAGAATGTTTATTCTCAGGTATGAAAGAAATCTTCCGCTGTGCATTTGCTCATTTTAGAGACATTACTTGGAGTCGATCATGACATATTTCAAAAGACGTTGCATTCGAGTCGTTGAGTTCATCAAGATTATTATTAAGTCAATTATAGTTAGATATATTATGAAATGTTATGCATGCCGTCAACTTTCGATGTAATGAAAGATTGTCTTTTCAAAAACGAATGCAATGTTTATAAAACGTATCATATAGAGGTCAAGTACCTCGCGATGTAATCAACTATTATGAATCGTTTATAATCGATGCGGACTTCGTCCGGATGGATTAGGACGGGTCCTTTCAGTTGGTATCAGAGCGGTGGTCTTAGCGAACCATGTCTGCATTAGTGTGTCTAACTGATAAGTCGTTAGGATGCATTATTGAGTCTGGACTTCGACCGTGTCTGCATATCAAAAGTTTTGCTTATCATTTTGTGTCAAAAATTACCTGCTTATCATTCCTAGAGAATCACTTGCTTATCATTCTTAGTCTAGATACGTTTTACTGCATTGACTGCATGAATAGTGTATAGACAAAATTCATATCTTAACGTATCTGCTACTTCATATTTTAGCATATCTGTTACTGTAACTTTGCCTAACAACTTCCGTAGATTCCTCTGTAACTTACGGGATTATAGTATTATATATGCATATGTAAATTATGTATTGCAGGATACTAATCTACATCTTAAAATCTATTTCTTATCGAAAATCCTTCATCTGATCGTACAAGATGAATCCTGCAACCAGTTCGAGTCCCTCAGATTCCGATAGCTATTTCGATAGTTATTCCGACAGCTATTCCGACATAGATGTTCACTAAGCTCCGAAAACAGCGTCATCGGCCTGAATCAACCAATCAGCCATTATCAATTCATCTGATGGGTACGTAGTTGACTTAATTAATTGAAACGCGCAGAAGGAAATCCCTTCCACCAACTGAATTCACCTCTTGATAATGAACCTGAAGCATTTACTGGCGAACCTATTCGAGACACCATTTTTAGTCTCATTTCCAGGGTAACTCGACAAGATCATATTCTATCCACAATTCTAAACCTTATTCATCCGCTCGTTCCGACCGACAATCATCCTGGAGTAATAAGTCAACGAACTTCGCGCTCGAATAATCAATTCGGAGAATATGGTGCAAAATGTACCAGCTTCAGCAACATCACCGGCACCAACAGTACAATCAATAACAGCACCAGTACCATCAACAATCCATGCTTCAATATCATCATATGTACTTTGAGTACGATCTTCGTTCTACGTATCGTTCTACATCATTCTAAATGGTAATTATGTAATCTCTAATGTTTTAGAGATTATGTATTCTAGTTATAAAAATAAATTAAATGAGTTTAATATCATTTTGACTCATTAAATCCATAATTATATCTGAAGAAAATATATATGTATATATGTTTTCATAAATATTGTAATTAAAAATTCTTTTGTACAAACCGTTAATGGTGAAAATATTTTAACGGGTAGGTAATACCCAAGGAAATATTTAGCTTTCATATTAACATGTTATACTGTACAATCTTCCAATCTGATTCAACAGTCATTTACTATTATGCTTACATCCACCGATATACTTATCCGTTCACCACAGAATAACCATTTTCATTCAATTTCATACTTGAATTTTGATCTATCAGAATCCAACAAGTGGCATAATGAAGAAAACATTGGACAAAAATAAAAGTTATTAGAAACAAACAAATTAACTATGAGAAATTTTGTTAAGAATTCACGCTGACAAAATCCTAGCTAACTGTTCCTAGCTAACTGTTAATTCCGTATTACCATTTAATTATCGCAATTTATTTATCGCAGTTTAATTATCGCAATTTATATTCTCGCAATTTTATTTATCGTTATTTAATTTCTGTTATTTATTTTATGCACTTTACATATCGGGACACGTATACAAGGTTTTGACATATCATATCGACGCATCTATATATATTATTTGGAATAACCATAGACACTCTATATGCAGTAATGATCTAGTTCTCTATACAGGGTTGAGTTTGATTCTATAATAATATATATAATTTGAGTTGTGATCGAGTCTGAGACATGTACACGGGTCACGTACGTATTAATTAATTTGAATATTATATATCAAGCTATATATAAATTATTGGATTGTTAAATGTGGACAATCAACTGTGGACTACCAACATTGGACAATTAAAATGAATTAAAATATTGATTATAATATATGAAACTAAACAATTCTTCAAGTTTGCCACTTGATTTCATCTTAAGCCTCATTGTATCTTGACAAATACAATCTGCATTCAAACCTTTCATGATTCTTGAAAAAACCTCAATCGATAGGATGAATCAACCACACTTCATTTACGGAAGGAAAGATTTATGCATATAGTTATGCATCTGAGAAACTTTCGGCAACTGAGTAAAAGTTTAACACGTAGCCACGTCAGATCCTTTGACATTTATTAGCAAAAATAACTTTGCGATCCCTTTTTAAAGTAGCCAAGTTTGTCACAGCTCCAACAAGTCAACTTCGACTTTTCATTCGAAGTAGCCTTACTATAATCCTGATATATACAATTACCCTTTTGATACCGGAGAATTCTTTTATATTCCACCGTATTACCAGCAAACGTACCAGCAACCTCGTTGCTTTTTGGCTTAAATCTCTCTGATAAATCATTATATTTATTCATTGAAACCCTATCATATACTCATCCGCATCTTATAACGATAACTGCCATAACAATTACCGAGAATCAGCAATCAGTACTTTGAAAACTCACAGCATATCTACATCAACAGTTATATATATGACATTTATCTCTTAGAATTATGATCTCTCATTCTGAAATTCTGAGAAGCACTCAGTCACAAATCAATACTCTGAATGTTGAAAAAGCTGAATGAAGCAGCAGAAACTGTAGATAACCGTAAACGACCATAAACATCGAAAGTTTGATGATAAAGATTAGTATGTTGGAAAAGCTCAGAAAAGTTGGAACTGGAAAACGGATTGAGCTAACCATAAAGGAAACCAAGGAGAAATACAAGTAACATACCCTAAATTCATAGAACCCAGATAAATCTAGATCCGTTGAAATCTTTAGAGAATATCTTGCTCCGAAGTCATGTTAAAATCTTGCGGAAAATCTTTCTCCATCAACCATCGAACTTAGAAATTCTAAAATATCATCATCAATATCTTTGATATTTCTGAGGATATTTTCATAAATATTCTCGTCCGAAATTATATACCTCTTCGTGCTTCCTGTGTAACATTATATTGGAAACATTCAATAGAAAATTTAGTACCGAAAAGCGGATCATGCGAAACTATGAAGGAAACCGTGGACAATCACAAGGAATAAGTTTGACTTCAAAGAATCCAAATGATTCTGTTTCTGATGAAATCTTTAGCGAATACCTTGCTTCCGAATCTAAACCCTTACGGATAAATCTCCTTCATCATCCATCGATATTAGAAATTCCAAGATATCATCGTATATCCATTTATAAATATCCTCCATATTTCTGAAGATATTTTCATAACTATTCTTATCTGAAATCATTTATCTTTTTGTGCTATTAGTGTTACATCATATAGAAACTGTTAGTTTCTATATTCTGTAAACTTTCGAACTTAAAATATGAATGTTTTTGAAATAATATTGGGAACTGATGCATGAGTTAGTATAATATAATGACACTTGATCAACGTGATTATATTACAGTAAGTCATGCTGAGTTTCTAAATGGAACATGATGATTCACAGATTATAACGTCATCATGTGCCATGTTACATAACTCTTTCATTCAAATTAACATCTGAACATATCAAGAAAATATATTCTTGATAGTTCTATTCTCAGTGATTCTGGTAATTCGACAAATCAAATCGTGCCATTACGATTTATGTAATGACCCGGAATTTTCCGACCAAATTATACTTATGAGATTAATATTTACATAAATTAAACGATACCAACATTATAACAATCCAAATTGTTGAGACTTGTGTTTTTGAAAAGAGTTTTACACAACGTTTGACCGTCCAATATGACCGATGATATCACGAACTATATAACATACAATAATTATATGTTTGTGTATATATATATATTTATATATATTTAACATGATCTAAGGATGGTTTAACATCTCATTGTGTACTAATGACAATGAGTTATAAGTATATTTTGAAACTACTAACTTAAGTTTTCAAAACGATAACTATACGTAACATTCTTTGATATATATACTTATAATCTATAATGCTTATACATGTATCATATATATAATGTATTTAATCACTTTTTAAGGACTTAAATACATAAAACAATATAAGTATATTCACAAAAGATAGCTATATTTGAATTCTCGTTCCGTTTCCTTAAGATTTCTATACGTATATCTAGGGTATATGTACCTGTATCATACCCAGCTTCTATACGTATTTACTATTGGTATATACACATCAAATCAACATCCTAATCAACATTATTACTGCCCTAGATATGAGGTAACTAGAATTTGTCAAGTAGTATGAATTATTAGTAAGAAAACAAAATTAGGAATCCTTTTCTTTCTTTATAAACTAAAAACGTTTTTATAAATGAACACCATTTCTTCACTCCATTTTCTCATACCTACACTCTCATTTCTCTTTCAAAATACTCCTAACTTCATACTTGATCATCTCCAAGCATTTCCCCATCATTTAGCTTCAATTACAAGCCTTAAACACCATAAGAAAACTCTTTCAAGAACATATCAAAATAACCACCCATTTGAAGAAAAGTTTACTTCCAACCTTTTGATCTAACTCCACCACTCTTTGATTCCAAGATTATTTCTTATCTTTTTTAGTAACTTTATCTAAGTAACTTGAGGTAGTAACCTTGTTCATAATCTTATTCAATTCATATTCATATAGCTATCTTATTTTGTGGTATAAAATTTTAACAACAAGAACATAGTTTGTATGATTTCAAACTTGTTCGCAAACTAAATAGATCCTTCTAACTTGACTTTTAAAATACTTCAAGACCTGTAATATATCATAATGATATGCTAACCTAACAAGATATAACTTGGTTTTACAAAGAACATCTTAAAAACTGAATCTACGTCGTCGGAGTGCAACCGGGGGCTGTTTTGGGTTGGAAAATTAAAAATCATCTTGAACTTTGAATTGGAAGTTCATGTTCTGTAAAAATGATATTTCTTATGAATATGTTAACACATAAAAATTTCATGGTTTAACTCAAAGTGTAAGTATTTTTAGAAAAATGATCATTAAATGTTGTTTTTATGATGGAAAATGATCACTTTCATAAGTTTCACCAAAGTTTGACCTATAACCTATGATTTCGAATACAAACTAAGGTATTTTTAGTTAATATTCTTAAAATTTGACTCGATCCAAGGAAGTGGCAAGTTGAACCAACAAAAACGGAGTTGTAATAAAGAAACTACGACTAAAACAAGATTGGGTATCCGAAGCTAGTTTAGCTACGAAAATATTTGGAGAAAAAGTAAATTAATCATATCTTTTCTAATTAATATGATATTTTATATATAATTACTTATGATTTGATTTTATATATTTCAGGACCACCCGTAAACAACACGAGAAGATTAATCATAAGACATCATGATTGTACGCAACACGTCATTTGACAACACGGTACTTTATGTAAGCAACACGTCATTTGACAACATGGTACCATGGGTCGAGATTAATTCTAATCAATACGAATACGATGGGGTCTTTATTTATTTTATTTAAGCAACTAATTGTGGACCACTAACATCGGACTGCTAACTATGGACTAAGAAAATATTAAAAGTATTAAAAGTATATATATATATATGTAACGATTACTTAAAAAGAAAATATGTTGATATATTATATATATGGTTAGGTTCGTGATATCTATCGGAGACCAAGTCGAATTAAATACCTTCAAGGCAAAAGTGAGTTTCATTTGCTCCCTTTTTAATTGCTTTTGCAATATATATTTTTGGGCTGAGAATACATGCGCTGCTTTTATAAATGTTTACAAAATAGACACAAGTACTTAAAAATATATTCTACGTTGAGTTGTACCACTGGCATATTTCCCTGTAGCTTGGTAACTACTATTTACATGGGTATTGTAAACGCGAATCCTGTTGATAGATCTATCGGGCCTGACAACCCCAACCGGACTGGACGACCAGTATTCAACGGTTGCACAGTACTTCATTTTGGTGACTACACTTGGTACGGTGTAGTGAGATTTCATAATAAAGGGAATATGCGACGTTGATTAAATGTTAAGTATGGTTACCAAGTGCTCAACCACTTAGAATGCTTTACATACACTTGCGAGTGTATTATGTTTATGATTAAGAAATCTTGTGGTCTATTAACATATTGAAATGATTGTTATGATAAACCTATGAACTCACCAACCTTTTGGTTGACACTTTAAAGCATGTTTATTCTCAGGTACGAATTAAGTCTTCCGCTGTGCATTTGCTCAATATAAGGACATTACTTGGAGCCGATCATCGCAATGAGACCAAATGTTGATGACTTATTCCAGGTGGATTAGGACGGGTCCTTTCAATTGGTAGCAGAGAGGTGGTCGTAGCGAACCAGGTCTTGCATTAGAGTGTCTAACTAGTAGTTGTTAGGATGCATTAATGAGTCTGGACTTCGACCGTGTCTACATGTCAAAAGTTTTGCTTATCATTTCTAGTCGGAAATCATCTGCTTATCATCCTTAGGAAATTACCTGCTTATCATTCATAAGTCTAGACACGTTTTACTGCATTGATAGTGTATAGACGAATTCTTATCTTAGCATATCTGTTATTGCGAACTTTGACTGATATCTTTTCAAAGATTCTCCGTAATTTACAGGATTTTGGTATTATATATACATATGTAAATTATGTATTGAAGAGTACCAAATCTAACTCCTATAATCTATTCCATACCAAAAATTCATTTTCCCCATTATACAAGATGGATTCCGCATCTAGTTCGAATTCTTCAGATTCCGACAGCTATGCCGATATGGATTTCCATTCGGGCTCCGAAAGCAGCGTCACCGGAATGGATCAACCAATTTCTCATCATCTATTCTAGATGAATTGGGGATGGGTTCGTAATATACTAAATCACTGGAGACAAGAAGAAGGTGATCCATTCCATCCACCAAATTGCCCTCTTGGCGATGAACCTGAAGCACTTACCGGCGAACCTATTCGAAACACCATTTTCTCTCTCATTTCTAGAGTATCTCGTCACGATTATATACTATCCCATATTACAAATCTTGTTCATTCGCTCGCTCCAACCGCCAATCATCCCGGTGTACTAGCAGAAGTTAACGAACTTCGCGCTCGCGTGACGGCTTTGGAGAACATGGTGCGAAGGTTGCAAACACCAGCAGCAGCACCAGGAGCATAATCAGCACCACCATCAATAACATCAACAATACCATCATCACCACTAACAAACAACATCCGCATCACACATGTCGACATCATAATCTGTCCTACAAACATCAACATCATACGCACCATAGATACCAAGGAGTACCAACAATAATGAACGATGAAGTATTGATCCATAACTTCATTGATATTCTGCAAAGAATATGTGGTTTCAAAAAGTTTTAGAGATTTCTTATTCTAGCTCAAACCAAAAAGCAAATGAGATTAATATCATATTAACTCATTAAATTCATGATTTCATCTGAAGAAAATATATATGTATATATGTTTTCATAAAGATTGTAATTAAAAGTTCTTTTGTACAAAATATTAATGGTGAAATTTTTTTTTTAACGGGTAGGTAATACCCGAGGAATAATTAGATTTCATCTTAATAAGTTACATTGTACATTCGTCGAAGCTGATTCAATAGTCATTTACTATCCTACTTACAACCACCAATATATGTATCTGTTCACCGCAGAATAACCATTTTCATTCAATTTCATATTTGGATTTTGACTTCCCAGAATCTAACAAGTGGCATATGAAGAAAACATATGACAAAATAAAATCTGTTAGCAACAAACAAATTAACTATGAAAAATTTTGTTAAGAATCCACGCTAACTGTTCCAGCTAACTGTTCCTAGCTAACTGATTACATTTTATTTATCGCAGTTTATTTATCGCAATTTAATTATCACACTTTTATTTATCGTCATTTAATTTCTGTAATTATTTTACGCACTTTAAGTATCGGGACACGTATACAATGTTTTGACATATCATATCGACGCATCTATATATATTATTTGGAATCACCATAGACACTCTATATGTAGTAATGATCGAGTTCTCTATACAGGGTTGAGGTTGATTCTACAATAATATATATAGTTTGAGTTGTGATCGAGTCTGAGACGTATACGGGTCACGACACGTATTAATTAATTCGTATATTATATATTAAACTATATATGAATTATTGGACTGTTACTATGGACTATCGACTGTGGACTAATGACATTGGACAATTAAAATGAATTAAAATATTGATTATAACATATGAAACTAAACATTTCTTCAAGATTGCCACTTGATTTCATCTTAAACCTCATTGTATCTCAACGATTACAATCAGCGTTCAAATCTATCATGATTCTTAAAAACACCTCAATCGAGAGGATAAACCAACCGCACTTCATCTACGGAAGAAAAGATTGATGCATATAGTTATGCACCTGAAAAACCCTCGGAAACTGAGTAAACGTTTGACACGTATCTGTTCTAGTTCGTTTGACATTGTTATTACCGAAGATCGTTTTGCAATCCCTTTCCAAAGTAGCTAATTTTGTCACAGCTCCAGCAAGTCAACTCCGACTATTCATCCGAAACAACTTTATTATAACCGCGATATATATGCGTACTCTTTATTGTTACTGGGAACCTTTTATATTCCACAATATTACCATCAGCGATTAATCATTCTAAAAACACAATTCTCCTGAAACTACCTCGGTTTGATAACCGATGACCCAGATCAGTTAACTTTGAAAATGCTGATGAAGCAGCATGTTGTAGATGATCTTAATGGCCAAAAGTTTGATGATAAAGAAAGGAGTGTTACGAACGCTCGATAGAAAATTTAGTACCAAAAAGCGGATTATGCGAAACTATGAAGAAAGCCGTGGACAAATCACAAAGAATAAGTTTGCCTTCAAAGAATCCAAATGATTCTGTGCCTGCTAAAATCATTAGCAAACATCTTATTTCTCATTCTAAACCTTCACAGACAAATCTTCTTCATCATCCATTGATATTAGAAATTCTAAGATATTCTCGTATGTTCTATTATAAATATTGAAAGGACCCGTTCATATACATTATAAACGATTCACAATAGTTGATTACATCGCGAGGTATTTGACCTCTATATGATACATTTTACAAATATTGCATTCGTTTTTAAAAGATAAACTTTCTTTACAATGAAAGTTGACGGCATGCACACTATTTCATAATACATCCAACTATAATTGGCTTAATAATAATCTTGATGAACTCAATGACTCGAATGCAACGTCTTTAAAAATATGCCATGAATGACTCTAAGTAATATCCTTAAAATGAGCTAATGCACAGCGGAAGATTTCTTTAATACCTGAGAATAAACATGCTTTAAAGTGTCAACCAAAAGGTTGGTGAGTTCATAGGTTTATCATAACAATCATTTCAATATATAAATAGACCACAAGATTTCCGTTTATAAATATATGTACACTCGCAAGTGTATAAAAGTATTCTATAAGTTGTATGCACCCGGTAACAAGCCTTAACGTTCATGTTTTACCCTCTGAAGTACACCAGGTCAGGTGTGTTTAAAATAACCTCGAAGTACTAAAGCATCCCATAGTCAGGATGGGGTTTGTCAGGCCCAATAGATCTATCTTTAGGATTCGCGCCTACCGTACATAGACAAGTAGTTTAATGTTACCAAGCTAAGGGTATATTTCTGGTTTAAACCCACATAGAATTAGTTTTAGTACTTGTGCCTATTTCGTAAAACATTTATAAAACATCGCATGTATTCTCAGCCCAAAAATATATATAAAAAGGGAGTAATGAAACTCACCAGACTGTATTTCATAGTAAAAATACATATAACGTCATTTAACAAGTGCAAGGTTGGCCTCGGATTCACGAACCTATATTAAGTATATATATTTATATGTTGGTCAATATCTGTCTAACAATTTAGGTCAAGTCGTAGTGTATCACAATCCTAATGCTCGAGACCGACATGCAAAAGTCAACAAAAGTCAACTTGACCCAAAATGACTTCCAAAATCTATACATGTTTATTATATAACTTATATATAGTCGTTTTATATATTTAAATATATTTATCAGATCTTATTATACTAAATAATACCAGTCATTTATTAATAAATAAAAATTTATATTTAAATTTATATATGATAAAAATATACTTTTATATATCTCAAGTAATAAAATTTAGAAAATTCACTTAATATCATAAAAATATAATGGTATGTATTATTAATGTAATTATATTACGTGTGGTAAAAATATCTTTGTACGCATATTTATTTGATTAAATAATATTGATAATAATATTAATAATGATAAAGATAATAAAATGATAGTTTCAATAAAAATATTAATTTTTAGTAATAAAGATAATTTTAGTAATAACATCAACTGATAACAATTATAATAATCGTTTTAATAATAATATTAAAATTAATAATAATTCAGTTGACCATATCTTTTAATCCGTTCATCGAACCCACACGATTTCTAAATGAAAAGTTATTAATTTTTTTTAGCTTTTCAATGACAGGCATATCATATACCTTATCTCAGTAGCATATGTATCAAATTCGTGATTTATCATAAACTATTTAACGACAAAACTAAGCATACAAACATGCATAATCATATATACTCGAGCACTAGTCAGGGATACACTATTAATATATAAAAGATAAGATATGAATGCTCACGTATCAATATTGTGATTCAATATTGCAGGAAAGTACGTAGACGCAATGAAAATGATAAACGTTAGGTTGACCTCACGAGCAATACCCTCGAACAATACCCATAACCTCCATAGCTATAACCCATAATTTCCTTAGCTCTATCCCGTTTGAAAACTTATTTTGAAATCGTCTGAATATAACTCCATCGTAGTATTTTATGTATACTAATAATATCTTGAAATAATACTAAGTAAATATATATATGTAATTTGATTGAGAGAGTTTAGAGAACTATATTTTCAAATTTCTATGAAATAATGAAACCTATTGAATTCTATTTATAATAGATTTTTGAATTATTAAAGTGAATTATTAAAGTATGAATTATTAAAGTGAATTATTAAAGTATGAATTATTAAAGTGAATTATTAAAGTATGAATTATTAAAGTGAATTATTAAAGTATGAATTATTAAAGTGAATTATTAAAGTATGAATTATTAAAGTGAATTATTAAAGTGAATTATTAAAGTATGAATTATTAAAGTATGAATTATTAAAGTAAATTATTAAAGTATGAATTATTAAAGTGAATTATTAAAGTATGAATTATTAAAGTGAATTATTAAAGTAAATTATTAAAGTATGAATTATTAAAGTGAATTATTAAAGTGAATTATTAAAGTATGAATTATTAAAGTGAATTATTAAAGTTAAAGTAAAGTAAAAGTAAAGTAAAGGTAAAGTTAAAGTATAGTAAAAGTATAAAAACTATGTATGTATAATACGCGTATAAATATATATAATATTAATTTAAATCGTTATATATATTTAATGAAATAAAATATAAATATCGTTATATTTATTATACTGGTTAAGTAATGAGTTGTCAAAAGTGATTCTAGATATTTATAAAAGTTATATACGTTTTAATAATAAAGTTCTTTTTAAACTGAAAACGTCTTTGTACGTTTGAAAATAGATTAATAGAATATTATGGAAACCAATTCTCCACTAACTTTTGTCTAACTTTCGTAAATGACACTTTTTGTTTTTATTTATAAATATCTTTACAAATTATTCTGAATATCGTTAAGAGGAATAGATTTTCTCAAATCATAGTGGACCTCTCAACAGAGATTTGTAATCATAATTCAATGTTTCTGATAATTCAATCATTTAATATATATATTTTTTAATTTCGCCGAAAATCATATTGAAACAAATACGTTCGTATAAAGTATTATACGTTTAATACTTTATTAATATTCTCAAGTTATAATATATATATATATATACATATCTATTTATATATAACGGTTCGTGAATCGTCGGAATTTGGTCGAGGTTATAATGAATGTATGAACACAGTTTAAAATTCTTGAGATTTAACTTAACAAACTTTGCTTATCGTGTCGGAATAATATAAAGATTAAAGTTTAAATTTGGTCGGAAATTTCCGGGTCGTCACAGTACCTACCCGTTAAAGAAATTTCGTCCCCGAAATTTGATAGAGGTCGTCATGACTAACAATGAGAATGTTATTATAACGATTATAGAGTTTTATCATGTTCAAGAAGAATGGATAAAATAATTCGATTACTCGAAGTGTGTGAGTGAAGTTATCGTAAATGAATGAAATAAGATCATAGTGATTCGTCGTATCTTTTGACGTCATCACGATTGATCTCCGAAAAGAAAATCTTTGTAATCTATATTGGATTTGATTATTCGGCAATTAAGGAAATTATGATCCTCTTCGAATTAATGCGATAATCCATTTTGATTTCTCTGTCGGATATTTCACTATAAATCCACCTCATTTGTTTTCTTACAACTCACACCTTCTCAACTCATATTTTAAAGTATTTGTGAATATGCTTCATCCAGTGCTGATTCTTGATATACTCCTCACTTTCATATCTGTCGCTCTTCTTTTTCATCTGCCTCTGGAAGAATCTATTTACTTCTACTATACTCTTGGTTTTATAGTGTTTTTAGTTCTCCCGTGTCTTTATATTGCTATATGCATTGATATATACGGTTTGTGATTTATGAGTTGTTGTTGGGTTTTATATCTTCCCTTATATTTCAAAGTCCTTGCTTCTTCTATAATCATTGTCATCTACGGTTAATGCTCTCTTCTATTTGCTATGATTTATACTCCCATTTCTAGTTCGGAGCTTTGTCCTTTCGTTTCTTCTTCTTGCGATTAAGCACCGCTTGTAATGGTCCAGAATTCGCAGATATAAATTTCGGAATGAACATTGTTAATGTTCTAGGAAGGAAATTGTAATGACATGATCTTGACTTGTCAAATTACCAGAATACCTCGGAAAAGGCCGAATCATCAAGAATTATTTTCTTGATATTTAGAGTTCAAAGAGAATACAAGAGTCGTGTAACATAGCACATGATGACGTTATGATCTGTGAATCATCATGTTCCATTTAGAAACTCAGCATGAATTACTGTAATATAATCACGTTGATCAAGTGTCATTATATTATACTAACTCATGCTTCAGCTCCCAACACTTCTTCAAGAATATTCTTATTTTAAACTCGAATGTTTCAGAATTTAGAAACTAAAATAGTTTCTTTTATGATATAATACAGATAGCGCGAAGAGGTAAATGATTTCAGATAAGAATAATTATAAAAATATCTTCAGAAGTATGGATGATATTTATAATGAAAGATACGATGATATCTTATAATGTCTAATATCAGAGGATGATGAAGGATATTGTCCGCAGGGGTTTAGAGTCAGGAGCAAGGTATTCGTTAATGACTTCAGCAAGTACTGAATCATTTGGATTCTTTGAAGGCAGGTTCAGCCTTTGTGATTTGTCCACAGCCTCCTTCATACTTTGCTCAATCCGTTTTCCAGTTCCAAATCTTCTCTTTTTCTGAGCTTTGCCAATATACTATCCTTTATCATCCAACTTTTTACTGTTAAGGTCGTTTACAGTTTTTGCTGCTTCATCAGCATTTTTCAAAATTTTGAAAACTGGTTCGCAGTTTAGGGTGTTTTTCAGAAATTTCTCATTCAAAGAATGTAAGTCTTGGAGGTAGACGTTGTGTGTATATGTAATTGTTGATGTAGACATGCTGCGAGGTTTCAAAATACTGATTGCTGATTCTCAATAATTGGTATGGCAATTCTTGTTATAAGGTACGAATGAGTATATGATAGGGTTTCAATAATTATAATGTTTTTTTTTTTTTTGGAAAGTCAAAGATTAGTGAAGTTGTTGGTAAGTTTATTGCTAATGTGGTGAATGTAAACGATTCCCCGGTAACGTTGGCGAAAGGGCAACGTATCTATCGAGGTTATAATAAGATTTTTTTTTTGATTGAGAAGTCGGAGTTGACTTGTTGGAGCTGTGACAAAACTGTCTATTTTTAAACGGAATTGAAAAGTTATGTTAGCTAGTAAATGCCAAAGGGTCTAACACGGATACGTGTCGAACTATGACTTGGGTTTTGAGAGTTTTTCAGGTGTATAACTGTGGGTAACATGTGGTTGGATCATCATCTCGATTGTTCCTTAGTTGAAGTGTCTTCAGGAATTTCGAAGGGTTTGAGCACATATTGTAATCGTTAATACATATGATGTTCTAACACAGTTTTGAAGTCAAAGTATAGCTTTGCAAGATATAGGAATCTAAGAGTGATGATACTGGTTATATTTCGAATTGAATTATGCGATTTCAAAATCAGAATATGTAATTGAATTTGAATGAGTATGATTGTTTTAATTTATATGAAAGAATGGATATTGTTGTGAAAGTAGGGAGTATAGTTGATGATTGCTGAATCAGTTTCGAAAAATGTAATATATTAATTGTGAATTTATATATCTCTCGGGTATTACCTACCCGTTAAAAAAAATTTCACAATTAATATTTTGTACAACAGAATTTTATTACAGTCTTTATGAAAATATATATGTGCATATTTTCTTCAGATGTAACATAGATTTAATGAGTTAATATTAAATTAAACTCATTTGATTTATGGTTGAAACTAGAACTGAATAATCCCTAAAGACTTTAGAAATTACATAACTTTTACGGAGTATTTATTCAATAAAATTGAAATTATGAATTAATACTTCGTTATTTGTTGGTGTTTGTAACCCTTGCACCATATTCTCTAAAGCCACTACTCGAGCGCGAAGCGCGTTGACTTCTTCTATTACACCGGGGTGATTGTCGGTTCGGACGAGCGGATAAATAAAATCTAGAATTTGATGTAGTATATAATCATGACGAGAAACTCTGGAAATGAGAGAGAAAATGGTGTTTCGGACCGGTTCGCCGGTAAGTGCTTCAGGTTCATCGCCAAGAGGGCAATGTGGTGGATGGAAGGGATCACCTTCTTCTTGTCTCCAATTATTGAGGAGGCTACGAACCTATCCCCAATTCATCCAGAATAGATGATGGCTAATTGGTTGATCCATTCCGGTCACACTGCTTTCGGAGCTTGAGTGGGATTCCATATCGGAATTCGAGGGACTTGAACTAATGACGAATTCCATTTCGTTCGATTGAATAAAGGATTTTTCGATATGAAATGATTTTTCAGCTATCGGGTGGTATTCTAATTACATAGAATATCTATATATATATATATATATATATAGCGCAAAAGATTTCGTAGATTACGGAGGAATTTATAGGATATGTCAGGCAAAGTTTACAGTAACAGATACGCTAAGATATGGATTAGCAGATACGCTAAGATATGAATTTTGTCTATACACTATTCATGCAATCAATGCAGTAAGACGTATCTAGACTAAGAATGATAAGAAGGCAATTTTTGACAAAAATGATAAGCAAAACTTTTGACATGCAGACACGGTCGAAGTCCAAGCTCACTAATGCATCCTAATGACTATCAGTTAGACACACTAATGCAAACCTGGTTCGCTAAGACCACCGCTCTGATACCAACTGAAAGGACCCGTTCATATACATTATAAACGATTCACAATAGTTGATTACATCGCGAGGTATTTGACCTCTATATGATACATTTTACAAACGTTGCATTCGTTTTTAAAAGATAAACTTTCTTTACAACGAAAGTTGACGGCATGCACACTATTTCATAATACATCCAACTATAATTGGCTTAATAATAATCTTGATGAACTCAATGACTCGAATGCAACGTCTTTCAAAATATGCCATGAATGACTCCAAGTAATATCCTTAAAATGAGCTAATGCACAGCGGAAGATTTCTTTAATACCTGAGAATAAACATGCTTTAAAGTGTCAACCAAAATGTTGGTGAGTTCATAGGTTTATCATAACAATCATTTCAATATATTAATAGACCACAAGATTTCCGTTTATAAATATATGTACACTCGCAAGTGTATAAAAGTATTCTATAAGTTGTAGGCACCCGGTAACAAGCCTTAACGTTCATGTTTTACCCTCTGAAGTACACCAGAACAGGTGTGTTTAAAATAACCTCGAAGTACTAAAGCATCCCATAGTCAGGATGGGGTTTGTCAGGCCCAATAGATCTATCTTTAGGATTCGCGCCTACCGTACATAGACAAGTAGTTTAATGTTACCAAGCTAAGGGTATATTTCTGGTTTAAACCCACATAGAATTAGTTTTAGTACTTGTGCCTATTTCGTAAAACATTTATAAAACAGCGCATGTATTCTCAGCCCAAAAATATATATAAAAAGGGAGTAATGAAACTCACCAGACTGTATTTCATAGTAAAAATACATATAACGTCATTTAACAAGTGCAAGGTTGGCCTCGGATTCACGAACCTATATTAAGTATATATATTTATATGTTGGTCAATATCTGTCTAACAATTTAGGTCAAGTCGTAGTGTATCACAATCCTAATGCTCGAGACCGACATGCAAAAGTCAACAAAAGTCAACTTGACCCAAAATGACTTCCAAAATCTATACATGTTTATTATATAACTTATATATAGTCGTTTTATATATTTAAATATATTTATCAGATCTTATTATACTAAATAATACCAGTCATTTATTAATAAATAAAAATTTATATTTAAATTTATATATGATAAAAATATACTTTTATATATCTCAAGTAATAAAATTTAGAAAATTCACTTAATATCATAAAAATATAACGGTATGTATTATTAATGTAATTATATTACGTGTGGTAAAAATATCTTTGTACGCATATTTATTTGATTAAATAATATTGATAATAATATTAATAATGATAAAGATAATAAAATGATAGTTTCAATAAAAATATTAATTTTTAGTAATAAAGATAATTTTAGTAATAACATCAACTGATAACAATTATAATAATCGTTTTAATAATAATATTAAAATTAATAATAATTCAGTTGACCATATCTTTTAATCCGTTCATCGAACCCACACGATTTCTAAATGAAAAGTTATTAATTTTTTTTAGCTTTTCCACGACATGCATATCATATACCTTATCTCAGTAGCATATGTATCAAATTCGTGATTTATCATAAACTATTTAACGACGAAACTAAGCATACAAACATGCATAATCATATATACTCGAGCACTAGTCAGGGATACACTATTAATATATAAAAGATAAGATATGAATGCTCACGTATCAATATTGTGATTCAATATTGCAGGAAAGTACGTAGACGCAATGAAAATGATAAACGTTAGGTTGACCTCACGAGCAATACCCTCGAACAATACCCATAACCTCCATAGCTATAACCCATAATTTCCTTAGCTCTATCCCGTTTGAAAACTTATTTTGAAATCGTCTGAATATAACTCCATCGTAGTATTTTATGTATATTAATAATATCTTGAAATAATCCTAAGTAAATATATATATGTAATTTGATTGAGAGAGTTTAGAGAACTATATTTTCAAATTTCTATGAAATAATGAAACCTATTGAATTCTATTTATAATAGATTTTTGAATTATTAAAGTGAATTATTAAAGTATGAATTATTAAAGTGAATTATTAAAGTATGAATTATTAAAGTGAATTATTAAAGTATGAATTATTAAAGTGAATTATTAAAGTATGAATTATTAAAGTGAATTATTAATGTAAATTATTAAAGTATAAATTATTAAAGTATGAATTATTAAAGTATGAATTATTAAAGTGAATTATTAAAGTATGAATTATTAAAGTGAATTATTAAAGTGAATTATTAAAGTATGAATTATTAAAGTATGAATTATTAAAGTGAATTATTAAAGTGAATTATTAAAGTATGAATTATTAAAGTGAATTATTAAAGTTAAAGTAAAGTAAAAGTAAAGTAAAGGTAAAGTTAAAGTATAGTAAAAGTATAAAAACTATGTATGTATAATACGCGTATAAATATATATAATATTAATTTAAATCGTTATATATATTTAATGAAATAAAATATAAATATCGTTATATTTATTATACTGGTTAAGTAATGAGTTGTCAAAAGTGATTCTAGATATTTATAAAAGTTATATACGTTTTAATAATAAAGTTCTTTTTAAACTGAAAACGTCTTTGTACGTTTGAAAATAGATTAATAGAATATTATGGAAACCAATTCTCCACTAACTTTTGTCTAACTTTCGTAAATGACACTTTTTGTTTTTATTTATAAATAGCTTTACAAATTATTCTGAATATCGTTAAGAGGAATAGATTTTCTCAAATCATAGTGGACCTCTCAACAGAGATTTGTAATCATAATTCAATGTTTCTGATAATTCAATCATTTAATATATATATTTTTTAATTTCGCCGAAAATCATATTGAAACAAATACGTTCGTATAAAGTATTATACGTTTAATACTTTATTAATATTCTCAAGTTATATATATATATATATATATATATATATATATATATATATATATATATATATATATATATATATATATATATATATATATATATATATATATATATATATATATATATATATACATATCTATTTATATATAACGATTCGTGAATCGTCGGAATTTGGTCGAGGTTATAATGAATGTATGAACACAGTTTAAAATTCTTGAGATTTAACTTAACAAACTTTGCTTATCGTGTCGGAATAATATAAAGATTAAAGTTTAAATTTGGTCGGAAATTTTCGGGTCGTCACAAATATCCTCCATATTTCTGGCAATATTTTCACAACTATTCTTATCTTAGATCATTTATCTCTCCGTAATATCTGCAACATAAAAGAAACTGTGTTAGTTTCTAAATTCTGAAACCTTCGAGTTTAAAATATGAATGTTTTGAAGTAGTGTTGGGAACTGAAGCATGGATTAGTATAATATAAGACACTTGATCAACGTCATTATATTACAGTAAGTCATGCTGAGTTTCTAATGAAGCATGATGATTCACAGTACCGTCATCATATGCCATTTACACGACTCTTACATTCTATCTAATCTCTAAACATATCAAGAGAATATTTTTCTGGATGACTCGGTCTTCTCCAGGGTATTCTGGTAATTTAACAAATCAAAATCATTCTATTACCATTTTCTTCTTAGAGCATTAGCTATGTTCATTCTGAATTTAATATCTACGAATTCCGGACCATTACTCGCTTGACTCGAAGTCGGGAAGAGAAAACGAAAGCATGAAGCTCCGAAAAATAATGAAGAATATAAACTTCGATAATAACCCCAAAATTACAAACCGTGTATATCGATGCAGATAGCAATATAGAGACACGGGAGAATTAGAAACACTATAAACACAAGAGTATAGTAGAAGTAAATAGATTCTTCTGGTGGTAGATGAAAAAGAAGAATAACAGATATAAAATTTAGGAGTATATCAAGAATCAGGACTGGATGGAGCATAATGATGAATGCTTTAAAGTAAGAATCAAGGGAGAAAGAATAGAAGGTGTGAGTCGTGGAAAATAAGGAAACGAAGGGGTGAATTTATAGTGAAATATCCGACAGAGCAATCGAAACAGATTATTGCATATAATCAAAGAAGATCCTGATTTCTTTAATCACCAAAGAACCAAATCTTATTACGTAAGATTCTCTTTAAATCCCTTAAATCCCGGAAATCAATCATAACTACGTCATCGGTTAAGACGAATATATTTTACTCATCTCACTCTTTTACGATAGTCTCATTTATATTCTTCGCATAATCGAATCGTTTTATCTACATTACTCAATGATGATAAAACTCCATTATCACCTTATATTTGTCATGAAAACCTTTTTATTGTTATCCATAACAACCTCTATCAAATTTCGGGGACGAAATTTCTTTAACGGGTAGGTACTGTAATGACCCAGAATTTTCTGACCAAATTATACTTATGAGATTAATATTTACATAAATTAAACCATACCAACATTATAAGCAATCCAAATTGTTGAGACTTGTGTTTTTGAAAAGAGTTTTACACAACGTTTGACCGTCCAATATGACCGATGATATCACGAACTATATAACATACGATAATTATATGTTTGTGTATATATATGTATTTATATATATTTAACATGATCTAAGGATGGTTTAACATCTCATTGTGTACTAATGACAATGAGTTATAAGTATATTTTGAAACTACTAACTTAAGTTTTCAAAACGATAACTATACGTAACATTCTTTGATATATATACTTATAATCTATAATGCTTATACATGTATCGTATATATAATGTATTTAATCACTTTTTAAGGACTTAAATACATAAAACAATATAAGTATATTCACAAAAGATAGCTATATTTGAATTCTCGTTCCGTTTCCTCAAGATTTCTATACGTATATCTAGGGTATATGTACCTATATCATACCCAGCTTCTATACGTATTTACTATTGGTATATACACATCAAATCAACATCCTAATCAACATTATTACTGCCCTATATATGAGGTAACTAGAATTTGTCAAGTAGTATGAATTATTAGTAAGAAAAAAAAAATTAGGAATCCTTTTCTTTCTTTATAAACTAAAAACGTTTTTATAAATGAACACCATTTCTTCACTCCATTTTCTCATACCTGCACTCTCATTTCTCTCTCAAAATACTCCTAACTTCATACTTGATCATCTCCAAGCATTTTTCCCATCATTTAGCTTCAATTACAAGCCTTAAACACCATAAGAAAACTCTTTCAAGAACATATCAAAATAACCACCCATTTGAAGAAGTTTACTTCTAACCTTTTGATCTAACTCCACCACTCTTTGATTCCAAGATTATTTCTTATCTTTTGCAGTAACCTTATCCAAGTAACTTGAGGTAGTAACCTTGTTCATAATCTTATTCAATTCATATTCATATAGCTATCTTATTTTGTGGTATAAAATTTTAACAACAAGAACATAGTTTGAATGATTTCAAACTTGTTCGCAAACTAAATAGATCCTTCTAACTTGACTTTTAAAATACTTCAAGACCTGTAATATATCATAATGATATGCTAACCTAACAAGATATAACTTGGTTTTACAAAGAACATCTTAAAAACTGAATCTACGCCGTCGGAGTGCAACCGGGGGCTGTTTTGGGTTGGAGAATTAAAAATCATCTTCAACTTTGAATTGGAAGTTCATGTTCTGAAAAAATGATATTTCTTATGAATTTGTTAACACATAAAAAGTTCATGGTTTAACTCAAAGTGTAAGTATTTTTAGAAAAATGATCATTAAATGTTGTTTTTATGATGGAATATGATCACTTTCATAAGTTTCACCAAAGTTTGACCTATAACCTATGATTTCGAATACAAACTAAGGTATTTTCAGTTAATATTATTAAAATTTGACTCGATCCAAGGAAGTGGCAAGTTGAACCAACAAAAACGGAGTTGTAATGAAGAAACTACGACTAAAACAAGATTGGGTATCCGAAGCTAGTTTAGCTACGAAAATATTTGGAGAAAAAGTAAATTAATAATATCTTTTCTAATTAATATGATATTTTATATATAATTACTTATGATTTGATTTTATATATTTCAGGACCACCCGTAAACAACACGAGAAGATTAATCATAAGACCTCATGATTGTACGCAACACGTCATTTGACAACACGGTACTTTATGTAAGCAACACGTCATTTGACAACATGGTACCATGGGTCGAGATTAATTCTGATCAATACGAATACGATGGGGTCTTTATTTATTTTATTTAAGCAACTAATTGTGGACCACTAACATCGGACTGCTAACTACAGACTAAGAAAATATTAAAAGTATTAAAAGTATATATATATGTAACGATTACTTAAAAAGAAAATATGTTGATATATTATATATATGGTTATGTTCGTGATATCTATCGGAGACCAAGTCGAATTAAATACCTTCAAGGCAAAAGTGAGTTTCATTTGCTCCCTTTTTAATTGCTTTTGCAATATATATTTTTGGGCTGAGAATACATGCGCTGCTTTTATAAATATTTACAAAATAGACACAAGTACTTAAAAATATATTCTACGTTGAGTTTTACCACTGGCATATTTCCCTATAGCTTGGTAACTACTATTTACATGGGTATTGTAAACGTGAATCCTGTTGATAGATCTATCGGGCCTGACAACCCCAACCGGACTGGACGACAAGTATTCAACGATTGCATAGTACTTCGTTTTGGTGACTACACTTGGTACAGTGTAGTGAGATTTCTTAATAAAGGGAATATGCGACGTTGATTAAATGTTAAGTATGGTTACCAAGTGTTCAACCACTTAGAATGCTTTACATACACTTGTGAGTGTATTATGTTTATGATTTAGAAATCTTTTGGTCTATTAACATATTGAAATGATTGTTATGATAAACCTATGAACTCACCAACCTTTTGGTTGACACTTTAAAGCATGTTTATTCTCATGTACGAATTAAGTCTTCCGCTGTGCATTTGCTCAATATAAGGACATTACTTGGAGCCGATCATCGCAATGGGACCAAATGTTGATGACTTCGTCCAGGTGGATTAGGATGGGTCCTTTCAATTTCCTTCTTAGAACATTAACAATGTTCATTCTGAAGTTTATATCTGCGAATTCTGAACCATTACAAGCGGTGTTTAATCGCAAGAAGAAGAAATGAAGGGACAAAGCTCCAAAATATAAGAGAAAATATAAAGCCCAATAACAACACGGAGGTTACAAACCGTGAATATTAATACGAATAACAATATAAAGACATGGAATAATTAAGAATAGTATTACCCGAAGGTAATAGTAGGAGTAAACAAATTCTTCTGGTGGAAGATTAGAAAGAAGGATGACAGAAATGATGATTTAGAAAACATCAAGGATTAGAACGGGATTAAGCATTTCACAATCTTTTGGATGTATGGACTAAGAAAGAAAGTATAGGAATGGTGAGAATAATGAAACAGAAGAGTTTGATTTATAATGGAAAAATCAGACAGAGTAATCGAGGCAGATCACGGTATTTAATTATAGAGATCTTATTTTCCTTATTCACCGCAGAATTAAATCTTTTAGATTTTGAAGAGTATCTTTAAATCTCTTGAATTCTGGAATTCAACCAAGACAGCGTCAATAGTTAAGACACACCTTATTTTCTAAATTCAATCCTGTTTACGTCAAAAGATATGACGAATCTACATTTACTCATTTCACTCTTTCATGATAGCTTCACTCGTACCCTTTGTAAAAACGAAATGTTTTATCCATATTACTCAATGATGATAAAACTCAATTTATCAGCTCATATTCGTCAGGAAAACATATTTATTGTTAGCCATGACGACCACACTCAAATTTCGGGATGAAATTTCTTTAACGGGTAGGTACTGTGATGACCCGGGAATTTCTGACCAAATTTAAACTTAATTTCATATGATCTCGATACGATAAGCAAAGTCTGTTAAACCGAGTCTCAAGATTTTTGAACTGTGTTCATGAATTCAATTGACCTTCGACCATTCCCGACGATTCACGAACTACTGTTGTAAATAATTATATACATATATGTATATATAAATGAAAATAAGTATAAGTATATATATTATAACTAGAAATAACAAAATACAATTTGATCATTTCAATTAAAGATACAAAATAGTACACAAAATAATATAATAAATATAAATATAGTTACATATATATATGAATATAATTTTTATATATAACTGTTAATTATATGTATATTGTAATACATAAAATATTAAATATATGCTATTATATGATATATATTATTACATAATTAACAATATGTAATATGAATATATGAAATGTAACAATAAATTAAAAATATAATTATTATAATAATATTAGTATTACTGACATTATTACTATCGATATTAATATCAATATCAGTATTAATAATATTAATGTTATTATTATTGATAATATTTCAATTAAAAAGTTATGATTATTAAATTTAAGATATTAGATGGAAAAATTATTAAAAGGATGATTAAAGATAAAACTTTAATTATTGTTATGTTTATTTATTATTATTATTACTAAAAATCATCATTTGTATTAATATTATCATATTATTAATTATCATTTATTATTGCTAATTCTTTTATTAATAATATTATTATTAGGTATATTATTATTAGTATTATTAATAGTATTAATATATTTTAATTGTTAATTTCCAAAATTAAGAAGTTAAAACAAATATATAAATATGGTTATATAAATATATAAATATATACAGGTATATATATAAATATATGCAAATTATACAGATATATATATTTAAAACCAGTATTATTACTTATTATTATTTATTTGTTATTATTATTTAGAATTATTAATTATTATATATACATTATCATATTATATATACTAGAAAATAAGAAATCGTACCATTCTGTTTCCTATCATGATCAGATGATATTCCTGCATATACTCCCAAATCAGATGCAAACAAAATCTGTTGAAAGTTTCTTTCAAACTTTATCTATTTTATTTATATTTATGTACTGGGTAAACTAAAGTCTGCCGACTCCTCTATTCTTTTGAAATTCGATTTAGCCATTAATTATAAACCATACAACCTTATACTATCAATTACCAACTCCCATTTATCCTCTACAGCTTTATAATTGTCAAAAATAATCAGAAGAGGGAACGTAACAGGGTTACTGCCCTGTTTGAGTTTCATTTTCCAAAAACCTTCGAATTGCTATTTTATTTAAAATCTAATAATGCAGTAATGTTATAATCACTTCGTTAAATAAATCTGGAAAGTTACAAGTCTTAATTTTTCATATCGAAATCCAATTTTGAAGTCAAATGTTAAATTTAAAAAGTCAACATTATTGTTCTTCGCAAAATTGAAACTCGTTTTAATGTTTATGTTTCAATTAACTGCTCAGAACGATTCTAGGGATATTTTTATACCTATGTTGTGAAGAAATGTTTGGTTATATCTGTCTTAATTTTGAAATTGAGTATGGAGTTCATCGTGTCTTTGTATGAACTGCTACTGCAGTTTTTATTTATTTTCTTTTCTGTTCTAATAAACCCTAACACTTAAAATGAGTCGTTTTAGTTTCAATTACGAGTTTTAAAACAAACAATTTAAGTTGTTGTTGGTTTTGATCTCTAGTCCAACGAATGATAGGAGGAGAAGATAGAAACAGGTTTAAACAGGTTTTATAAAATAAAAACTAGTATTAGTTTGGAAGGACGAGCCAGCCCAGCTGGTTTGATTGTATTGCGGTTTAGCGAGAGGTCCAGGGGTCGAGCCCGAGCGCTGACATTCTTTTTGGCACTTGTTAATTTGAGGTAGTTATCATAATATTATTGTTATTATTATTATTATTATTATTATTATTATTATTATTATTATTATTATTATTATTATTATTATTATTATTATTATTATTATTATTATTATTATTATTATTATTATTAGTATTATTATTATAATTATTATTGTTGTTATTATTATAAATTGTTGTTAACATGTTAATAAAAATAATAGGATTAGTATTATTATTCTCATTATGATTCTTGTTAAATATTGTTATTTTGATATCATGTAAACACTATCAACATTATTATTTGAATATTTATATTTTTTTTCACTAAGATTATTATCACAACTATTAAAACTAATACTAGAATCATTATAAATATTAGAATTATTATTATAAACATAAGTATCATTATTAATATAAACAGTAGAAATAAAATGGTTAAAATTATTATTATTATTATGTATTAGGATTTTTATTATTATTATTATTATTATTATTATTATTATTATTATTATTATTATTATTATTATTATTATTATTATTATTATTATTATTATTATCATCATCATCATTATTAGGAACATAATAAAATTATTATTATAAACATTATAATTAGTGACAAAATAATACAACTTATTATTATTTTTGTAAATATTAGTAATTGTATCATTTTTAGTACTATTATTATTATTATGAATAGGTTTAGGATTATTATTATTATTGTTACCATAAAAAATACAAGTTATTATTACTCTCACTAATATTAATATAAATATCATTTCATTACAAATAAATATTTTGTACCTAAAATATACTTAATACATATATTATAATCATATTAATAGTTTATACATCACATATCAAATATAATAACATTATTTATATAAATACTTATATATATAACAAATTAAGAATATTTTCATATAATAATAACCATATATATATAGAGATATATTAATGTAAACAAATATATAGATATTAAACATTTTAAATATATATACACAAATTAAATAAGTATATTATGTAATTCAAATTATATATATAAACTTGTTCGAATACGATTATACATTTTAATATATATATACACAAATGATATAGGTTCGTGAATCTGAGGCCAACCCTGCATTGTTCAGTTGTTTAATGTCGTTATATGTATTTTTACTACAAAATACATAAGGTGAGTTTCATTTGCTCCCTTTTTAAATGCTTTTGCAATATATATTTTTGGGACTGAGAATACATGCGCTTTTATAAATGTTTGACGCAATAGACACAAGTACCTTAACTGCATTCTATGATAGAATTATCTGGGGTTGGGATTGATTATTATGGCATGTATTATCACTGGTTTATTTCGGTTAGAGCGAATGAGCTCCCGAGTTGAATGAATGGTTTTTGTATTTTGGCACCGGTTGTCCTATATTTTATATAAATGTGTTCAGCCGTGGGGGAGTAAAGACCGGCACAGAGGTTCTATATTTTGAAGGCACATGTATTCAGCCGTGGGGTGTAAGACCGGCACAGATGGTTACTATTATATTTTGAATCTCCACCAGGTGTTCTTCATATGAATGATATTTTTGTCTCTATGCATAGGACGTATGATTATGAGAAATGGAAATATGAAATCTTGTGGTCTATTAAAATGATGGAAATGATTATTTATATTAAATTAATGAACTCACCAACCTTTTGGTTGGCACTTTAAAGCATGTTTATTCTCAGGTATGAAAGAAATCTTCCGTTGTGCATTTGCTCATTTTAGAGACATTACTTGGAGTCGATCATGACATATTTCAAAAGACGTTGCATTCGAGTCATCGAGTTCATCAAGATTATTATTAAGTCAATTATAGTTAGATATATTATGAAATGTTATGCATGCCGTCAACTTTTGATGTAATGAAAGATTGTCTTTTCAAAAACGAATGCAATGTTTATAAAACGTATCATATAGAGGTCAAGTACCTCACGACGTAATCAACTATTATGAATCGTTTATAATCGATGCGGACTTCGTCCGGATGGATTAGGACGGGTCCTTTCAATAGTTAAGGCTAAACCTTATGTTAAACCATACCAACCACTACTTCCTTACCCGAGTAAAATGAAAAAAGAGAGACTTGAAGCCGAGCAATCCAAATTCTTGGATATGTTTAAACAAATAAATGTCAATCTTCCTTTCAATGATGTGATTTCAGGAATGCCTATATATGCTAAATTCTTGAAAGATCTAATCACAAATAGAAATAAAATGGAAGAACTCTCGGCTGTTACTATGAATGCTAATTGTTCTGCAGTGCTGTTGAATAAGATACCAGAAAAATTATCTGATCCAGGAACTTTCACAATTCCATGTTTTCTGGGTAGTCTTAGTTCAATAGAAGCATTGGCAGACTTAGGTGCTAGTATAAATTTAATGCCGTATTCACTATACGCTAAACTAGACCTTGGAGAATTGAAACCAATACGAATAAGTATACAACTAGCAGATCGATCAGTAAAATATCCTAGAGGGATAATGGAGAACATGCTAGTTAAAGTTGGTACTTTAGTATTTCCAGTAGATTTTGTTATTCTGGACATGGAAGAAGATTCTCGAGTTCCTCACATATTAGGAAGACCATTCTTAAACACAGCTAAAGCAATAATAGACGTGTTTGGTAAGAAATTGACCCTAAGTATAGAGGACGAGAGTGTTACTTTTTCTGTTGATAGAGCAATGCAACAACCGCAATCTGCAGATGATACATGTTATTATATTCAAACTATAGATTCACATGTAGGATTGTTAGAAGAATTTCCAGAATTACAAGGAATAAGAGAATGTTCTTTAGGAGAAGGAACTGAACCAATTGATGAAACTGAAATGTTAGCTACACTTATGGCTAATGGATATGAACCAACAACAAAAAAAATTCAAATGCTAAAAGAAGAAGACAGATATCGATACAAATCATCGATAGAAGAACCACCGACATTAGAGTTAAAGCCACTTCCAAACCATTTGGAATACGCTTATTTACATGGTGAATCTGAATTACCTGTAATAATATCGTCTTCTCTTACTGAAAATGAAAAATCTAAACTCATTTCTGTGCTAAAATCTCATAAACCAGCTATTGCATGGAAAATTCATGACATTAAAGGAATAAGTCCTTCGTATTGCACACATAAAATCCTAATGGAAGAAGGTCATAAAATGTATGTGCAACGCTAACGAAGACTAAATTCTAATATGCAAGATGTTGTTAAGAAATTAATTATTAAACTGCTAGATGCAGGTTTAATTTATCCAATTTCTGATAGTCCATGGGTAAGCCCAGTTCAATGCGTACCTAAGAAGGGTGGCATGACTGTCATCACAAATGAAAAAAATGAGCTTATTCCTACTAGGACTGTAACAGGATGGCGTATATGTATTGATTATGAAAAATTAAATGACGTCACCAGAAAAGATCACTTTCCCTTACCTTTTATTGATCAAATGTTGGAAAGATTAGCCGGAAATAGTTACTATTGTTTTCTTGATGGTTTTTCCGGATATTTTCAAATTCCAATAGCACCCGAGGACCAAGAGAAAACCACATTCACGTGCCCTTATGGTACTTTTGCTTATAAACGCATGCCATTTGGACTTTGCAACGCCCCTGCAACCTTTCAAAGGTGCATGATGGCGATTTTTCACGACATGATAGAAGAATGCATGGAAGTTTTCATGGATGACTTTTCAGTCTTCGGTGATACATTTGAATCATGTCTAGTTAATCTTGAACGAATGCTTATTAGATGCGAACAATCAAATCTAGTACTTAATTGGGAGAAATGCCATTTCATGGTTAAAGAAGGCATCGTTCTTGGTCATAAAATTTCAAAGGAAGGAATTGAAGTGGATAGAGCTAAAGTAGATGTAATTGCTAAACTTCTACATCCCACCAATGTTAGAGGAGTTAGGAGTTTTCTAGGGCATGCCAGTTTTTACCGACGTTTCATAAAGATTTTTCTAAAATTGCCACTCCTATGAATAAACTCCTAGAAAAGGATGCTCCATTCATCTTTTCAGATGAATGCATCAAATCTTTTAATATTCTTAAAGAAAAACTCACTAATGCGCGGATCATGATAACTCCAAATTGGAATCTACCGTTTGAACTAATGTGCGATGCAAGTGATTTTGCAATGGGAGCCGTTTTAGGACAAAGGATTGAAAAACAATTTCAAACTATTTATTATGCTAGTAAGACATTACAAGGAGCACAAACGAATTACACAACTACTGAAAAAGAACTCCTTGCTATTGTCTTTGCTTTTGACAAATTTCGTTCATATCTCGTTCTAGCAAAAACGGTGGTCTATACCGACCATTCTGCTCTTAGATACCTATTTTCAAAACAAGATGCCAAACCAAGATTAATCCGTTGGATCTTACTCTTACAAGAGTTTGATATTGAAATCCGAGACAAAAAGGGAGCAGAAAATCTCGCAGCTGATCATCTTTCTCGTCTTGAAAATCCTGAATTAGAAGTTCTAAATGAATCGGCAATACAAGACAACTTTTCTGATGAATATCTATTGAAGATAGATTGTAATGAAATTCCATAGTTTGCAGACTATGCAAACTACTTAGTATGTGGATTCCTTGAAAAAGGATTATCGTACCAAAAACGAAAGAAATTCTTTAGTGATATAAAACACTATTTCTGGGAAGATCCACATTTGTTTAAAAGTTGTCCCGATGGAATAATACGCCGATGTGTATTCGGAAATGAAGCTAGTCAAATCTTAAACCATTGTCACACAGGACCAACAGGAGGGCATTATGGGCCTCAACTTACAGCAAGAAAAGTTTACGATGCTGGATTCTATTGGCCTACAATTTTCAAAGACGTACACCTTCTTTGCAAATCCTGTGATGCTTGTCAAAGGGCCGGAAAAATAAGTCAACGTGATGAAATGCCACAAAATATCATTCAAGTATGTGAAGTATTTGACATTTGGGGTATTGACTTTATGGGTCCATTTCCAAAATCTAATAATAATCTCTACATTCTCGTTGCCATTGATTATGTATCTAAATGGGCGGAAGCACAAGCTCTCCCAACTAACGATGCACGAGTTGTAGTCAACTTTTTAAAATGTCTTTTTGCAAGGTTTGGAACACCGAAAGCTTTAATAAATGATCGGGGTACTCATTTCTATAATAATCAACTTGAGAAAGTTCTCAAAAGATATGGCGTAACTCATAAAATCTCCACCGCATATCATCCACAAACAAGTGGACAAGTTGAAAATACCAACCGAGCATTAAAACGTATTCTAGAGAAAACTGTAGGATCAAATCCGAAGGAATGGTCCATTAAATTGGAGGATGCACTCTGGGCTTTTAGAACAGCCTACAAAACTCCAATTGGAACCACACCTTTTAGACTCATTTATGGAAAAGCATGTCATCTTCCAATAGAAATTGAACACAAAGCATTTTGGGCTTTGAAGACATGTAATCTTGATTTACATGAAGCTGGACGTCTATGATTAAGTCAACTAAACGAATTAGAAGAATTGAGACATGAAGCATACGAAAATTCGTTAATCTATAAGGAAAGAACGAAGAAATGGCATGATAAAAGAATCAGAAGTTCAAAAGAATTTAAAGAAGGAGACATAGTTCTTCTTTTCAATTCACGATTCAAGCTATTTCCTGGAAAATTGAAATCAAGATGGTCTAGACCATTCATAGTCAAAAGAGTTTTCCAGTACGGAACAATAGAATTAATAAATTCAAATGGGATTGAATTTAAAGTTAATGGTCACAGAGTTAAACATTACATAGATAGTTCGATGGAAGTTGACTACGAAGTTAATCACAATTTCAACACAACAGCTAACTAAGTGTGGGGAGAATCAAGTCTTTAAAGGATAATAAGTATTTCTGTTAGAGTTAGATGTTCTGTTTTCGTGTAGTTTTCGAGAATGGAATCCGAATGGTCTTTCCCTAGCAGACCCTAAAGAACTAGTCTTCTCCCCCCATTCTGAATTTTTATTTTTTTTAGGTTTTACGAGATGAAGACTTCCTGTGAATTAAACCTGTAAAAACCCGTCCTAATCCATCCGGACGAAGTCCATATTAATTATAAATGATTCACAACAGTTGATTACATCGCGAGGTACTTGACCTCTATATGATACATTTTACAAACATTGCATTCGTTTTTGAATAGACAATCTTTCATTACATCGAAAGTTGACGGCATGTATACCATTTCATAATATATCTAACTATAATTGACTTAATAATAATCTTGATGAACTCGACGACTCGAATGCAACGTTTTTAAAATGTATCATATAGAGGTTAAGTAACTCGAGATGTAATCAACTGTTGTGAATCGTTTATAATCAATATGGACTTCGTTCGGATGGATTAGGACGGGTTTTTACAGTTGGTATCAGAGCGGTGGTCTTAGTGAACCAGGCCTGCATTAGTGTGTCTAACTGATAAGTAATTAGGATGCATTAGTAAGTCTGGACTTCGACCGTGTCTGCATGTCAAAAGTTTTGCTTATCATTTCGTGTCGAAAATTACCTGCTTATCATTCTTAGAGAATCACTTGCTTATCATTCTTAATCTAGACATATCTTACTGCCTGGATTGCATGAGTAGTGTATAGACAAAATTCCTATCTTAACGTATCTACTACTTCATATCTTAGTGTATCTGTTATTGTTACCTTTGCCTGACAAATTTCATAGATTCCTCCGTAACTTATGGGATTTTAGTATTATATATGCATATGTAAACTATATATTGCAGGGTACTAATCTACATCCTATAATCTATTTCTTATCGAAATTCCTTCATCTGATCGTACGAGATGAATCCTGCAACCAGTTCGAGTCCCTCAGATTCCGATAGCTATTTTGATAGTTATTCCGACAGCTATTCCGACATGGATCTTCACTCGAGCTCTGAAAGAAGTATAATAGGAATGGATCAACCATTTATCCATCATCTATTCTGGATGAATTGAGGATGGGTTCGTAGTCGACTTAATCCATGGAGACGTGAAGAAGGCGATCCCTTCCACCAACTCAATTCACCTCTTGACAATGAACCCTAAGCGTTTACCGGCGAACCTGTTCGATACACCATTTTCTCTCTCGCATTTCTAGAGTATCTCAACATGATTATATTCTATCCACAATTCTAAACCTTATTCACTCACTTGTTCCGACCGACAATCCTCCCGGAGTAATCAAAGAAGTCAAGAGCTTCGCGCTCGAGTAATCAATTTAGAAAACATGGTGCAAAAATTACCGGCTTCAACAACATCACCGGCATCAATAGTACCATCAATAACAACACCAGTACCATCAACAAAACACATCTCATTATGTACCTCGAGCATAATTATTGTCCTACGAATCGTTCTACATCATTTATCTTCGTTCGACATGACGATTATGTAATCTTCAATGTTTTAGAGATTATATATTCTAGTTCTAACGGTAAATCAAATGAGATTAATATCACATTAACTCATTAAATCCATGATTATATCTGAAGAAAATATATATGTAGATATATTTTCATAAAGATTGTAATTAAAAGTTCTTTCGTACAAACTGCTAATGGTGAAAATATTTTAACGGGTAGGTAATACCCGAGGAATATTTAGATTTCACATTAATAAGTTACAGTGTACATTCTTCGAAGCTGATTCAACAGTCGTTTACTATCCTACTTACATCCACCGATATACAAATCAGTTCACCACAGAATAGCCATATTCATTCAATTTCATATTGGGATTTTGATTTATCAGAATCCAACAAGTGGCATAATGAAGAAAACATTTGACAAAATAAAATTTGTTAGAAACAAACAAATTAACTATGAGAAATTTTGTTAAGAATCCACGCTAACTGTTCCTAACTAATTGTTCCTAGCTAACTGATTACATTTTATTTATCGCAATTTACATTCTCGCAATTTTATTTATCGTCATTTAATTTCTGTTATTTACTTTAAGCACTTTATTTATCATTATTAAAATTCTGTTATTTATTTTACGCACTTTAAATATCGGGACACGTATACAAGATTTTGACATATCATATCGACGCCTCTATATATATTATTTGGAATCACCATAGACACTCTATATGCAGTAATGATCGAGTTCTCTATACAGGGTTGTGATTGATTCTATAACAATAAATATACTTTGAGTTGTGATCGAGTCTGAGACATGTACACGGGTCATGATAACTATTAATCAATTCGAATATTATATATTAAACTTAAACTATATATGAATTATTGGACTGTTAACTGTGGACTATCGACTGTGGATGAATAATATTGGACAATTAAAATGAATTAAAATACTGAGTATAATATATGAAACTAAATAATTCTTCAAGTTGCCACTTGATTTCATCTTAAATGCCATTTGTATCTTGACAATTCTAATCTGCGTTCAAACCTTTCATGATTCTTGAAAACACCTCAATTGAAAGGATGAACCAACCGTACTTCATCTATGGAAGAAAAGATTGACTCATATAGTTATGCACCTAAAAACTCCCGGACCCTAAGTAAAAGTTTAACATGTGTCTGTGTTAGCTCTTTTGGCATTGTTATTATCGAAAATAACATTGCAACTCTTTTTCAAATTAGCCAATTTTATCACAGCTTCAACAAATCAACTTCAACTTCCATTCAAATTAGCCTTATAATAACCTCGATATATAAGTTTTCCTGTCATCATCGTTACCGGAGAACCGTTTATATTTCACCACATTAGCAGTAAAATTACCAGCAACTTCAATGAATTTGGACTTTCCAAAAAATCATTATATTCATTGAAACCCCATCTTGTATTCATCTATACCTTGTAACAATAATTTCCATACCAATTACTGGGAATCAGCAATCAGTATTTCAAATCTCGTAGCATTTCTACATCAATAGTTATATGTATACATATAACAATTATCTCCTAGAATTACGATCTTCAATTCTGAAATTTTAAAAATGCACCCAGTTTACGAATCGATACTCTGAATGTTGAAAAAGCTGAATGAAGCAGCAGAAACTGTAGGCAACTGTAAACGACCTTAGTCATCTTAAGTTTGATGATAAAGAATAATATGTTGGAAAAGCTCAGAAACGTTGGAACTGGAAAACGGATAGAGTTAACCATGAAGGAGACCAAGGGCAAATACAAGGGCAAAGTCATGTTAAAATCTTGCGGAAAATCTTTCTTCATCAACCATCGAACTTAAAAATTCCAAAATATCATCATCAATATCTTCGATATTTTTGAGGATATTTTCATAAATATTCTCGTCCGAAATTATATACCTCTTCGTGCTTCCTGTGTATCATTATATTGAAAACATTCAATAGAAAATTTAGTACTGAAAAGCAGATTATGCGAAATTATGAAGAAAGCCGTGGACAAATCACAAAGAATAAGTTTGACTTCAAAGAATCCAAATGCTTCAATGTCTGCTAAAGTCTTTAGTGAATATCTTGCTCCTTACTCTAAACCCTTGCAAACAATAGTTTCTATCATCCTCTGATCTTAGATATTCCGAGATATTATCGTATCTTTCATTATAAATATCCTCCATATTTCTGGAGATATTTTTATAACTATTCTTATCTGAAATCATTAATCTCTTCGTGCTATCCATATTACATCATATAGAAACTGTTAGTTTCCATATTCTGTAAACTTTTGAGCTTAAAATATGAATGTTATTGAAGTAATGTTGGGAACTGATGCATGAGTTAGTATAATATAATGAAACTTGATCAACGTGATTATATTACAGTAAGTCATGCTGAGTTTCTAAATGGGACATGATGATTCACAGATTATAACGTCATCATGTGCCATGTTACACGACTTTTACATTCTATTTAATCTCTAAACATATCAAGACAATATTTTCTTGATGATTCGGTCTTTTTCGTGATCTTCTGGTAATTTGACAAATCAAGATCGTGCAATTACGATTTCCTTCTTAGAACATTAACCATGTTCATTCCAAAATCCATACCTACGAATTCTGGACCATTATTCGCTTGACTCGTGGACGGGAAGAGAAAACGAAAGCATGAAGATCCGAAATATAAAGCTCGACAACAACACATAAATTACAAACTGTGCATATCAATACGTATTGCCACGTAAAGGCACGGGAAAATTAATAACATTATAACCCCAAGATAATAGTAAGTAAATAAAATCCTCCGGTGGTAGATGAAAGAGAAGAATGATAGATATGAAATTTAAGAGGATATCAAGGATCAGAATGGGATGGAGCATATTAACGAATGTTTTAAAGTATGAGTTGAGGGAGGAAGAATAGAAGGTGTGAGTTGTAAGGAAACGATGGGGGTGTATTTATAGTAAAATATCCGACAAGGCAACCAAAACGGATGATCGCATTTAAAACGGATCCTAATTTCCTTAATTACTGAAGAATCAAATCTTATCACGAAGATTTTCTCTAAATCTCATGAATTCCGGAAATCAATCATAACTACGTCATCAGTTAAAACAATTCTATATTTACTCCTTCCACTCTCTTGCGATAGCTTCACTTATACACTTCATATAATCAAATTGTTTTATCTATATTACTCAATAATGATAAAACTCTATCATCACCTCATATTCGTCATGAAAATATTTTTATAGTTAGCCATGACGACCTCGATCAAATTTCAGGACGAAATTTCGTTTAACGGGTAGGTACTGTGATGACCCGGAAATTTTCGATCAAATTTAAACTTTAATCTTTATATGTTCCCGACACGATAAGCAAAGTCTATGATGTTGAGTCATAAAATATTTGAAACTCTTACATGAATGCATTTACCCTTTGACCATCGACTGTTCTCGACGATTCACGAACAATTAATTGTAACTAGATATGTGTGTATATATATATATATAAACATGGTAATTGGAATTATAAATTGTGATATTATATGTCATATATATATATATATATATATATATATATATATATATATATATATATATATATATATATATATATATATATATATATAATAAATATTACAGATTCAATATATTGTATAATTGATAAACAGTAATAAATTGTAATATATTAAATTTAATTACAAGTTAAAATATAGTTAATATATTACTTTCAATATTGATTTCAGTACTATTAATATTATTAATTTAATATATAGTAATATATATATATATATATATATATATATATATATATATATATATATATATATATATATATATATATATATATATATATATATATATATATAGGAGATTAGATAAGCAAAAATTTATTATATCAATCTCATTATTATTATTAATGTTAATATTAATTATATTGTTATAATATATAATAAAAAAAATTTAAACATGTAAATTAATATTACTAGTATTATTATTAAGTATTATCATTAAGAATCATTATTATTATTATGTCATATCATTATTATTATTATAAAAAAAATAATAATAATAAAACAATTTATTAAAATTATCATTAATAATATCATTACTAATATTAATATAACTATTAGATTATTATTCTAAATATTATTAGTATTATTATGATAATTATTATTAACAATATTATTATATTATTAATAATATTTCAGTATTATTATTATTTATTATTAATAGAATTATTATTATTAATATTAATTATATATAAGAAAAATCAAGGAAAAAGAATCTCAACCTGTTGCAAGTATCTATCAAACTTTATCTGATTTTGTTTGTGTCTTCAATCCGTTAGCTGTCTTTATCAGATCGTACAAACAAGTGGAAATGTGATAAAGTAATTTTTTTTCTATACTCCTGCACAAAAATTCTGTCGACCCATTCATCACAAATAATGAATCGATATCTCAGTGTTATTACTTAATTCATTTAAGTTCTCAACCCTCTGTATCAATTATAGCTTTCGTTGATTGTTAAAAATTTTATAAGGTAAGTATTTTTTTTTTTAAAAACCTGTCGATATCTCTGTAATGACATGTTCTAATCAAAAGCTCAATCGCGAATAAATTTTAAAAATCTAAACATACAGTTCTGTCAGGAATCATCTCTTTAAACTATCTGGAATGTTTCAACGTTCAATTTTGAGTATCAAGCTTTAATTTATGAGTCAAACTTTATGATTGAAAAAGTCAAACATTAGTTCTTGATCAAATTCGATGTTGCTGTTATGATTTCAGTTAAATTAATGAATCAAATAGTTTCTAATAGCGATTTAAAAACTTTTTCATTCAGTAATCGGGGTCTGTAACAGCTTCAATTTCAAAATCATTAGTAGTGTTCATACGTATCTTTTTTTTACAGAACAGTTTTTTTTTCTTCTGTTTTTCTTTTGTTTTAATTATTTTAAATCCTTTCTAAATGATTCTGCATCAATTATAAGTCCTAGATTTAATAAGAAAATTATGGTTAACTAGGATTCATCCCTGGTTGATTTATTATGCGAAGAAGAAGAAGAAAATAGGTTAAAAGTTGGGAGAGGTTAAATAAAAACTAAGAGGAACATAAAACAGAAAGACAGCTAGATCAGACGGTTATGAGTGTGTTTGGGTTTGCGAGAGGTCATGGGTTCGATTCCCGGCTTGGGTGGTTTTATATTTTTTTTGAAGCTTTTAAGGTAACAACCATCATTATTATTATTATTATTATTATTATTATTATTATTATTATTATTATTATTATTATTATTATTATTATTATTATTATTATTATTATTATTATTATTATTATTATTATTATTATTATTATTATTGTTATGGTTAATATTATTATTGATATTATTGTTGTTAAAAATTATTGATATTATTATTAGGTGTATAAGTATTATGATCATTATTATTATTATTATCATTATAGGTATAAATAATATTATTAGTAGTAAACTTATCATTATTAGTATTATTATAATTATAAGCATTAATTATCATGTATTATTATTAATAAGATTATAGTTAAATTATTAATATTATTATTATTATTATTATTATTATTATTATTATTATTATTATTATTATTATTATTATTATTATTATTATTATTACTATTACTATTATTATTATTATTATTATTATTATTATTATTATTATTATTATTATTATTAACATAACTACTATTATTATTATTACCATTACCATTTTTGTTATTAGAGTTAATATTATTATTAAAGTTATTATTACTACTAAAATAGTAAGTATTAACAAAATTATTATTTTCATTACCATTACTATTAAATTATTCACTTTATTAAAAACTACTATTATTATCATGAGATTTATTATAAAAACTATCATTAATATTATCAGTTATAGAATTATTAATACTATTATCATTATTATTAATATTATTACAATCATTATTATTATTGTTATCACTTAAAATATTATTTTAAAATACTACTTTAACAAATAAATGATATTTATATAAAAATATATTTAATACATATAACCTAACAAAATTTAATGTACAAAATGATTATATGAAACACATATATATATATATATATATATATATATATATATATATATATATATATATATATATATATATATATATATTATTAATATAAAAAGGATATAACTAATAAATTTACATATACATTTATTCGATTACAATTATGTATATTAATAAAAATACAAATGATACAGGTTCGTGAATCCGAGGCCAACCTGCATTGTTTAGTTGTTCAATGTCGTTATATGTATTTTTACTACAAAATACAATACGGTGAGTTTCATTTGCTCCCTTTTACTCTTTACGTTTTTGGGCTGAGAATACATGCAAATGCTTTATTAACTGTTTTACAATATTTATATGCGTGAGTTTCATTACTCCCTTTTTATATATATTTTTGGGACTGAGAATACATGCGCTGCTTTTATAAATGTTTTACGATATAGACACATGTAATCGAAACTACATTCTATGGTTGAATTATTGAAGTCGAATATGCCCCTTTTTATTAAGTCTGGTAATCTAAGAATTATGGAACAGATACCCTAATTGACGCGAACTCTAAAGATAGATCTATCGGGCCCAACAAGCCCCATCCAAAGTACCGGATGCTTTAGTACTTCGAAATTTATATCATGTCCGAAGGAGGATCCCGGAATGATGGAGATATTCTTATATGCATCTAGTTAATGTCAGTTACCAGGTGTTCAATCCATATGAATGATATTTTTGTCTCTATGCATGGGACGTTTATTTATGAGAATTTGGAATATGAAATCTTGTGGTCTATTAAAATTATGAAATGATTATTTATGTTAAACTAATGAACTCACCAACCTTTTGGTTGACACTTGAAAGCATGTTTATTCTAAGGTATGCAATAAATCTTCCGCTGTGCATTTGCTCATTTTAAGGACATTACTTGGAGTCATTCGTGGCATATTTCAAAAAACGTTGCATTCGAGTCGTCGAGTTCATCAAGATTATTATTAAGTCAATTATAGTTAGATATATTATGAAATGGTATACATGCCGTCAACTTTCGATGTAATGAAAGATTGTCTATTCAAAAACGAATGCAATGTTTGTAAAATGTATCATATAGAGGTCAAGTACCTCGCGATGTAATCAACTGTTGTGAATCGTTTATAATCAATATGGACTTCGTCCGGATGGATTATGACGGGTTTTTACAAAACCATGGTCTAATGCTACACGCTTTGATCACTAAACGTAATAATGACACCCTTCCAATTGAATTGGTATCATTAATCA